>NW_028318140.1:1861250-2171458 GCF_062004578.1 Staurois parvus
TGAGATGAACTAGAAACAAATAAACCATAAAAAAAGACTGTTTACATTAAAGGTTTTCAAGCTCCATCAAAGATCTTTAGTCCTCATGCACACTGGATGTTTTTACAGCTGCTGTTTTTGGCTTTTGGTGGTTTTTTCTGCAGCCAATACACTCCCCAGCATGTTATCCTATGTGTCCATGCACACATAGACTGTAATCAGCGTTTTTTGGAAGGGGCATTTTTTGGCTGGAAAAACCCCCCAGAACTAGTGGGTTTCTAGGGGAGTTTTTTTTAGCTGTAAAAATGCTCTAACGCTAAAAAATGCAGCATAATGTGTCAAAACGTGGTAAAATGCAGCAAACTAGCATTTTTGGATGTTATTTTGAGCAAAAAAATGCAAATGCAAGAAACTCGGCAAAATGCTGCTACATGCGAATGCAAAAATGCATTAATGTGACTTTACACAGCTAATGTTACCAGCATTATTAAAATGCCCAGCGTGCATGAAGCCTTATACATGGCATAAATTTGGAAGATTTAGCAGTTTTTTTCCTTATCATAGTGGTCTACAAAAGGATACTATATCAGATCGTTGGTAAAGAGCACATGTTCAGCAGCTTGGTAAATATCAGCAGCTCAGTGTTCCTCATGTAGTATGCTGTACATACTTTTTAATTGGAACATTTACTGAGAGGCATATTTAGGCTGCCATTACCGACTTCCTGAATTATTATAATTATTATTATACATGATTTACATAGTGCCAACTGTTTGCACAGCAATGTTAATGAAAGAAATCACTAACCTGGAGCAAGCATTCAGCTAGTGAGGCCAGGGTAAAGTCAGAATTCCTGATCTGCATACTTGTTCCAGGTCAACTAGCCCTAGTAGGTGTATGAATGTACTATAAGTTAGGGACCTTAGATTGTACACCTCTTGAGGGTTAGGGACTGATGTGAATGTATAATATACTGTATATGTAAAGTGCTGCATCCTCAGACAGTGATCAGGCAAATAGTGACTTTTTTTTAAAGCTTCTTCTAAACATTGGAAGGTTCAACAGTACTTCCAGGCTGGGTCAATCTCCAGGACCCTGCTACTCACTGCTCCAGTCCCTATGTACTAGGGGCGGACTGACCATTTGGAAACTCAGGCACTGCCCGAGGGCCCAGGGTCAGTAGGGGGCCCCATGAGATGCCCCTGGTACCTTTTTCATAGGCTTTTTTGAGTTTGGGCAAGGACACAGGGGCCCCATGATCCCCTATTGCCCGGGGGCCCCATGAGTTGTCAGTTCACCCCTGCTATGTATTGTACATCTCTCAGCCCCCTGATAGTCTCTTTCCCAACCAAGGATTGGCTGAGGCTGTATACAGGGCCAGCTCAGACTTTTACCTTCTCTGCCCACTATGTTCCAGAGATATGTGGAAAGACAGGGGAAGACAGGCACGCCTGCAGCTGCAGCACCCAGGGCAGGCAAAACCAATCCAAAGACTCCACTGGTCACAGTAGAGCTCAAAATACAGGTGCACCTTGGTTTACGAACGCCTCGTTTAACGTAATTTTCGGTTTACAAATGAAAATCCATTGAAAATAATGGCTCGGTTTAAGAATTTTTTTCGTAATACGAACAGATTAATTGGTTTTCAATGCATTTACGATTTTTTTTATAATCATGTCCCTGTACAGTACTATGCCTTTAAAGTGCACTTTATAAAGAGTTTTGAACTGATAAGACTTTTTTTTCACTTTGTTCTGACCTCCGAAACGGATTAATTGGTTTTCAATGCATTTACAAATTTTTTTTAATCATGTCCCTTTATGCCTTTAAAGTGCACTTTATAAAGAGTTTTGAACAGATAAAACTTTTTTTGACTTTATTATGACCTCCAGAACAAATTGGTTTTCAATGCCTTTACAATTTTTTTTTAATCGTCCCTTTATGCCTTTAAAGTGCACTTTTGAACAGATAAAACTTTTTTTTTTACTTTTTTCTGACCTCTGGAATGGATTAATTAGTTTTCAATGCATTTACAAATTAATTTTTAATCATGTCCCTGTACAGTATTTATGCCTTTAAAGTGCACTTTATAAAGAGTTTTGAACAGATAAAAGACTTTTTTTTCCCACTTTTTTCTGACCTCCGGAACAGATTAATTGGTTTTCAATGCATTCCTAAGGAAACCGCATTTCGGTTTATGAATTTTTCGCAAAACGGAAAGTCCCGCAGAATGAATTAAATTCGTAAACCGAGATACGCCTGTAACTAGATTTGCCTTTCTACTAGCACCTAACTAGCAGGGTGCTACACTAATTTAACATATTCACATTTACTTTATTAACTAAATATCCTCTACTGTTTATTTTTAATCAATCACTATAATTTTAATGGAGTATGAGTCCATATAATGTCTAACCAGTCAAGTTATGATTAGGAAGCCAAGAAACACAGCGCCTCTAAGTGTGTACTGTGAAGGTATTTAATAGAAAGATAAGTAGTAACTCACATCTTAGAATTTAAAAACAGGCTCATGGGTAATGGTAAAAGGGTGAGATGTCTGTAGCCAGATGTTGTTGTGTGTCTGATCCAGAGAGGAGATCGATTGAGTCCGTGAGCAAGTGGTGCTGTGCATGTGCAACATGGATGGTAAGCCTGGTGGAATCTCCAAGGTGTCTGCCAGCAGATGGTACTGTGCATATGCAGCATGGATGGTGGAGCCTGGCAGAGTCTCCAAGATGTCTGGGATCAGCACATGTGGCCTCTGATGTCATCAAAATGTGACGCGTTTCTGAGCATGTGCAGGACGAGATGAGTCCAGGCGCGCTCTTTCATCAGGGAGGCCTGATTTGATGTGGATAGAGGAATTCTCATGCTATGTCCTATTTTTTTTTTACAGCAGGGAAGCTTACCTACTTTCAGAATGCACTGATCAGTGATGCAGTATATAGCCTGCAGTGCTGATCAAGAAGAAATTGACAAGAAATGTGAATGTACAGAAGTCAATCTATATATCGGCTTCTGTACAACTGCACTGCCCATGCATGGATCACAATTTAGCTGGTCCCTGCTAAACCGGCCACATTTCGATCCATCTATGCACAGCTTACATTCTATGCTCACTCTAACAGCCAATACCTTTAGTTGCAGATAAACAACCACTTTTAAATAAAATTGATTTCATATTTAGCCCACTCTACCTCCTCCACATCAATTTTGTGAAAAGAAAGTCTTGCTTCATTATAGTGGGATACACAAAATGTCAATGCAGTAAAAAAAAACAAAAATACAGAGTGAAATGTGTAAACAAAATTCTAAGAAATGCTAGAAATGTGTTACTGAGTATGCTAAAGTGTATAAAAGCTATTTAAAGTGGTATTAAAAGTTTGGATTTTTTTTTTAGTAACAAACATGTCATACTTACCTGCTCTGTGCAGTTGTTCTTCTCGAGTTCCCCTCCCGGCTCCCCTCCCTTGCTCAGTGCCCCTAATAGCAAGCTGCTTGCTATGGGGGCACTGGTGCGTGCTCGCTCTCGTGCACATAGCTGGATCAAGAAGGGGCTCGGGCGAGTATTAGGGGGGTTGTGAGAGGAGCAGCACACAGAAGGTTTTTTTACCTTCATGCATAGAATTTATGCCTTTATGACCATCTTAAGTAATAAACGGTTCTATTGTAAAAACAGAAATAATAATGCACAGATTAACACACTTGAGTTGAAAGACTTTGGGTGATATTAATTCATTATTTTTTGTATATGTTGTTGAATTCACTATCTTTGGTATTTGGTTTCCTTGATGGTAAATGAATAATGTTCATCTACTCTTTGTGTAGTGCCTATTTCCATATGCTGTGTATCAGACAGCATGTTTGCCACCACTAGTCCTTCCACTCCCCACCTGTTGCAGGTTGTTAAGGACACTATTGGCTTTACAGCCAACAGCCTCCTAGCAACCAGTGACAATGACAGTGTGTGGAACCTGAAGAGGAAGCTGAAACGTTATTTCCCCACCAAGTCCTCTCTCCTTGTGACTGAAAACAGGCTGTCTATTGGCTATGGATCTCCCTCCTGCCTGCTGTCAATCATTAGAAGATCAGACCATATAGGGAACTAGTGTCTCTGAATCCCCATCAGACTCTGCCCACCAAGCTTCAAACCTCCTCTGCTGCTGTGCTGTCTGTGTGACACCAACAGCAGTGGGAGGGAGTATCGCTGAACTGAGGGCAGGATCTTCATAGTAATACTGCAGCCTCATAGCACCTTCACACGTGGTACTTGCCCCAAATTCAAGTACTTGATGGAAACCGACATTCATTGTACAAAGACACGACAGAGATCTAAAGAGTGTCATGGGCACTAATTCCCCAGGATGTCTGCAGGAAAATAAGAAATGTCTTAAAGGCAATACAATTTTCTTCAAGTCCACCCACCAAAAATCAAAATAGATCTTTTTTTTAAAAGTACCTACTAGCAGTCATTTCAAAGTTGACTAACACAGTCAGTTTTGACAAAATGCACAATAAAACTCTTTGTATGTATACTACTGGTTACTTATATACCAAATTGTTTTTAAAAATCGATATCATATTATACTCTGTAACTTTATTGCATTAAAAAAGTAAACAAAAATAGTTATTATTATTATACAGGATTTATATAGCGCCAACAGTTTGCTTTACAATATAACGGGAGACAATACAGCAACAATACAGTTCAATACAAGAGGGAAAGGAGGGCCCTGCTCCTTGGAGCTTACAATCTAGGAGGGAGGGTTCAATAGAGAATAAATTTGCTGATTGGCTAATGGAGAATTTAAAAGGTCAGACATATGCCAGGTATTTAGATAACGTCTTAGCCTGGTTGCCTGACTACTTTAACATGCTATACCCATCTGCAAATGATGAAGATGAAACTACTGACACTAGTCCCGATATGACCATTCTAGAAGTGGTGCTCTGAATGTCTTTTAGGGAGTAGTAGAAATGTACAGCGGCAGCTGACAACCAGTTCATTATACAAACACTGACCACATCCAAACAGATAGATGTTGTTCTCAAGAATTTTCTGTGTGCCTCACATGATTAGGTTATTGGAAGTTGCCAGATGTCTTACATGGACCATATAGTAGCACCTTAAGCCATTAGAAATCTTGTGGTGGCTTTAATTAAACACTAATAGTACACAAGAATTTGTTCAATGAGTGTCAGAGCTGCAATTCCATTTTAATTTTGTTTTCATCTTTTTTAAATACAAGGAAAAAGAGGGATTAAGCAATCTAAATTAAAATCATAACTAAAGAAAACATATGCTTGCCAAGATTAGGAATCTTGTTGCTAAACTGACAATCTATCCATGCTTATAATGATGACAGGAAAACAATTTGTGAGTTGCCCTTTTTCAAACAGTCTTAATTAGCTTTCTTTGGACATGTGTTCAGCATACTTAATGACCCTATCCAAAGCTAATCTCTCAACCAGGCAATTTTCATTTTGCTGCCAGACTTGATGTATTTTCATAACAAACAAGCCACCTCTTTGATATATCTGTGACTTTCAGGTAGTCTTATCCCACCCTACTATTGTAAACAGCTTAAAACAATTAAACATTAACAATGAAGTATGTATCTTTGTGTGCACTTTTATTCAGATTTATGTGAGCCAGATATATTGTGTTAATATTTTGGAAAACAAATGCTACTTATATTTGGTGGGTAGGAAATTTCCCTTCACTTCACTTCCCTTCCTGGAGATGCAACAGGAAATAATCAAATCTCTAAAAGTGAACAGAATTTCCATTTTAGACCTGATGCACAAGGAGAATAAAAATACTATGTGCCCTGGATCTTTCTACTGGCTTACATGCGTATGGTGTTTAAAAATGTATGTGCATAAACTAATGCTATTGGCTAGAATATTAATTTATTCTAGCCACTAAAATACATTTGCGTTCATACGTGTTTATGCTTGTCAATTATGCCAGTAAGAGCCTCTCTGGATGCAGTTTTGGGGCAGTTTTTATGCCCCTAATCACTACTCTATGTATCTAAATTCCACAATGTGCATGGACACATTGGCTAAAATTAAGCTGCTGTTAGAGGCATAAAAAAATAAAATGTCTCTAAAAGCAGTGTTTTTATGTTCCTGTGCACAAGGCTTTAGATGGTTAGAAAGGAAAAGGTGTCACCATCTTAGTATTTTTCCTGTTCCAGTTGTCTGGGAACAACTCCAAAATTTGGGATTTCCCATCACTTTCTATATCTGTGACAATAGTCCTCAAGACAAATAAAAGGGCTAATTTTCCCAGTGGGAACACAGACAGTGAATAGAATTTAAAAAGAGCGTAATCCTTCTCTACTCTATCCAAAACTTCCTTCACATACTGTTTAAAGATTTTTATCAGAACAAGTTGAAAAGTCCAATACGCATCCTAGCATTAGCAAGGTGTTTTGGATGGTTGCTTGCAAATTATCCCAACAAAGCTATATTTTCAGTTAAGCCAACAACCCACCAATTAACACATGTACAGGCTCTAGTCATAGGTGGTAAAAAAAGAGATGCATTTCATTATTCAAATCATTTGACCTGCCACAAGGCTTCCCCTAAAACCAAAGTATGGACCTGCCTTAAGCTGGGTGACCATGACCAAGTGTACTGTTTGCAGCTAGGATATAATCTGAGCAATGTGTATGTTATCTGTGTTCACTGGGTTTCTCCTAAGCCCAAGACACTGTTTGCTTCTGACTACTGCTGTTTAGTGTTCTTCGGTTCAGTGTTCTGCAGTAGCTCCAATAGTTAGAGTGAGCAGTTACAATGTGTTAGGTTATGCATATTTATTCTGCCCTGGCTAATCACTGAGTGGCTTATTCCAGCAATGTGCACTGGGGAAGTGATAAATATTTGGATACATTTTTGGAGTCATCTTTTAGAATGGTCCTTACTTCCCCTATGTCATCTCCACGCAGGCTGCTGCGTGGAGATGACATAGCTGTAGAAGTGTCTTCCCTTCCTAGTCTTTGTCTGGTGAGGATGTCAAAGTAAGGATGTGCCTCTGCCTCCCAGGCTCTGCTTGGTGAGGTCTTGTCTTTTGCCTCCCAAGCCTTTGCCTGAAGGAGGAGGCCAATGAAAAGAAAAGTTATGCTTTCCTAGCTGCCTGTCTGCTTCTGCAATATCCAAACTGCCCTGTGGCAGATGCCTTAAGAATCCCAAGGTGGTCCAGGGCATAGGCCAAAGACATTCTATTTTTCCTTAAGTTCAGTTTTCATACATAAGCCATGCACGGTTCTGGATAAAAGAAATCTGCAGCACCCACTAAATACACCCATCTTTCTCATATTTCTTCCCTCCCTATTTCTTTTTGTTTTACCTGACCCAGATACCAAGTCCATTTATGATGAGGTGTGTCAAATGATAATCAAAAAGCCCTCTACAAAAGAACTTCAAAGCATTGTTTTTCCTAAAGTATTGCCATATCACCACTTTCTACACAAATGCATCACATCAGTCCCTTTTTCGCAAAAAGAGTTCACAATCTAATGTCCCTACCACACTCATAGTCACATTAGAGAGAGTTCTGGTAAAGGCTACACACCTGAATGTCTTTGGTTTATGTGAGGAAACCAAAACAGACATGGGGAGAAGATATAAACTCTTTGCAGATATTGCCTTTGGTGCACTTCTCACACAAGAGCAAAAGTTGCAACACAGGAGTTCTAAAAAAAGTCCATGAAAAATAGTCAGCATAGTCAATTTAATTAGGGCAAATCATGTCAGACTAATTTGAGTTTTATGATTCAGCTGACCTCCAAACCAGACAACTCCAACTCTTTAAGCCCAATTCATAGCTTAATTTCCATACTATGTTCTGTCAGTGTCTCTTAAGCCTACTCTAGTTGTTTCGCTCCCAGCATTACAGCTGTGTAGAGGTTACTCCAGTGTGACCTACAGCTTTATTGTGACCCCATTTAGGTTTAACCACTTCCAGTCCGGACACTTTTACCCCCTTTCTGTCTAGGCCAATTTTCAGCTTTCAGCGCTATCACACTTTGAATGACAATTGCACGGTCATGTAACACTGTACCCATATGATTTTTTTAGCATTTTTTGAGACAGATAAAGCTTTATTTTGGTGGTGTTTATTCACCACTGGGATTTTTATTTTTTTTGCTATGTAAATGAAAAAGTTTTTCTTATAAAATTTTGCAAATAAATAGTATTTCATCATAAATCTTGGCCAAAATGTATTCCGTTATCTTTTTAGTAAAAAAAAAAAATAACCCAAATTAGTTTATAACCAAAAATTATAATTTTTAAACATTTTTTTATTATTTTTTTATATTATTATGTATGTGTTTTTTTTTACATACTGTCACCCTAGCAGTACAGTGTCACCATGGTGACACTGTACTACTTGTGGGGAGTGATGAAGATTTTTTTTTTTTTTACACTGATTGCTTTTACACCCATAAAGGCTGTAAAAGCAATCATTTCTCATTCTCTCTAGCTGCATTCTTGCAGCCATTGATAACTACTTTGTGAGCTGTAATTGGTCACAGCTTTTCACATGGTACAAGGCTGTTGTGAATAGCCTTGTACCATGTGACCGCTGTGATCATTCACAGATTTGACACATAGTAAGCAATGATATCAGAAGTGACATCTTGCTTACTACTTGCTTATTGGCCAATCAGTGATCACATGATCGGGACCTCACACAGAGGTCCCGTACGACGATCGGTGTTCCACTGCGTCCAGAGGACACAGCGGGCACTGGATTGTGGTGCTGCACGCTCCCTTTTTCTTCCTGAACCTGTCTCCTAATGGTAGTTGCAGCCCTGAGATATAATTTACACATGCATGCATGCCAAGATATAATTGGGTTCAGGTTGATAGTGTGTTTAAACTCTAACAATGAACTTCTCTTATGTGTTCTTTTTTGCTCTGTTAAACATGCTATTGAAAGGCTTTTGTTATGTCTGTTTTAAATTTGTCACAATTGCAAATTATCAGATGTTAAAAGATTCCATGCAGCACCAATCAATTTCCTGTTTTAATCTTTCATAAAGAAAAAGAAAAGGCTTTTTATAATCTTTGTCATGGAAACATGTAACGTGCTTTGGAGAATTACATTAAACTTGTTGTAGCAGCTCACTATGCACTCATTCTACTCATTCTATGCATGAAGGTAAAAAACCTTCTGTTTTTAGCCCCCCTAATACATACATGAGCCCCATCATGGTCCAGTGATGTGTACGAGAGCCTCGGCTGTCTGGGGATTCTCACTCCTCACTGGCTGAGACAACAGCGGGAGTCATTGTCTCCTGCTGCTGTCAATCACAGTCAGTGAGCCAATGAGGAGAGAGAGGGGGTGGGGCTGAGCTGCAGCTCTGTTTCCTAGAGCAGTGGGACAGCAGGAGGGAGGGGACCAGAGACAAGGCAGATCGGAGCTGCTCTGTGCAAAACCATTGCACAGAGTAGGTAAGTATAATTTTTGTTATTTTGAAAAAAATTGCCTTTAAGTGGTAATTATCTGAGCGAGCAATGGCCATGACCTTTGGCGTTGACCTTGACCCTCACTCTGACCCTCTCCTAGACAGGGGAGGGCTGTACAGTGACCGAACACTGTGATAGCCAATCAGAATTTATGACAGCAATCAGGTGATCAGGATCCACAACCTCCTGTTCCCAATCATTAATATGGTTCCTGGGGCTCTTGGTGAGAGCCCGATCTCTGTGATGGGAGTGTGCTGTGCAGCGTGTTGCCAGAACAAACTCAAGTACACATATATACCACCCCATAGATGAAGACTCACTGCCATGAGGCTGCATATATATGTACAGCCAGTGGGAAGGGGTTAGGCACAGTAGGCCTGTGTCTATAAGCAAACAGAGGCAGCTCTTTCATGCATATATATTAACCCATTTTTTTTCTTACATTGATGAGCAGAAGCACATTCATTTCATGTAAACCCGTGTACACAAGTCACAACCAGGAAAAAAAAGAAAATATCCTGCACAAGAAAATGATCTTAGCAGATGTCTGTTTGTTTGGGTACCATAGGATGTGCAAGTGCAGCTCAGTTTACATTGTGGCACAGCTCCTGTGTGCCAGGATGATTGCAAATCTGGACATCCCAAGCGAGCCAATGATGACTTTTGCAGCCTGGCAATAGAAGATGTCGGCACTGGTGAGGGATGTTGGGCCATTGGAGAATAGGTAAGTATGGCAAAGTTTAGTTAACTTTGCTGCTTTAACTTATTTTATGCATGTTATTTACCTGTAAGAGTCTCCATTGTGTGTATATCCAAAAGCCCCGAGACTGCTGCTGGGGGATGTAATTTTGAATGTGATATCAACCTTTCCATCAGATTCAGACCTGTCATTCAAGTTAAATGCTATAGAATTCCATGGGATTAAACACTCCCAGAATAGAAGAGATTTATGACATATAAGGAGGGAGGGGGCTGTGCTAGGGAATTGACTCTTCTAGAGTAGTCAAATTTTCTAGTGAGTTCAAAGGCACATTACAGATGAAAAAAAAAATATGGAAAGCAAAAATGCAACAAGTAATCTTTTAAAAATAGATTATTTATCTGTGCTTTTACCTGCAAGTTTTTAAGCAGATACCTTTAAAGGTATGCAGTGGTTGACATCATGCACAGTATAGAGACATGTTTCTAGCCCATTGTGATACTGGTTCACAATGAATACCTATAATTGATATTAGTATTTGCACTGTATTCCTTATGTGTATTTAAATTTGCCATTGGTGACGCAATGAATATGTCAGTGCAGATATGCTTCACAGATATTGTAAGGCTACAAGCAGCTTACAACTAGATCATCGCACAGTATTTGGATTGCACTATATTTACTGCTGCAATAATAATCCTAAACATTGTTAGTCTTTCCCCTCTTTAAAAAATTTGCTCATTGTTTTGCTTTCCTAAACCACATGTGTCCGAAGTCCCGTTTGATCAACTTAAGTTTCCCCATGTGAAACAATGAACTCTTCCTCCCCAAGTCTCTGTGGCTATCAAGAGCTATCAAGACATATGTTCTAGTAAATGTTTAGTCTCACAGTCACTAAACACAGAAGCGTAACGCACAGTGAAAGAACTAGATAGACATAATCATAAGGACAATCATGACATCTTTTCAACTAAATATTCTTTTTCAAATAACATAACTTCTGAAATATTTTATAGGCTGACTAAAGCTAAGCAGAAAACCAAATTATTTCCAGATTGGCTATTGCTTCCAGACAGCAGCATGTACAATGTTGCCATTTCTTTATTACATTTCTTCTGATGAATTCTTTTCAGATGTTTAAAAAAGAGATACCTATTTTTAGATTTTTTTTTTTCATTATAGAGTCATGTTTTAGATGTGTTATTTTTACTTGTTTAAGGAGATGAAAAATTTCATCATTGGAATTATATTTTATATGTTATGTGATGGCAGAGGATTAGACACAATTGTATATACTTTACCATAAGAAAACACAGAAACATATGTAGAAAATATGTGGCTTTAGCTGCTTTCGTTCTAAATGCTTCATCTCAATGTTATACCTATTTTATTACTGTATTTCTTTAGAATATTTTTATATTTTGGTATTACTTTGCACAGGCTGAATGGCAACTGCTGTTCGCATACACCCATCGTCCTAGGCTGCAAAAATATGCTGATGCTGGCAACTTGAATTCAGTGTATGCATTTAATCACTTATGTGAAGGAGACCCTAGTGAACCAACGGCAATGAACTTTGAAATGTGTTGGTGTGTTGGGTTCCTGTGATCCCAGTCACTATACCTCTGAGGGCTCACTCTCCCCATATCCAGTGACCTTCATTTTCCTGCACTGGCTAAATACAGGTCACTAAACTAGCAGATAGAAAACATTAATTTCTTTGTGTTTCATTCACACCATAACTTACATTAACCACTTGCCTCCAGAAAATGTACCCCGCTTCATGACCAGGCCATTCTTTATGATATGGTGCTGCGTTATTTAACTGACAATTGCACGGTCATGCAAAGCTGTACATAAATAAAATTTGTGTCATTTTTTTCTCACAAATAGAGCTTTCTTTTGGTGGTATTTGATCACATCTGAGTTTTTATATTTTTTGCGCTATAAACAAAAAAAGGCAGAAAAAAGGTCGACAATTTTGAAAAAACACCATTTTTTTTACTTTTGCTATAAAACATATCCAAAAAGAAATTTAAAAAATAAAATCTATTCGTAAATTTAGGTCAAAATGTATTCTGCTACATTCTGCCACAAAAACAAATCCCAATAAGTGTATAATAATTTGTTTACGTTAAAGTTATAGTGTCTACAAATGGCGATATATATACTGGAATTTTTTTTTTTTTTATACTAGTAATGGCAGCGATCAGCGACTTATAGCGAGACTGCAGGACTGTGGTGGGCATTCTGACACTAACTGACATTGGGTGGGAACTGACTAACTGCCAGTGACATCTCCAGTGACACTAATACAGTGAGCAGTGCTAATAAAAAGCACTGACACTGTACCACTGAGACTGGGCAGGAAGGGGTTAATATCTGGGGCAATCAAAGGGTTAACTGTGTGCTGCTTTGTGCTTACTGTGTTGTGTTTTATTATGGGATGTGTTGCTTTCTATCTCTCTACCTTGCAGAGAAATAGAAAGCAGCACGTCTCTGTTGACAGGAGCGGGATCTGTGTTGTTTACACACAGATCTCTCCTCTGTCAGACTCTTGGCCGATCACCAAGTCACGGTCATGAATTGCTGGCTTGGACCCGGTGATTGACATCTTCGGCAGCCAATGACAACACCCGGTAATGCAAAATCACGTATTTATATGTGATTTTGCACAGCACTGTCACCCTGTAGCAGTTCATATAGGTAATGCATACAAATGCAATGGAGCACACATAAAAATGCATGCAAATACACGTTACTGCACATGCATTGTCAGCACATTTTTATGTGCAGTATGGTGTGAAAGGACCCTAAATAAATTATATGCAAATAATAATTTTCTAAAAGTTTTACATAGCAGGTTTGTAAAGTAATGGCCACCCATGCCATTTGTTAAGCTGGGACATCAACTCACTAGAAGCACCATTATAGCCTAAAGGACTACTGAAACTGACCACCAAAGGAGTACCTTCACTATTATTATTATTTATTTATTACAGGTACTTATATAGTGCCTTCAATGTATGTAGTGCTTTACACACATACACAGGGAGAACATGCAAACTCCAGGCAGGTGGTGCCATGGTTGGGATTCAAACCAATGACCCTAGTACTGCCAGGTGGAAGTGTTAACCATTTAACCACTGTGCTGCCTATAACCACTAGCCCTAAGCTAATAAGGCCCATTAAAGTGGTATTAAACCCCCCCAAAATTTTTTTTTGTATTGGAGCTTACCAATTATTAGATGTGATGGCTGCATTCGTATTCTTTTTATGCTTTCTTTTCTCACCTGGTGATCAAGGCAGTACATCTGTGGTTTTACAACAGAACAAGCTTCCCTGGAGATGTAGGCGTTACAGGGATGAGACAAACAATTTACCACTAACAGGTGTGCTTACAATGGTCAGCTTTTATATCTTCATGTAAAACCGTTATCCGAAAAGGAAAAAATTGTAACTGCTTGTGTAACTGCAAGTGAGCTGGAGTTTGGCTTCAATTTATTAGTGTATCTAAATTTGCTTGTGGGAGGGGCTGACTCACCCAGTGCACATGGGGCCTTTTGCCCTCTCGCACTCTTCTCCTTTCTCCACACTCTTTGGTGTGCCCACTTGCTAATGCCCGTGACCAGGTGGGGCCACGTTCATGTGACATCAAGATTATGGTTTTACCCCAGCATAGAATTGTACACCCTGATGTCTCCTTATCATGTCCTGAAGGTGTCATACAGGTGCCTCCCAGTCCCACAATACATACATCCACTCAGGATGTAACATTTTGGAGAAGACACCACAGAGAAGTGTCCAACTGCACCAGTCCAGCTTAACTCTTCCACCTAGTGACAGAGAAGGGGTCCCACCATGCACCCAATGTGGACCCCATGCGAATGCATAATTTAAATCTTTTCTGGACCATACAGCTAAGTCCCTAAGGTCTCCATCACATGGGACCAGTCCCAGTTGCTGGGGCACCAACCTCTAGGGAGGAAGGCCATGAACCGCTCCCCTCAATATATATGAGACCCATCGCCCCTACTAGTACCACTCTCCCGCTGTCTGGCTGTCGTGTTATCCTTCACTTGTAAAAACACAAATATACAGTGCTAGAAATAAAGTGACTATGTGCATAAAGCACAAAGATTGATTTGCACAAAATAGGTGAATTCCAAAATTGTCAACAGAGTGATAAGTGCAAATGTGAATGGATGAACAAGCCTCAATAAATAAAGTGACAAAGATGAACTTGAAAAACTGATATCCATATGAGATTATAAACAAATCAAACATGACATATAATAAAGTGCTTCAACAATAGTCCAGTGAACTTGTGAATGGATGAGACCAAATTTGGGTCAATGTAGAACTTCAACACTTAAAGTGACATCAGGGTTCGGTGCAGGTGACTTCTCGTGGCAAAGAAAATTAAGTGTGCTTGCACTTACCAGAAGCGCAAGTTGTATGCACATAATATAAATATATCCAGAAGGGGACCCTGGTGGTCATCATGGATCTGGTCACACCTGGGGGGAGGGGAGCTCCAATGGCACACACACACCAGAAAGCACTCCAGACCTCACAATAAACCAATCCAGCACACAGGGACACAGGGATAATTCCTTAAAACGGATCCAGCCACTTTGCACCGTTTGTACTAAAGATACTACTTCACCTTAAATGGCTCAGAATGAAGCCACCAAACAGAGGTATTCTGATAGTGTAGTATGTTTTATTGGCACATATTTAGATCAAGTCAAAGAGAGATGATAAATCCAACTTACAGTTCAATAAGTCTAAAGATGGCCGCCGGACACACATGCGGCCTCGGCGGCGTAATGCCAGCGCGGCAAGGCTCCTCCCTGATGCGTCTCGTGTGAAGACACGGTATCAAGCTTTATTACTTGTACGTATGTACAGAAAAGGACCAACATTCAAACATGACAAACACAAATAAGGAAAAACGAAAGTAAGAAAACAAAATTAAATTATATTAACTTGTACAATGGGACCAGTGCTGTTAATTTTGAAGTCACTTCCTGTCTACACTGACTCTAGGGTCTGCTGAAAATCATTGCTCTGGACCAGCTTCATGATAATGACTATAGTAGATCATGCCAGTGAAATGTGTGCTAGTAGAATCACTGTAGACTCCAGGAGAATATGTGTTTGAGTGACATCACAAGACTACAATTATCAGACCAGTTGTCATTTAACAATAGAAAATACCCGAACAAAGATCTTAATAGCTGGAACTCCTGTTATTATTTGTCTGTTTAAGACAGGAGCAACAAAACATGCCCAAGCAGGGGCTATCAATTGCATATAAAAACAAATAAAAAAAACAGTGCTCTAACACCAACAGAGCAAAAGGTGCGCCCATGCAGGGGCTATCAATGGCACATAAATGACAAAAACATTAGTATAACACCAACAGTAACACAAACTAGAGGCAGCTATCCACTGCCACACCAAAAACAAACAGAAAAAGAAAAGGAAAGAGGAGTACAAAAGGAAAAAGATAACAAGACCAAGAGCAGGGGTTCGAGAACGCCAATACCGAGCAACATCACAACCCCAGATTAGCCAGGGGGAGCATGGGAAAGGCATATTGCAACCACGGCTCCCATATTTTCAAGAATTTCCTTTGGGGGTCGTTACAGATACTCGCCATCTGTTCATTGAGCATCATAGTGGTCAAACAATCCCGCACCCTCTGAGGGACAACGGGCTCTTCCAGACCTGAGCAATTGTTCTAGTGGCCAACAAAAACAAATAGGGAGCCAACTTCTGCTGGTGAGCCAAGAGACCAGGTATGGGACAATGAAGCAAAGCATACCAAGCATGGAGAGATGGAACAAGGTGAAAAGGAGGCCAAACACACGAGACCAAAAACAAAACAGTTTCGGGCATGACCACCAGATATGCAATACATCACCACGATGGCACAACCATAAAAAAAATTGATCACAGCAGGCAGGGTTCGTCTGGGTCAAATGAGCCGGAACCCAATACCAACGAAACAATACCTTGTATGCCGCCTCCAGCATGGCCATATTAAATGAACATTTAGCTATAAGCGACCAGGCCCTATTCCAGTCCTCCAGATCCACAACTGCTCCCAGGTCACACTCCCACTGAGAGACATATGAGAGAGAAGTATGCGTCAGAACTCCTGTTAATATTTGAATAAAATGATTGGAACAACTTTTGCTATTATAGGTTGCATGCTAAAGGTTACATGAGATTCTAAAGCCAAGTACACTTGATGAGAAAATCAGACAAAAAATACCACTTTCTGAGTTAGTACACAGCTTTATGAGAAAATATCTGAAGAGGCAAGCACAAAAATGTTTCCCATAGGATAAACAAACAAACGATTTTTGTTTAGCGAGTACAGTATTCGTCATAAAAAATTGGGAGACCAAGAATGCGCATGCTTAGAAACAAAATAATACATTACAATAAAATACGATACATGACATAACTTCCGAAGTTGTACTCTGTCTTACAAGAATTTTTGTAACTTTAGCAACCTCCTTATTTTTGATATGAGACTAGCATGCCAATAAAAACAGATGATCATTCATTCGATATTCTCACTGTGTATACCAAGCTTTGCGCTTGCATTCTACCTTAGCCCCTTGACACCGACGTCACACAATATGCGGCCTCACAGAACTGGGATTTTTTCTGTGGGGCTGCATATTTGCATACCTGTCTTTGCGTCGCACAGCGCACTCCCAACACAAAGACCGGGGTGTCACTGAGAGCCCCGGGTCCCATTCTAATGATCATGATCTGGGACTAGCGATTCCGGGTCACATGATCACTGTGATAGCCTCTGATTGGCTGTCACAGTGATCAGTCACTATACAGCCTGGTCCCTTCTGGCATAGAGGGGAAAAAAAATGTTTGTAAATAAAAAAAAAGACAAATAAATAAATATTAAAATATAAAATAAAGAAAAAATACCTAGATCAAGATTTGATCTAGTTCAGTGCCAGCATTAGGGTTTGGGTCAAAGTTCAAGGTCAAAGGTCAGAGCCGAAGGTCAGGAATTTTTTTTTTTTAAGTGGTGTCAGTTAGGGGTTTATTTACTAAAGCTGGAGAGTCCAAAATCAGACTCCCTTCTGCATAGAAACCAATCAGCTTCCAGGTTTCATTGCCAATTCTTCATTGAACAAGCTGAGGTTAGAAGCTGAATGGTTTCTATGCAGAAGGGAGTCTGATTTTGGACTCTCCAGCTTTAGTAAATAAACCCCTTAGTGTCAGTGTGTTTTAGGTAAACAAAAAACAAAATGCACACATATTGTTTCTGGGCTGTACTATGGGTACAAACAACAAATAACTTAAACATATATATATGGTATCACTGCGATTGTCAAGAGCTGGAAAATGTATTTTGTGCTGTTCTTTGGTGGTAGATTATGGTAGTAAAAAGAAACACACAGCTAAATTAAAGAAACCATTTTCCTTTACTATTTTGGCCCAGTTTTCCTTTGATAATAAAAAAAAATTAGGAGCTATCCATTACCATTTACCACCAAATCAAAGCCCAAGTTGTCCTGAGAAAAATAAGGTATAATTCACCTGGATGTACAAAGTAGTTGTGATGCTATGTACGGTTTTACTAACACATGTCAACGTTGCAAAATTGTGCTTAGGCATTATGATTTGTTTTACCCTTATGCATGAAGGGGTTAATCCAAATTGGCACTGTGAATAGTTAGGTGGTTGATCAGAGGAGTTTGATTGTTTTAAACATCCAGCAGATGTGGCTATCACTCGTAGACCTGTCATGCAAAACATGGCTTTGTTCAGATATCCTTTCTTGTTTTGGAGGGGGTTATTTGCAAACATCCAACAAATAACTGCATGGACGTCTGCCGTTTGGTACTGTACTCTAGAGAAGTCACTAAGTGGATTAAGAAGTGCATGCTTGGACTGATAGACCTTTCCCAAATTATTTCACCCATTTTTACTCATTACTTACAGTATCAACCATTTCTACTTATTTGTATTACAAATGCATTCTTTAATTATTGCATGCAGATAAATTCCTTCTCTAACTGCGAAGGTAATGTCTTCTGACACCTGTTACATGAAAACTTTAGGATAAGATGAAAACAATACGGGTAACAAAATAGTATTTGAGGAAAAGTCTGAGCAATTCAGTATGCTATCTTGTGTAATACTGCAATGCAGGAAAGTGTCCTGCTTTGTTATGGTTTTTCTATTTCATACTGCCTAACTATTCTTCACTAATCAAATAGCATTTGAGGTAATTAAAACTGTCGCTTCCATATGTCCTTGAAAAATATAGAAAAGATAAGACATCAAATGGGGAGAAAGAGCAAATCAAACTGCCCTAAGCATTGTTTTACTGTCTGCTCATTTCGCCAGACCTTGCATTTTCCTCAAAATCCTGGATGAATAATTTCATTGAAGTGGGACTGTATATAGCAATGGGTCATATTTACAAAGAAAATTGGGAGATAAATGAAAGGTTTGAGGCCTCATGCACACTGTGTGTTTGCCCCACTCTTCTAAATGCCTTTCCCCTGGCTAGAGAAAAGCAGCATCAAAAACCTGCCTAAAGCCACGTTTTTGCAGGTGCATTTAGGTGTATCAAACGATGGGGCATTTATTCATTTCATTGGCCAGGTTATTATCTAGACACATTTGCACATGTTTAGGGACGTTAGGCATTTTTTCTGCCAAAACACTGCTGTTCTTGAATGCACTGGCACTGAGGGTTTTTTTTTCCTCTAAAAGACCCTGCCAGTAAAACCCTATGTGTACAAAGACACATAGGCTGAAATTAATGGGTATTTAGAGGCAGAATAAAAAACCCAAGACACCTCTGAAAGCAGTGTTTAAAATGGCCAGTGTGCATGAGGCCTGATTATTGACCATAGCAAACAATTTCATTCAAACAGACATTTTTTTCTAATGCAGGGTAGATGCTGAAGGCAGATACCTGATTGGCTGGCTCCAGCAACAACTGGTCATTTTCCCTTTTTTATAAGTAAGACCGAGTTCTACATAGAACAGCTCACCTCACTGAGGTTACCAGGGGTCTGATAAGCATTATTATAAAAGATATGTGGTGTAATTAGTACTAATTAGTGCCTTACTGAAACATCTTTCTGATTTGAAAGGAAAATTGAGGCTTTGTCTCTTAACTACACAAAGAAGTCAGTAAGCTCCCTCTGGATTCCCTATCTAAACAAAGATCTTGCTTTGATAAGTAATGTTTTGTGGCCCATTTAAAAACAACTTTTGCCATCTTTACAGCATGCCAAGTACACAACAGTTGAACATAGTAGTTATGTTGCATTTTACCCAATAATTTGCAGAATAAGGAGCCTATTATAAACAGCATTTAACATAAATTATATGTTACTAATCTGAGCAACCTTGTCTTTTATATGTTGTACAAAGGGTTCATAGCTATGACTGTTAAACAGCTAGCATAGTGTAGAAGTTTCCATAACAATGACTTTTATTAAAGAGAAGGTATAGTGCTAGTTAATATTTCCTTAACAATTATTATTATTATTATTATTATTATTATTATTATTATTATTATTATTAATAATAATAATAATAATAATATAATAATAATACCAATAATAATAATATCTTTATTTTCTTTATTAATATTTTTCAGGACTAAAAAATACTATATTTTTTCTATTTTTTACTTAAAGTAGAACTATAGACAAAACCTTTTTTTACTTTGACTAGATTAAAGGAGGGTTAAAACCCCTGTTAGTTTATTATTTGCCATCTGTGTCCCATTGGGGAGATTTACCTTCACTTCCTGTCCCATAGCTTAAACAGGAAGTGAGAGAAAATCCAAGCAAATTAAGAGAATACCTTTGGTGTCCAGGACTAGTGACCCCATTAGAAAATTTCTCCTCTATTACTTTTCTAGGGACAACCCAAAATTTGGAGTTTCTTTTGCTTTAATTTTCGATAATAATGGTAAACAGGACAAACAGAGAGGGTGAATCTCCAGTGGCACAGACTGCAATGAAAACTGACAGGTGTTCTAATCCGTCTCCACGCTATCCAAAATTAAACAAAAAGTTTTGCCTCTAGTTATGCTTTAAGAAAAGTATTAAATATTAATTACAAATTGGCAGCCACCATGAGCAGCTCTTGGCTTATTTTTAAGTTTACTGGTCTAATCTTAACTGCTTTGTTGAAAACAGAGCCTTTTGTTTAACTACCGTATTTTTCGCTCCATAAGACGCACCTGACCATAAGACGCACCTAGGTTTTAGAGGCAGAAAACAGGAAAAAAAAAATTCTGAACTAATGGACTGCAGACACAGTACAGGAGATGACCAGAGACTGCGGACAGTACAGGAGATGACCAGAGACTGCGGACAGCACAGGGATGACCAGAGACTGCGGACAGCACAGGGATGACCAGAGACTGCGGACAGTACAGGGATGACCAGAGACTATGGACAGTACAGGAGATGACTGCTGACCTTTGGGAAGGTGGGGAGCGGGTACCTGAATTTGACAGGTACCCGCTCTTACTTCCGCAGAGTTTTTGTTTGATCTTACCTGTTCCTCGATCCAGCCGCGAGCTGTCTTCCCGGCTTCTGTAATGGCGCTCAGCATGACAGCCGGGTGCCCAGTGCGCATGAGCGAGAAGCACTTGCGCTTTGTGATTGGTCCGGCGGCTTCTGGGATCTGTCATGTGTCCCAGGTACCACCTTACCATTCACAAAAAAGCACTGCTTCTTGCGCATGCGCACTTGGCACCCAGCTGTCTTGCCCAGTGCCCACACTACAGAAGCCGGAAGACAGCGCGCCGCTGGATAGAGGAACAGGTAAGATCAAAGAAGTAAGAGCGGGTACCTGTCAAATTCAGGTACCCGCTCCCCACCTCCCCAAAGGTCAGCAGTCATCTCCATAAGGTCCCGCTGCAGAGCTGAGCGGCCGGCCCGGTACTCTGACACGGCCGCGTTGGAAATACCGGACCGGCCGCTCCATATTCGCTCCATAAGACGCACTGACATTTTCCCCCCTTTTATTGGGGGGAAAAAGTGCGTCTTATGGAGCGAAAAATACGGTACTTGCCAACCGTGTTATAGCTGAATGACGGCTACAGTGCAGTTGTCCAATTTTGGGAGGGCAGGTGCCGGATGTCGGCTGCACTTTCCCCATGCTGTCACAGCATGAGGAAAGTACTGCCGATAACCGGCAATTGTCAGAGGACGGATTGGCACCAATCATCAGGGCACTGATGATCAGTGCCCTGATGAACAGTGTCCAGAAGTGCCACCCACCAGTGCTGCCCACTTGTGCCCAGCAGTGCTGCCCACAAGTGCCCAGCAGTGCCACCCACCTGTGCCCATCACTGCCCATCAGTGCCACCCACCTGTGCCCATCACTGCCTAGTAGTGCCACCCATCTGTCCCCAGCAGTGCCACCCACCAGTGCCCAGCAGTGCCCCCCATCAGTTCCATCCATAAGTGCTGCCCAGCAGTGCCACCCATCAGTGCTGCCAGTCAGTGCCATCATCCAGTGTCACCCATCAGTGCTGTCCACTAGTGCCACCTATCACTGCCACCTATCAGTGCCCATCATTGTTGCATAGCAGTGCAGCCTAATCAATGCTAGGTCATCAGTGGCACCTATCAGTGCCACCTATCAGTGCTGCCTATCAGTGCCCATCAGTGCTGCCTATCCATACCACCTCATCAGTGCCGCCTATCAGTGCCCATCAGTGCTGCCTATCAGTGCCCATCAGTACTGCCTATCAGTGCAGCCTCATCAACTCACATCAGTAAAGGAGAAAAATTACCTGTTTGCAACATTTTATAATAGACACAAAGAAAAACTTTTTTTTTCAAATTTTTTGGTATTTTTTTGTTTATAGCACAAAAAATAAAACACCCAGTGGCGATTAAATACCACCAAAAGAAAGCTCTATTTGTGTGAAAAAAATTGTAAAAATTTCATATGGGCGCAGTGTTGCATGACCGTGAAATTGTCATTCAAAGTGTGACAGCGCTGAAAGCTGAAAATTGGCCTGGGCAGGATGGGGGTATAAGTGCCCAGTAGGCAAGTGGTTAAAGAGATCAATAGCTAAAGCTCAAATCACTCAGAAGAGTGCCTGTTCTTGCTCTGCACACTGTATGGCTTCATGAATAGTTTCAACTATTTCAGAAAGAAAAACATTATTGATGTACTCCCTGTTTAGAAATGCTTTATGCTCTGCAATACTACTAAAATGGGCAACTCTGCATTAAATGCTTATTTGTAAAATAAATATTTTCTTTATATAGTAAAAAGTATACAGCATCCGTTCAAAAACATACATGTAAAAGAAATAGTGACAACATCATTTATAAGTGGATGTTTGTAATGAGCAAATCTTCTTGCCTTATTTTATATATCACAGGTACTTATATATATTTATAGAACTCTTTACTCGACATGTGCGTTTTGTTTCCTTATGATTCAGTTTTCACACAAAAAATTCATTTTAGGAAATTCGGATGTACTGTCTACAAATCTTCAAATGGACACAGTAACAAATGTCAACAAATCCAAAAAAAAGGTTATAATGAAATTAATGAATGCATTCTATTCATTCACAGTCACATGATTTCAGAAAATATACAATGGTTTGGGTTTTTAAGAACATTGCCATGTAACAAATGTGCATTTTAGCATATGTGCAAAAAACAAAAAAATGTAGCTTAGTCAGTGAAAGGGTTAAAGTGGAAGCAAACTGCCAAATGAATTGGGCCCCCTGGAGCTTTTTGCCATAATGTGCTAGCATACACAAAATATTTGCACATTATGGCATGCTTACCTAATAAAACAATCACCTCTAACACTGTAATGTTTGCACTGCCCTTTGAAGCCTGCGCTTTCTTCTTCACCTAATCTTTTTCTGGTTCAGAGTCTGCGGTCACCTTACATAGGTACATAGTTGGTAAAGTTGAATGAAGATATCAGTCCATGCAGTTCAACCTGTGATATTGTGTATGTTTGTGTTTATGTTATGTGTATGTTTGTGTATGTTATGTGTTAATAGCCTTGTATCTATTTGTTCACTAATATGCTCATCAAAAAGTTTTTTTTTAAATTATCTATCCTCCCTGCTGACACCACCCCACTGTGAAAGGGAGTTCCACATCCTTACCACTTTAACAGTAATGAACCTCTATGCAGTTTGCATTTAAACCGCTTCTCACCCAATTTAATAAAGGGGAAATGTCAAAGTGATTGTAAAGTCAATTTAAAAAAAAATAGCAAACATGATATCTTTTGTACCTGCTCTGTGCAATAAAATTGTACAGAGTGGCCCTGATACTCTTCTTCTCAGTTGCCCCATAGGTGCTCCTTTCTCCTCATCTTCTTGGTATGCCACCTTAGGAAGCAGTTTCCTATGGTGGTACACCTGCAGCTTGATCCTGAGCAGCACTACATTCATCCCAAAGCACATACAGCACAGCTCAGCCCCACCTCCTCTACCTTGTAACAGGATTTGACTGATTCACCAAGGCCTGTGAGAGTAAGGAGAGGTGCTACAGATGATCACAACACTGAACTGGATGAGGGTTCAGATAAGTATAAGGGGGGAGGGGTGTTGAGGGGGAATACTGCTACCTAAACATTTTTTACCTTAAGGTAAAATATGTTTAGTCTTTAGAACCACTTTACAGTGATACTAAAGGTTCCCTTTTTTTTTGTCAATAACAAATATGTTATGCTTACCTGCTCTCTGCAGCAGTTTTGCACAGAGCAGTCTGGATCCTCCTCTTCTCAGGTCCCTGCTGCGTTTCTGGCTCCTCCTTTCTGTTGGGTGCCCCCATAGCAAGCAGCTTGCTATGGGGACAGCTGAGCAGGCGTTTTCCCATGCCGCTGCTCCATGTGTCCATTCATACACGGAGCTGAGGCTTGGCCCCACCCCTCTCTCTTCTCATTGGCTGACTTTTATGATGGACACTTTATTTACAGTTGCAAGAAAAAGTATGTGAATCCCTTGGGATTACGTGGAGTTTTGCATGAATTGGGCATAAAATGTGCTCTGAACGTCATCTAAGTCACAACAATAGAAGAACACAGTCTACTGAACATAATACTACACAAACATTAGATGTTGCCATGGTTTAATTGCACATAACATGTAAACATTCACAGTGCAGGGAGGAAAAAGTATGTGAACCTTTGGACTTAATAACTGGTTGACCCTCCTTTGGCAGCAATAACCTCAACCAAACCTTTCCTGTAGTTGCAGATCAGACCTGCACAACAATCTGGAGTAATTTTGGACCACTCCTCTTCACAAAACTGTTTCAGTGTAGCAATATTCTTGGGATGTCTGGTGTGAATCGCTCTCTTAAGGTAATGCCACAGCATTTCAATCGGGTTGAGGTCAGGACTCTGACTGGGCCACTCCAGAAGGCGTATTCTGTGCTGTTGCAGCCATTGTTTTGTTGAATTACTTGTATGCTTTGGGTCATTGTCCTGTTGCATCACCCATCCTCTGCGGAGCTTCAGTTGGCGGACAGATGGTCGTACGTTTTCCTGCAAAATGTCTTGATAAACTCTGGAATTCATTTTCCCATCAATGACAACAATCCGTCCAGGCCCTGAGGCAGCAAAGCAGCCCCAAACCATGATGCTCCCTCCGCCATGTTTTACAGTGGGGATGAGGTTCTGATGTTGGTGTGCTGTGCCTTTTTTTCTCCACACATAGTGTTGTGTGTTCTTCCCAAACAACTCCATCTTGGTTTCATCTGTCCACAGTATATTTTGCCAGTAGTGCTGTGGAATATCCAGGTGCTCTTTTGCAAACTTCAAACATGCTGCAATATTCTTTTTGGACAGCAATGGCTTCCTCCGTGGTGTCCTCCCATGTACTCCATTCTTGTTTAATGTTTTCCTTATTGTAGATGTGTCAACAAAAATGTTAGCATGTGCCAGAGATTTCTGTAGGTCTTTAGCTGACACTCTGGGATTCTTCTTTACCTCATGCAGCATTCTGCGCTGTGCTCTTGCAGTCATTTTTACAGGACGACCACGCCTAGGGAGAGTAGCAACAGTGCTAAACTTTCTCCATTTGTAGACAGTCTGTCTTACCGTGGACACATGAACATCAAGGCTTTTGGAGATACTTTTGTAACCCTTTCCAGCTTCATGCAAGTCAACAATTCTTGATCGTAGGTCTTCTGAGAGCTCTTTTCTGCGAGGCATGGTTCACATCAGACAGTGCTTCTTGAAACCAGAAAGCCCAAAACAAGTGTGTGTTTTTTAAGGGCAGGACAGCTGTCAGCAACACATCCAATATCATCACACTGATTGGAGTCAAGGTTGGCTCACTCCTGGCTCCAATTAGCTCTGGGAGAAGTCATTAAGCTAGGGCCTCACATACTTTTTCCTCCCTGCACTGTGAATGTTTACATGTTATGTGCAATTAAACCATGGCAACATCTAATGTTTGTGTAGTATTATGTTCAGCAGACTGTGTTCTTCTATTGTTGTGACTTAGATGACATTCAGAGCACATTTTATGCCCAATTCATGCAAAACTCCACGTAATCCCAAGGGGTTCACATACTTTTTCTTGCAACTGCATATATTACATACAGGTGGTACCTCATATTCTATTGTTTGGTGAATATGATGTTTGTAATAAATAAATTAGTGCTAAAACAATCCACTCTTAAAATAAATGTGCATATCAAAATAACAAGACATAAAAAAGTCCAACAAATATCCAAAGCAATAAAGAGTTCAATGGGAAGTTGTCAAAAATTTTCCTCCACCAAGTGTTTCTTCCCAGGTGCTTGAGTTGGTACACCACAAAGTGCTCCCTTCACCATTAGTTAATGATTGTACTTATCAAACCCATATGCCTATCTAGGAACAAATTAGGTAAATATGGCTCATGACTGGTACTTGGGATATATATCCTTTTCATTGGCTAATTCTTGGATATGATCCATTATCATCCCCTCAAATAGTTTACATACTATTGATGTTAGGCTGACTAGTCTGTAGTTTTCAGATATGTTTCTCATCCCTTTTTTGAATATTGGTACCACGTTATCTTTTCGCCAATCAGCTGGTACCATTCCAGTTTCTAAGCTGTCTGTATTATGAATAATGGCTTGGCTATAACATGGCTACATTCTTTGAGGACTCTCGGGTGTAAGTAATTTGGACAAAAGAAACATCCAAAATAATAGGATATACGTATCTAACTTACATCTCCGACTCACTTAAATATGAGCGTGGAAAATAAACCTTTTAATACTGGAACACAAAAAAATGGCAGTTGACTAGTGCATAACTACCTGAAAAGTGGTTAATCTGATACCAAGCGGAGTAATATTCACTACAAAGAATTCAATGCAATGTTGTATTGATTAGATCACATGGCGTCTTCATAGGGTGCGGTATCCATGAGGAGTGAAGAAGCAAAAGATGCAGCTCCATCTTGGATAGGCACGAGGCAATATAGAATATAACAAGGCAACTGTTTTAAAGAGTCTTTTTGGCAATTTAAGAGACACAGCTCACTTCCACCAGTGGCAAGTAATAGTCTGTTAGGCCGAGTCACTTTAGACTGTAATTTTTTACTGGTGTATATCCCAAACGCTGGTTGTTTTGCCTAAAGCCCTGTTTGAGGGAAATTTTTGGACTCTAGCTGGTATATGATTATTATTATTATACAGTATTTATAAAGCGCCAATGGTTCGCTTAGTGCTGTACATTACAAAGGGGGACAGAACATGTGACAGAACAATACCAATACAATGCAAAACATGAGGGGATCGAGGGCCCTGCTCCTTGGAGCTTACAATCTAGGAGGGAGGGGATAGTGGTACAGGAGGAGATAGCTGTGGGGGATGGAGTGGTAGGAAGAGTGGAGGAGGTCGGCAGGTTAGCAGGGGGTGGGGTAGGCTTCCCTGAAGAGATAAGTTTTCAGGGTGCGCCTAAAGGAGAGGAGAGTAGGTGATAATCTGATGGGTTGGGGCAGGGAGTTCCAGAGGATGGGTGACACCCTGGAGAAGTCCTGGAGGCGGGCATGGGAGGAGGAGACCAGGGAACTAGAGAGAAGGAGGTCTTGTGAGGAGCAGAGTGTGCGTGTTGGGTGGTACTTGGATATTAGGTCAGTGATGTAGTACGGGGGAGTATGGTGGACAGCTTTGTACGTCAGTGTTAGGATTTTGAATTTGATCCGTTTCACAATCGGAAGCCAGTGGAGGGATTGGCAGAGGGGGGTGGCGGAGTTGGAAAGGTGAATGAGTCTGGCAGCCGTATTCAGGATCGACTGAAGTAGGGATAGCCAGCGGCGAGGCAGGCCAGTTAGGAGGGAGTTGCAGTAGTCGAGTCGTGATATGATGAGGGAGTGGATGAGCTGTTTAGTGGTATATGATATATACTGGGTTGTAAACGGTTAATGAGATGAGCCACATGTCTCATATACACCTACTAGGAACCGCACTATTTCTCTATTAAGAGCAATTTTTTGGAAACCCCAATGGGAGATTTATATTATGATACTTTGATGTCTGCATGATCTTTTTGATCACCTACAGTATAGTACTATCCTGGATCCTCACCTCCCTATTCACTACATAGGATTTTTTCACATTTAGTGAGAAGGAAAGGACATTTTTTCTGATCTCTTTTATGGTAATTCACACTATTTCTTTTATGATAGATATTTTAATATCACTGAGAATTTATTTCATTTATGAATTCACTATTCACGTTTATCTAATTTTAGAGTCATTTAATATTGTGGATTCATTTCCAACTGGGGTGGTTATCCAGGAAGGTTTTACATCCATTACATGTACATGATGGCACAGCCAATGAGAAGGTAATAGAGAGCTATATGGCAACCTGAGCATATGCATCCTCTATGGGTGAATACAATATGACTATCCCTTGTTTCCCCTGCTTTCATCATTTTTCCATGATTTATCCCTAGGAGTTCACCCAGTTTCATTGTGTGTTTTATGAAGGAACAGTCCAAGAAGAATTTTTCTTCACTAGGATGCTTCATATGAAACTTTACTGCTGATCAATACAGGATGGAAACTCTGTTGCCTCATATGGTTCAATTCTTGCCCATACAACCGTTTGTGAAGACGCTGAATGGTTCTTTCATTTTAATTCTTTGATTTTACTATGATTGCAATATGTGCACCATGTGAATCTCAACCTTTTCTATGATCCATGTGATCTAATAAATACAACATTGCATTGAATTCTTTGTAGTGAATATTACTCCGCTTGGAATCAGATTAACCACTTTTCAGGTAGTTCTGCACTAGTCAACTGCCACTTTTTTGTGTAAGTAATTTGGTCCTGGTGATTTATTTACATACATTTTCTAGTCTTTGTAAAAATTGAGGAGAAGAATATATTTAATACAGTTGCCTTCTCCTTGTCATTTGTTACCAACTTCCCCTGATTATACCTTTTGGGACCAATATGCCCTGACCTTGCCTTTTTACTATTAATACATTTACAAATTTGGGAGGTGTATTTTTTTTTACTCCCCTCAGCTGCGTGTCTCTCATGGTCTATTTTAGCTGTCCTAATCATGCTCTTATATTTCTCATTGCATTTCTTGTAATATTGGAATGCCGGCAGTGATCCCTCAGCTTTATTGTTAATATGCCTTTTTACACATGAATTTGGCCACCCAAGTTTAACTTTAGTACTTTTATATGTTTTTGCCCCTTGGAATGCAGTGTCTAATGCCATTTTTAATATGTTCTTAGCACTCCCATTTTTCCTTTAGAGTTCTTTGTTTCTTGAATTTGATCCCATTTAATGTTGTGCAATGTGGAGCGCAGTTTATTAAATTTGGTCCTTTTGAAATGTAATGTTCTTGTCCTACCCTTTTGTCTCCTTTTCCTGTGGTTTACACTGAAAGCAATTACTCTTTGATTGCTGTTTTCTAAGTTATCCCTTATTCCCATATCTCTGATCATATCTAGGTTGTTTGTGATTAGTAGGGGCAGCAGAACATTATTTCTAGTTGGGGCCTCCACCAACTGACACATAAATCTGTCCTGCAAGACTTTTAAGAAATGATGAGCCCTAGAGTTCTGAGCAGATCTATTGGCCAGGCTGGGATGGCATAACTTCTGTGCATGCTCACAGGAGTTACCTTATCCTAGAGCAGAATCTTTCTGAGGCTGGACACAAAGTTGCACATGAACTGCTCAGTGTATACTCAGAAAAAAACATTGACAGAGAAGGAGAAGTTATGACAAAAGAGATATACACAGTCTTTTCTGAGTAAAACCCTATCTGTCAGCCTTTTTTTTAAAAAGGGGGGTTACTTCTGCTTGAAAGCAACAGCACATTGCATTCTCCAGACCCCTACACTGTGCATTACATACCCATAACCCTTGCACTCTGCATAATACACACTCCTGACCTTGCACATGGTGTTACACATACCTGACCCCTGCAATATGTGTGTTACATACTTTTGATCTCTGCATTCTGTGTTTCATATTCCTGATCCCTGTACTCCAGGATTACTAAGATTATTCAGTAACATTGTCCAAAAAAAAAATCAATAACAGCATGCAAAGTCCTATAACCCATGGTGACCATGGTGTTTGGGTACATCTGACAGGATACAGTAAGTGTAATTTTGCTTGTTAACATAAATAATTAACCATTTACAGTGTTAGAAAATAGAAACCATGTATAAAACAGGTCTTTTTAGGAAACAATAAATAATTAATTATTAGGAAATCACTTCACATTCAGAATTTCTAGAACAAGCTCAAATCAAATCAGGGGTTACTTACTAAAAAATGGCTTTTATAAGGGGTACACACTCTAATAAAGATGAGAAACAATGCTACAAGAAACAGAGTTATGTTTTAGGGAACAACAACAAGAACAACAACATATATACACTATTCAGAGCTAACTTTGTTTATACCCTCTAATTGCTCTTTTAAATTCGACAAATATCCATATTGTAGCTTGGAGTTCATAAAGACTTTAATGTACTAATTCAGCTAATACATTGTCAGACTGTCATCATTGAATGGGCATTTTTTCTGAACACTTCTTGTCAGTCTACAGAAGTGGTATTTTTCCTTGTTACAAAACAATAACAGGAACTATAGAACTGCTTTGTAAAGACATGTAAGTATTTTTATTGGTAGAAAATCTCTTAGTTATTACAAGCAAATAGGAGGAAATGAATAAATTGCATGTTGGCCTTTTATAAGCCACCAATTAATCACCAAAGTATCTGACAACTATTCTCATTAAACCATGTTTACAGAAAGTGCAGTGTGCTACTACCGAGACATTTAGAATGGCAATAATGGTCTTTTCAGATGTTCATACAATGAAAACAAATGCAATTATTGTTGAGTTAGATGGTGCCCCAACTTTAGCCTAAATGTTATACTATTCATCTATTGAATTTTAAAATAAAATGACAGCCACCCAGTATTAATTCTTGGTGGTCCATTCCTTATAGAACAAAGTTGGAGCCATAATTTTTCTCATCTGCATTACAGATTAGAACTTTGGAAATACTGCATTCAGTCTGCCTTATGATGTAAGAGGAGAGTTTGCAAAATTTTATTGAAACTGCCATTAATGGGCCTGTTGTCAGAATATAAAATAAAATCTATACAAACAATGTGTGGCTACTTATTGTACCAGAATGCAGAAAATATATAATCATCATGCATATATTTGTTACCCTTCCAGTCCTGCTTTGACACAAAATATATGTAGATATACAGAGTTAGAGCTGTTTATTTAAAAAACATGATGTCATGATTAACAAATATGTCCCTTGTCTGAAAACATTCAGCGAAATTGCTTTATTAAAGTGAATATCCACCTAGTTGTATGCATGGGGTGAAGTAAAATTTGAATACCTATTCATATGCATAGAAAATTAGAAGAAAAAACATGATTTTTTATTATTATACAGGATTTATACAGCACTTTACAATATAAAGGGAGACAATACAGCAATGATACAGTTCAATACAAGAGGGAAAGGAGGGCCCTGCTTCTTGGAGCTTACAATCTAAGAGGGAGGGGCTGGTGGTACAAAAGGTAATAACTGTGGGGGATGAATGGATAGGAGGAATAGAAGATTTTGTTATTAGCTGAAGGCGGGATAGGCTTCCCTAAAGAGATAGGTTTTCAGAGATAGCCTAAAAGTGGGTAGAGTAGGCGATAGTCAGATATATTGAGGTAGAGAGTTCCAGAGGACGGGGGAGGCTCTGGAGATGTTCTAGAGATGAGCATGGGAGGAGGAGACAAGGGAGCTAGTGAGCAGGAGGTCATGGGAGGAGTGGAGAGGACAGTTTGGGTGATATTTGGAGACAAGATTGGTGATGTAATTTGGGGCAGAGTTATAAATGGCTTTATATGTTATTGGTAATGTTTTGAATTTTATTCATTGGGCAATGGGAAGCCAGTTGAGAGATTGGCAGAGAGAGATGGCAGATATAGAACGGTTAGTAAGGTGGATGAGTCTGGCAGAGGCATTCATGATAGATTAGGTAGGCCAATGAGGAGGAAGTTACAATAGTCAAGGCAAGAGATAACAAGGGAGTGAATAAGTTGCTTAGTGGTTTCAGAGGTTAAGAACGGGTGTATCTTGGAAATGTTGTGGAGGTGAAGTCTACAAGATTTGGACAGTGATTGAATTTGGGGCTGAAAGGACAGATGGGAGTCTAGGATTACACCTAGTACTCTGGCATGAGGGGAGGAACTAATGGCTGTATTATTGATCTTGATGGAGAAGTCAGGGGAGGGAGCACGGGCTGGAGGGAATAGTATGAGCTCCGTTTCGAAAAGACTTAGTTTGAGGAAGTGGAGTGACATCCATGCTGATATGTCACTTAGTAGGTTAGTAATGCAAGAGGAAACTGAAGGAGCGAGGTGAGGAGTAGAAAGATACATTTTTGTGTCATCAGCATAGAGATGGTACTTAAAGCCATGGGAGTTTATCAAGTGACCAAGGGAGGAGGTGTAGATGAAGACAAGAAGGGGTCCATGGACAGAACCTTGAGGGACCCCTACAAAAAGAGGAAGAGGAGAGGAGGAGACAGAGTTATAAGTAATACTGAAGGAGTGCTGCAATAGGTAGGAGGAGAACCAGGAGAGAGCAGAGTCTCAGAGGAAAAGAGAGTGGAGTTTTTTGAGAAGGAGGGGATGGTCAACAGTATCAAAAGCTGCAGGGAGGTCAAGTAGTAAGAGTATGGAGTAGTCGCCATTGGGTTTAGCAGTTAGTAAATCATTAGTGAGTTTTAGTAGGGCAGTTTCAGTGGAGTGTAGTGAGCGAAAGCCAGACTGTAAAGGGTCAAGAACATGATTTTTTTATTGATTGTATGATAGGATTGGATAATATAAATTAATACAGTATGTGAACAAACTCCACTTCATTAGTAAATCAAACCCCAATTGAGTTCATTTGAAAGAAGCATGTTTGTCTTGGTTACATAAACTAATTAAATTTCCCCAGCACAGTTTTCAGCTAGTCAAGTGAGTGTTAACATTGGTAGGCATAGGAGGTTTCCCAATCATGTGATTGCTATGATTTCTTATAATAAACCTCTTTGTGCTTACAATCCAAAATTAATAATAAAATGAAAGCAAATACCAATTATATTACATCAACAATTCACCAGCAGTTCATAATCATGACATTAATGTGCAGAATCATATGTGATGCATATAAAAGAGTAAGCATATGAGTGCTATCAAGAATGTATAATAGCAACTTGAACACAAAAGGTAACCAAACAACACCTTCAATATAACATATAAACAGCAAAGTGCAGCGCTAAAAACAAATCGATAAAAATGCAAAGTTCCTGTCACTAATAGTGACAATGAAGTAATTCCAAAGATGACATAGAGTCCACATGAAGATCAGATGTGATCGTGAAACATATGCATGGGGGACTTGATCCGAAGTAGTGATAAAAAGTGAATAGATAAATTGCGCACTCACCAGAGGTGCGTAAATAATACGCCTTATAGATCTGCCTGTCTCATCAGGTGTGTGCTGGGTCATCAATAAGGTCAGGATCCTCTATGGTTACGGGTCACGTCTCAGGTATGGCACTCAGGTGTATAGCACATTGGAAGGTCCCTTAAAGGTGCAGCTTCTGCAGGTGAAGGCTCTCAGTGAAGAGAGCACAATAAGGGACACCACATAGCGTGATACCGTAGGAACAATTTTATTCGCAAATAGGTGCATACAGTGTGTGCATAAGAAAGAAAAATCACTGACCATATAAAATTCAGGATGGCCACCAGCGGTGGTAGAACGTCCAGCTACTGTAGCCCCCTCTGACGCGTTTCGAGCAAAGCTCATCATCAAAGGGTGCAGTGCTTACCCATTTTTTGGGTTATTTTTTTACTAAAAAGATAACTGAATACATTTTGGCCAAGATTTATGATGAAATATTATTTATTTGCAAAATTTTATAAGAAAAGCACTTTTTAAAAACATTTTTGGACTTTTTCATTTATATAGCAAAAAAAAATAAAAATCCCAGTGGTGAATAAATACCACAAAAATAAAGCTTTATCTGTCTCAAAAAATGCGAAAAAATTCATATGGGTACAGTCTTGCATGACTGCGCAATTGTCATTCAAAGTGTGATAGCGCTGAAAGCTGAAAATTGGCCTGGATAGGAAGGGGGTAAAAGTGTTCGGATGTGAAGTGGTTCATAGTGGTATTACTACTATATATGAAAGCTTCAAAAGGGCACCTAGCTATTAGGGGGTGGTATATGCCAATATTTTAACAACCATGACATTCCCTCCTATTCAGCTGTGAGCAGGGGATTTCTGGCTGACAGCTGAATGTAAACAAAGGGAAGGAACAGGTGGCTGACATCACTCACCAAATATGGACATTTTTTTCAATGGCATTGACTATATTTGGTCATATATGACCAAATCATATATGACCATATACAGTTGTGGCCAAAATTATTCAACCCCCAATGCTGTAAAGGGGTTTAGGGACTATAGTGTACATTTGGAATTGTATTCAGAATCAAATCCTACAAGGACGTTGTAACTACCCAAATGCAACTAAAATGACATCAATTGTTTATGTAATACAGTAGTAAATGGTTCTTATGTGGTTTCTTCATTGCCACAATTATTCAACCCCTTAAAGACTACCACTCTGAAGAACAGAGGTTCATACAGGTGCTTTCCATCAGGTATTGAAAACACCTGTGGATGTCACCGAGCAGCAATCAAGCATAATAAGCACCAATTAGGCAGCTTTAAAATGACTGTGATACTCAGCTCCTTCTAGACATTTACTGGTGTGGTTACAAACATGGTGAAGGCAAGAGAATGGTCCAGGAAGACAAGAGAAGAGGTGATTTCTCTTCACAGGAAGGGCAATGGCTATAAGAAGATTGCAAAGATGTTAAACATACCAAGAGACACCTTAGGAAGCATCATTCGCAAATTCAAGGCAAAGGGCACTGTTGAAACGCTACCTGGTCGTGGCAGAAAGAAGATGCTGACTTCGACTGCTGTGCGCTACCTGAAGCGTAGAGTGGAGAGAAGTCCCCGTGTGACTGCTGAGGAACTGAGAAAAGATTTGTCAGATGTGGGTACAGAAGTTTCAGCCCAGACAATAAGACGCACACTGCGTAATGAAGGCCTCCGTGCCAGAACTCCCAGGCGTACCCCCTTGCTGTCTCCAAAGAATAAGAAGAGTCGACTGCAGTATGCCAAAAGCCATGTGGACAAACCACAAAAGTTGTGGGATAGTGTTCTGTGGACTGATGAAACAAAATTAGAACTGTTTGGGCCCATGGATCAACGCTATGTTTGGAGGAGGAAGAACAAGGCCTATGATGAAAAGAACACCTTGCCTACTGTGAAGCATGGTGGAGGGTCAATCATGCTTTGGGGCTGTTTTGCTTCTGCAGGTACAGGGAAGCTTCAGCGTGTGCAAGGTACCATGAATTCTCTTCAGTACCAGGAGATATTGGATGGAAACGTGATGCAGTCCGTCACACACCTGAGGCTTGGGAGACGTTGGACCTTTCAACAGGACAATGATCCCAAGCATACCTCCAAGTCCACTAGAGCATGGTTGCAGAGGAAAGGCTGGAACATTTTGGAGTGGCCATCGCAGTCACCAGACTTAAATCCGATTGAGAACCTCTGGTGGGACTTAAAGAAAGCAGTTGCAGTGCGCAAGCCTAAGAATGTGACTGAACTGGAGGCCTTTGCCCATGAAGAATGGGCGAAGATACCCGTAGATCGCTGCAAGACACTTGTGTCAAGCTATGCTTCACGTTTAAAAGCTGTTATAACTGTAAAAGGATGCTGTACTAAGTACTAAGATTGAATGTCACTTGGGGGTTGAATAAAACTGATAATGCTGTGAGCACAGAAAAGACATTTGTGGTTATTTCATTATAACTGTTATGTTATATTTGTCTGACCTACAAGTGCCTCTTTAATGTAAATGTAAGCAAGATGACTGAATGATCAAAAGCAATGTCAAACTGGCCAAAACACTCAATTTCAGTGGGGGTTGAATAATTTTGGCCACAACTGTATGACCAAATATGGTCAAGCCTATATTTGGTCAATGGCATCAGCCCCACCGGATGATGGATTTACATCCTGGAACTTTTTTGTGCTTTTTCTTTTACAATGAATTTTATCGCAGAATAGATAACATCAGAGAATCAGTCAAAAACAGATGCACTGACCAACAGGAATAAAACATACAGGTTTTCTGATGAATAATACAGAGTATCTACTGATGGATAGACAAGAAAATAAACAGTATACAAACTGCCGTATATAAAAAGGGAAAACAAAACAATAAGTTGCAAAAATGGTAGACATTTAGAGACCAATGAGATAATAAACTAAAAGAAAATATTATCACTAAATCTACATACAGAAGGAGGGGAAGATGGAATATGGAGCCTCGCTGAATGCATATTGGTACTCTATACTCAAGACTCCCGATGGAGTCTGACATGTGGATATAATATTGCTGGTACGATACTTAAGACAAAAATTACAATCAGCACAAATATCATAAGAACAGGCTAAGCAGAAGGAAAGAGAGGAACAAAGAAAAAGGGGACAAAAAACAAAGAAAGGGCTCCAGGGGGACGGCGACGGAAGAAGAGAAAAAAATAATAAGTTAATCTTATATCGACAAAAGGGACTGGTCAAATCCCAATGGTTGGGTTATATCAAGCCAGGGACGCCAGGTCTGCAGAAACTTTGTATGGGTGTCTAACAGTATAGCTGTCAGCTTTTCATTAACCATTATAAAGTTCATTCAATTTTTGACAGCCTCGAAGCTGAGGAGGGGAGTCTTCCAAGCCCTCGCGATCGCCAGTTTGGTAGCCATGAATAGATGCGATGCCAGCTGCCGTTCAGGACGAAGTAGGCCCACTAATGGTTTAATGGAAACATAGTGCAGAGAAGGGCATAAACCCTGATCCACAATCTGCAAACCTTGGGGCAAGTCCACCAAATATGGGCCATGGTGCCCATTTGTTGACAACCCCAAAAGCAAGTCGGGGAGTATGTGGGGATAAAACGAGCTAGACAAGCAGGCATGTAATACCATCTATAAAGAACCTTATAGGCATTTTCTAGAATGATAACATTCCTAGAACATTTAGATAATGCTTGGGTCATGGTCCACCAATCCTGCTGATCCAGAGTGCCCTTGAGTTCCGACTGCCAATGCTGATGATAAGAATGAACCGAAGGCGTTCTATAAAAAATAATGACAGAGTAAACCAGAGAGATTAAGCCCGGAAAATGTGGTCTATGTCTGCATTGACTTTCAAAAGGCGTCAACCTGTAGGGTCCCGAATGCACCTGTATTAATGTGTTAATAAAGTGACAGAGCTGAAGGTAGCCAAAATGTTCCCATAATGGGATATCATTGGAGGAGCACAGAGTTTCAAAGGTGAGTATCCGAGTTGGAGAGAGCAAGGAATGTACATTGTAGAAGCCATGGGCTAGGCACCAAGCAAACTGTCCGGGATTGTCACGACCCGGGGGAAATAATGGATTATGTAGCAAACGTAGTAACGGCAGGTGGGCGGAAATGAGACCAGCGGAACATTTAATAGAATCCCAAAGTCGAAGCGTAAGCATCAACGTCGGACTAAGGAATGAAGGGCGATGAATAGGAGGAAGCCACGGCAAAGTGGTATCGGGTGGGAATACATCAAGTCTACAGTAGCCCAGAAGGGAATATTGCGAGATGCATGAAGATGGGCTAAGGGGGCAATATTGGCCGCTAAATAGTAAGCCTGTAGATTCGGGACAGATAACCCACCCTCGGTCTTACGGGCAAATAAGATTTGTTTGCTAATTCTGGGTCGAGTGGAACTCCAAATAAAAGACAGGAGTTTTCGCTGATGAATACGCAATATATGTGAGGGAACAGGAACTGTTAGAACTCGAAACAAGTACAATAATTTGGGAAGATAAGTCATGCGAATCGCATTCTACCAAACCATGAAAGCGCATAGTGAGACCAGGAGGACAACATCTCTGTCAAATCATTAACCTCCCTGGCGGTATGATCATGTCAGGAATTTTGTGCTGAAAGCGGTACCATTTTTTTGCATGGAAATATGTAGTTTTTAATTGTAGGCTGTAATTTTTAGGAATAACTCACTGAAATCTGTCCGAACAAGAGTCTATTAAACATTCCGGATATGATAAAACTTGAAACACAAAATCATAAATTATAATTTAATTAATAATCATAAAAAATAATAATATAATAATAATCAATTTAATTCAATAATATAATCAAACCAAAAACACTGAAATTTGAAATACAGAGGCAAATTCGCACATCGCTGAGCAAAGTCGCAAAATCGTTTTCAGTGTCTGATGACGAATTTCCCCACAAATCATTATCACTCAATTCTGCAAGTGGTTCTGATTTACTATCGCTGTTCTAAAACCGCTTTTGATGTAAAGGGATGCTTTTTGGCCGCCATGGACTTTCTAAGTTTCCAGGCAGAAAGAACAGTCAAAATGCAGGCAGGGCACAGGACAAAGCAGTGGGGACAAAATGTATGTGAAATGCAGTGAAAAAGCAATGACAGCAAAAATGTCATTTTTTAAAAATTTCAAATTTCCCGCCGGTTCCGCCGCCCGAACGTTCCGACGTCACGGGGACCGGAACACGGAAGTCAGATGCCGGCATCCGCCGGAGGAGATGGACGGGGACGCTGCAGGGGACACATCGTGGGAGCGAAGGACAAGGTAAGTGCTGCAGGGACCCCCAGAGAACGCTGCATGGTAAGCCCGAGTGTAGCTCGGGGTTACCGTTCTTGGTATAGAAATTCTACCCCGAGCTACACTCGGGAAAACCGCTAAGGAGGTTAAAGACAGCGGGGAAATTAGCCCGGTAAAGTCCGTCATAAGTCCGAGTGAGCTTGATTCCTAAATACAGCAAGGCTGAAAGCCATTGAAAAGAGAGCGAATGTTTCAGAGTCGCCAACATTGATGGTGAGAGGGTAATTGACATAGCCTTAGATTTGCCAGGGTTGACATGGAGGCCTGAGAGAACTGCAAAGGGATCCAAAACCGCAAGTAGGTTTGGCAAAGTAACCCCCAGATTCATAACTGACAACAATATATCGTTATGCTGAGAACCAGCTACATACATTCCCTTAATATCAGGATGCATACGAATGGCTACTGCCAAGGGTTCTAAAGCCAAAATAAATAGTATGGGGGAAAGTGGGCAACCTTGTCTAGTTCCCCTGCCTTTCTTTAATATTTTAATAAAGGACTTGCCAAAATCTGTGTGCCTCCATTTACTGTTTAGTTTTTTAGTGAATGAGTAGGGTTAATATCTATATTGTGACAATGCCAGTTTCCCTTAGTGTTTTCTGAGTAATTTTTTCAAAGCCAGTATGTAGATCAGGAATGCTAGAGTAAAGTCAGTGAAGATCAGGAGTTGGAGCCTTTATATTTCTCTCATGACAGGTTGCCTTTAGTCACAGTAACCTAATTTTCTCTGTTATGGTCCTCACTGGAGATCTTATTGTCCTGCACCAGCATTTTTGCCATTGACTTTACCTGCATCAACAAGTGAGTTGCCCACATTCTACTTATAGTTTCAGTACAGTCCAAAGTACATTTCATTATCAACAGTGTTGCATCTCTTTTCAGACAGATAACCCACATACTGCTGAAAATCTGCTGTTCAATGCATATATCTTATATTATTTGAAAGAAGAGTAATTATTTAAAAAGGTTAATCGTTTAACACATTTCTATATAGGAATTTTAATATTAAGTCCAGACAATGGAATATTTAATTGATTATCTTTTTTATGCATAGGAAACTGAACTGGGTTCCCATGGGACATTGTGGAGGTTAAATAACACATACAGTTGTGTTCAAAATAATACCAGTGTGTTGAAAAAAGTGAATAAAGCTCAAAATCCTTCTAATACCTTTTAATTCCATACACATAAATGCATTGGGAACACTACACATTCTATTCCAATCAAAACATGAAGAAAAATATATCAAATTTGTGTTGTTCCTCTAAAAAAATTGAAGAAAAGTGAATATTAGACTGTTCAAAAAAAATAGCAGTGAAATTATTCTTCTTTACAAACATTCACTATATAAACTGAAAAATGTATGAAGATTTTGCTTTCCTTTGACTCACTTAATTAATATTTATTTGTATAAGCACTGTTTCTGAGAACTGCTGTACATCTGTGTTGCATGGAGTCAACCAACTTCTGGCACCCGTGAACAGGTATTCCAGCCCAGGATGATTGGAGTACATTCCACAGTTCTTCTCTCTTTTTTGGTTTTGCCTCAGAAACTGCATTTCTATTGGATTAAGATCCGGGGATTGGGCTGGCCACTCTATAACATCAATCTTGTTGGTCTGGAACCAAGATGTTGCATGTTTACTGGTGTGTTTGGGGTCGTTGTCTTGTTGGAACACCCATTTCAAGGGCATTTCCTCTTCAGCATAAGGCAGCATGACCTCTTCAAGTATTCTGATGTATTCAAACTGATCCATGATCCCTGGTATGTGATAAATAGGCCCAACACCGTAGTATGAGAAACATCCCCATGTCATGATGCTTGCACAACCATGCTTCACTGTCTTCACAGTGTACTGTGGCTTGAATTCAGTGTTTGGGGGTCGTCTGACAAACTGTCTCCGGCCACTAGACCCAAAAAGAACAATCTTACTTTCATCAGTCCACAAAATGTTGCGCCATTTCTCTTTAGGCCAGTCAATGTGCTCTTTGGCAAATTGTAACCTCTTCAGCACATGTCTTTTTTTCAACAGTGGGACTTTGCGGGGGCTTCTTGCAGATAGCTTGGCTTCACATAGGCGTTTTCTAATTGTAACAGTGCTCACAGGTAACTTTAGACCTTCTTTGATCTTCCTGGAGCTGATTGTTGGCTGAGTCCTTGCCATTTTGGCTATTCTTCTATTCATTCGAATGGTAGTTTTTTTGCTTTCTTCCACATCTTTCAGGTTTTGGTTGCCATTTTAAAGCATTTGCGATCATTTTAGCTGAGCACGCTATCATTTTCTGCACTTTTTTATATGTTTTCCCCTCTCCAATCAACTTTTTAATCAAGGTACGCTGTTCTTCTGAACAATGTCTGGAACGACCCATTTTCCTCAGAATTTCAGAGAGAAATGCACTGTAACCAGCATGTACAACATTTGCTGCCTTCCTTCCTTAAATAGGGGCAATAATTGCCACCTGTTTTTCAAAGAATGAATGACCTCACTAATAGAACTCCACACTGCTATTATTTTGAACATGCCCCTTTAAATTAGTGATTCAATTACACAGAATCAGCAGCATGCATGTCATGACTGTTGGGTCTGTTTGATTTCTATTACTCTACTACACCTGCTAGTAAATTATTTGCCATGTAGAAGTATAATTTCTACCAAAAACAGTGATTGATCAGGTTAGTGATGTCTGACTGCTATTATTTTGAACGCAACTGTATATGATGTATACATTCTTTTTTTTTCTGTATTTGCAAATAACTTTGCTTATACAAAAACATATACAAAAAAAACGTTTTTATACAAAGCATTGACTTACTAGTGTCAGTCTCATACAATGTATATGTTTCTACCAAAATCTTCAATTCAATTATTAGTTATATAAACTTGCAAGATATACAGATAGATAAGTTGCATCACAAATCTCAAAGCATTTCATGAACAATATTAACTTCAAAATTAGACTAAAAAAACAGATAACTTCTGGATGGTAACTGCCAGGGGTTGTCTGTCCTGGGGGCTGTGGAAAAAGGAGGAAAGGACCCAACAAGACAATGAGGGCATACAGGCAGGTATGATCGGCTGAGGCCCAACAATGTCACTAAACCATTGGCACATAATCACATATTGGCTCCATCAGACAAGATATTACCACAGCGGTGTTCAAACACAAAAAATACATATTTTTAAAACAGTGGAATATTTGATTGATCATCATCTTATGCAATATGTATTCCAAGTAATTCTCTTTCAATTAATCAATTTAAAATACAGCACACATTGGGAATTCTATTTCAAGGAAACCAAACAATGACCATGTTTGATTTTGAAACAGAGACTTGTCTACATCCAGGTAATTTGTTATAAGCCATAAATCTATGTGTCTTAGAAAAGATCCCCCATCAGTGCATTAGACCTGGATATGTGTTACTGCTGGTCCCTCGGGCTTAATAAAAGTGTCAAAGCTTTCAGTGTATCTGGTATTTAGCAAAAGTATTGTGGATAATCGACTTACAGGTCACAAACCATCAGACCTTTACAATACTGTATGATTTTCTCCTGTCTTTATGAATTGTGCTTTTATTTGCCAAAGCAATGAAGACTTATAGAACACATGCAGCTTGTATATTTTTATATAACAGCCAGTTTACAAAATCATATAGTGAAGTGATATTGAAGGTCACCATTTCAAGAATTACTATGTTAATGATGTTGTCTATGCATACTTTTAAATTCTACAAATATGGATTAGCAGTTAAAAATGTATCATACACCCAAAAAAAACCCCCAAACAAATCAGATAGACTGGAGCAAGGTTTGTGTGCTTGACACTGCATAGTGTATGCATGCAGCATATATAAATGTATATTAGTTAAGAGATGTGCACAATGAAAACATTTTTTCATTTCATATTGAATCATTTAATTTCCTCGTATCCTTTATGTTAGAATTATTTATTTTTGGAATTTGTTTTGTATATTTGGATTCATTTCATATATTCGTGCTTCTGAATCAGTCTGTATTTTCGGAAGTTATTTTGGAAGAATCGGATTCATTAATTATGTTCCAGTGCTACTTTGCATTGCAACTTGTTTGCAACTTTGATGTTTTATGACTTTGGCCAATCATAACAATACAGTGTGTGACACAAATTATTGAACTTAAAAAACCCTCTGAAGTCGCAAACAAATGAAACAAATTAATACAAATGAATTTGCTGAAATTTGTCAGTGTTGTGATCTCCGAAAAAAGAAAATTTTATACGAATTTCGATTTGAAACAAAACAGATGTCTAATGTTAGTAGAAATTTCCACCAAATCTCATTCTGAAAATATAAAGTATATTCTGTAAGCAATTTGCGTCCAGTAAGCGCAGACATACATATATCTTATGTGAGGGGTTTTTGGCTTTCAGAATGTTAAAAATGATGCTTTAGGTGAGTGTAATGCCAGAGAAAAGGTATACTTATTGTAAGCCTGGCATTAGATCTGCCAGGCTACTTTGAGTCATTAGGTGCCCCTCACCATTTTTCAGTGCGATACAACCTGACTGTTTACAGTTAATATGAATAGAATTGAGTCAACATATACTAAAGCATACCTGCAGAGTATTGCAAAACAATGTTCCCAATGCACACATTCCTGAGAATGACTGGAAAGTGAGTGGGTGCTGTAGTGATAATTGGTTGGAGCCCAGAATGACTCGAGGCAAGAGATACAGTATGTCAGCATACCAGGGAACTCCATAATTGGGTCCAATGCTTTACTGAATTATCACATTGCAGCAAAAGATAGCAATGTTTCTGAGCCACACAGGACTACTTCATCAAGCATGTGATGAAGGGGTCCTACTCCTGCCTAATGAAACAGTCCTGCTCTGAAATGTCGCTATCTTCTGGTAATCCCTGCCACATTTAGCTCCTACTGTGATACTCCCAGCTATTCATTCATATGGCTTGATCCTTCTTGATGGCTAGCCGCCATAGAAATGAATGGGCTAACTGATACCCATACACAGTTAGAGCTGAAAATACCATATGATTCAGGGCTCCATATTTAGGATCATGCAGTGATGTAGATAATAATTTTACAAAGCAGAAGAAGATGAGACATTACCGATTCTAGAAGAACAAATGAAAATGACATATGAGATGTACACCTGATACCTGAACAAACATTACAGGAGTTAGAACGACATATAAGGAGGGTATGTGACACCTGATCCATGTCTGGAGGAGAAATGACCAAGGAATAGGTGACAACTGGCAAAATTTGTTGTGACGTGAGTTACGGAGCAGCTGCAAGAAGAATGTGAAGATGTGTGCTAAAGGAAACAGCATAGCATGTGTTCCTTTCTAGTGGGATATGAAAAAGTGCACTTATGGCTCAAAGCCCCATATTGTTGGGCATAAACTGACATGGGGTCAGCCATGGACGTATGTCATTAGCCTCAGTCATGATGACTCTATTTTTTAACAAATGTATGAATGTCTTCAGGTCCAGGTTCTTTTCAAATACACGAATCAACACGAAACATTTATGGGTCTTTAACATAACACAAATACTACAAATAAATATACATTTATTGAACAATTTAACGCTGTTATGCTATCATATTTGACAACTGTGCAAGATTAAAATTAAATCCCACCAGAAGCACCCCTAAATCATTAGCATATTACATATTTATTTTCCACAAACAGTGTTTATGTGTAGTGCTACTCCCTCAGGAGACACTAAATAGGATGGGTTCTTTGTCCTTTGCCTCAACCTCCTGAATCACTCCAGCCCCTCTGACATACTAGGTTAAGTGAATACAGCTTTCAATATCAGAAATTACTGAAAGCAAAACCAAATACACAGTAATGATGCTGTGTCAAGAAACAGACACCAAATTAATTAGTAGAGGCAAGTTTAGTATGATTGGTAATGATAACGGCATGAAAGGGGATTAGCAATAGTAATAGTGCAACTCAACATACATGAATAGTCAGCAGTAGGGATAGGAGAACACTGCACCAGAAACAGCATAAACAGTAACAAGATTACAGTGAGTGCAGCAATGAACAGTAATTATAATTGAATTAACTGTGTTCAGGATAGTATACAGCCAAAGTGCATTAATGATGACTATGCTAGGAATAGGCTCACTGCATGGATGTGCTCTTTAAATTAATAAAAGATAAGGGCTAGTGGAATGACTTTGCAAGGGGAATTGCTTTACTGTGTTCTTCTTCTGGCTATATTTGGGGTCCAAAGGCAGCATTGGTGCACTTATCAACAGTCATGGTGAATCCACATACAGTGTAGGTTCTATGTAATAAGTATCCTGCTTCTAGTAACACAGTATCTGCTATTAGTGTGTGAATGATGGACAATGAGCCCTCTTAAGTACCTGTGGCCTGGCTGTAAACTCCCACTATGTAAAGGAGCCCCTTGCCTCCGCGCAGATGGCTCCGGTGTGGGGGGAGAATGAGAAGGCATTGTAGTTTCCCTGCAGCAAGGGAGAGATGGATGAGATTGTCATGGACCATGCAGCTCTGCCCTTGTGTCACTGCTCTCATTCCTCAAGCTCCAGTCCCTGCTTGTCTGATCAGAGATGTGGACACACCATCTGATGTGCTCACATGTACTCCCATGCTACCAAGAGGAAGAAATTTTAGAGCAGTTTGTAAAAAAACGATTCCACCTCTTCCCCTCTTCTTCAGTGTCCCCTGGCATCTGTATTGTCAGGGTTCATGAATCCCATTCTATGGTTAATGTTCCAGTATTCAATTCCATAGTCTTTCCAGTTTACAGCTCTCCCCCTGTTGACTGGATGCGGTAGTGCAACACATCATCCAGCATTGTAGTAGAAAGTGAAAGTAAGACTGACTGTAAAGAAGGCAATGTCTCCTTCTCCATGTTTCTGTTGTCCAGCACCTAGCTAAATTTGCATACCAATTTAATAAACATGTAACTCTATATATTAAAAGTCTATTAATATTGCATCACATGTGTAAACCTCGTTACAATAAATATAAGTAATTTACTAAAATCTGTAATCAATATTTGCAGTCCAATAATGGCCATCCACATTAATAATGTGGGAAAGTGTCCTTAACCTCCCTAGTGGTCTGATTATGTCCATATTTCTGTGCTCAAAGCGGTACATTTTTTTGCATGGAAATATGTATTTTTTTATTGTAGGCCTATAATTTTTAGGAATAACTCACTGAAATCTGTCCGAACAAGAGTCTAGTAAAGATCATGGGTATGATAAAATTTTAAACACGAAATCATAAATTATAATTTAATAAATAATCATAAAAAATAATAATATAATAATAATACATTTAATTCAATAATATAATCGAACCAAAAACAATGAAATTTGAAATATAGCGCCAAGTTCGCACATCAAGTCGCAAAATCGTTTTCAGAGTCTGATGACAAATTTCCCCACAAATCATTATCACTCAATTCTGCAAGTGGTTTGGATTTACTATCGCCGTTCTCTAGCCGGTCTAAAACCGATTTTGACCTAAAGGGACACTTTTTGGACGCCATGGACATTTCTCAGTTTCCAGGCAGACAGAACAGTAAAAATGCAGGCAGGGCACAGGACAAAGCACTCGGGACAAAATGTATGTGAAATGGTTTGATACAGTAATGTTTTACTGTATCAACATAGTGTATTTAGTGAATGTCACTTTTTGTCATTTTCAAATTTCCCGCCAGTTCCGTCCCCCATACGTCCCGACGCACACAGGGAACGGAACACAGAAGACAGATGGCGGCATCCGCCGGAATACATTGCCGGGGACACTGCAGGAGGGACATCGCGGGAGCGCAGGGCAAGGTAAGTGAAGAACAGATGCCGGAGCAGCACCGCATGGTAAGCCCGAGTGTAGCTCGGGGTTACCGCTTTTGGTACTGAAACTTTACCCCGAGCTACACTCGGGAATACCGTCAGGGAGGCTACAGTGCATAGTCTCTAAAAACAGTGTTGCAATAATGAATCACAATCTGCCCAACAGTGCTTGCTTTCACCAATACTAGGAAACCTCAAAGGCAACACACATTCACCAGATGAACAAAAACTTAAGTTTTAAATGCTCTTGATTAAATTAGCCCAGCAGCAGTAAGTATGAATCCTTTCTCGGGCTCCTTCAATGGACCTTCTATAGGAAACCCCAGTGGCTCACCATATGAAAAGACCCCTAATGAAATACTGTATATCAGAATACTCCATTGCTCTTTATATGTTATAGAAAATGTATGACCCAAATAAAAAAATCAATAAAACACAATTAAATTGATACCCAATTCATTTGTAGGTTTGGACAGAAAACGCTGGTAGCACATTGTCGACTCCCCATCACAGGGCACAGAGTCTGGGAAATTTAGCTACAATACATTAACAGCTGTCAGCTATGCTTTATGCATTGTGCGGTCAGATTCTGCTTAATCAGAATCCAAAGTGTGTGTGTGTAAAATCTGCTTTTCTATGCTCTTTACAAACTATGAAATCACTTGAACTGCATGCAGGCATTTTTAGTGTTGAATTCATTAATGGAGCAAAAGCCAGGACGACAACCCAAGCAGTAGCCCCCGGTGTCAATTAAACAGGTGACAACACCAGCAAACCCCTGGCAGAATAACCCCGAGGGACTAGTGAAATTAAGGGATTGTTCCTAAAATATGATGCAAGGCAAAGGTCGAAATGGGTGATGGAAGCAGAGACAGTTGTAATTTAAAGAGGAAGCAAACCATATAATCTAATGAGTCCACACCATTATATGTAAACTGTCATGAACAGTGACCCATGAAAGTATTTAGATGTATTAAAACAGAAAAAGGAAGTCAGGAAAGCAGTAGGAATCCAAACAGAGAAATATATGTATAGAACAGGGAAATGTCCCAGACACGAAAGGGCCTAAACTAATGTGAAAATAGTCCATGACCACAGTAGAGGGTATCTGCACGCCTGCAAACTATGCAAAAACACTGAACACCTAAAAAAAAGGTGCCACATTTGCAACAAGATGGAACCTATGCATATAGTGTACACTCTAAGGATGTAATAAAGAAGAAAACTCTGTACTATACATTTTTTAAAAAGTGGATAGAATATAAATTACATATAAACACCTTTAGTAAAAATAGTATTACTGATCAAAAAGTATTTTATATTCTCATATGGGAAAAGATGGTCCGAAGTTGCCTCCATGCATGTGAGAAGGAGCTACTGGCTCCCAATGATGATAACTTATCTTAGTTCACAAATACAGTCTTCGTAACCATACATAATGAAGGTGATAAACATTATGACTATGGTGGAGATTTACTAAAACTGGAGAGTGCAAAATCTGGTGCAACTCTGCATAGAATCCAATCAGCTTCCAGGTTTTATTGCCAAAGCTTAATTGAACAAGATTAAATTAGAAGCTGGTTGGCTACCGTGCACAGCTGCCCCAGACTCTGAATGCACCAGTTTTGGTAAATCTAGCCCTTTGTGTCTGGAAGCAATTCTCTTCATGATGAAAAGATTCTAGAGGGGATTTATCAAACTGGAGCAGCTACGCATGAATCAGCTTCTACCTCATGTTTGTTCAGTTATGCTTTGAAATTGAAAGATAGAATATGATTGGTTGATATGCACAACTGCTTCAGATTCTGCCTGCTCTAGTTTTCCTAAATTCCCCTCTCTGTGTTTTCTTGGAGTAAACATCCATAACAGCAGGAAACATACACATCTTCTGTAATAATGCAGGAAATTTAAACTGGCTGGATTGGCTAGAAATGAAAGGCCATATATCAATCCTCAAGAGGGGAAAATAAGTTAGTGTGTTACCATCAGAAAGAGTGAAATGCTTAAGGATTTCTATATGCAAACCATCAAGATATTATGTTATCAACAAAACGTTTTGGTATGTATCTAAACCCAATAAAGGACCAATATTCAGCAACTGGAGGTCCCAGTCAGTGATTCCAATTACTTGTCTTATTGGGGGATCCCCAATACCTATTTGTCCTTCACCATGTTTTCCTTCAAAAAAGAGGGGTTGACATTTAGTATGGTAAATTAAGCTATTGTGATGAATTTTCATTGAGACTTGTCCACCAGAAAGGGACTTGAGTTTAAGATCCAGACATTCACCTGGCACATACAGTATATATGTTTTGACACCAATGTTTCATATCCTCTTCTCTTTTGATCTTTCAATATTCTAATGAATAAAAAAAAGTTGGAACTGCCAGTACTCTAAAGGCAACAGTAGGATGGGAGCATCATATAGATATCTCTATTTTACAGTTGTCTTTTTGATACATAGAGGCTGATTTATAACAGATAGCAGATAACCCTATCCATTCTATGATTAACTTCACTTGGCAAAGAAACACTGTGCAAGCATTGTGCACTAAATAGAACAGCTTTTAATAGTATTTGCCAAGCATATTCAGCATCTGTAGATATTATCAAGCACATCCCAATAAAGCAAAACTCTAGTCAAATAAGTCAAACATTTTTCATTGAAATCTGCCATGTAAAAAAGTTGACCTTGATAGGGTATATGCCTCTTTAAGGATTGCGGTAATTTCTTTCATATTTACACTTTCATTCAGGCAAGATAATATAGCTCTCACTACCATCCCAATACATGATAGCCACAGTGTCATTTATCCAAATATAAGATAGCGAAAAATGAAAGGACAGTGATCCTTAAAGTGGCATACATCTCAAGAGAAATAATTATTTTTTTACACAGCTGATTTTAACAAAATAATTTCCCTGAAGTTCTGATTTAATAGAGGTGACAAGTCATACATATAACTAAAAATTCACTATATGTAACTTCAGAGATAATTCCTAACACTCTATATACAACATGTTTGGAAATTATGATATTTTGCATCTGTGTAATGTTTCTGAAACATTTATATAATTTAGCTATGAAGTCGTTTGTTTTATTCTAGCTGTCATTTTAGGGTAAAGGAGCAAACAAAATAATATTTGATGATCTATAAATAAGGTATATGTACAGTGGGGATCGAAAGTTTGGGCACCCCAGCTAAAAATTTGTATTAATGTGCATAAAGAAGCCAAGGAAAGATGGAAAAATCTCCAAAAGGCATCAAATTACAGATTAGACATTCTTATAATATGTCAACAAAAGTTAGATTTTATTACCATCATTTACACTTTCAAAATAACAGAAAACAAAAAAATGGCGTCTGCAAAAGTTTGGGCACCCTGCAGAATTTATAGCATGTACTGCCCCCTTTGCCAAGCTGAGACCTGCCAGTGTCATGGATTGTTCTCAATCATCGTCTGGGAAGACCAGGTGATGTCAATCTCAAAGGTTTTAAATGCCCAGACTCATCTGACCTTGCCCCAACAATCAGCACCATGGGTTCTTCTAAGCAGTTGTCTAGAAAACTGAAACTGAAAATAGTTGATGCTCACAAAGCTGGAGAAGGCTATAAGAAGATAGCAAAGCTTTTTCAGATGTCAATATCCTCTGTTCGGAATGTAATTAAGAAATGGCAGTCATCAGGAACAGTGGAAGTTAAAGCAAGATCTGGAAGACCAAGAAAAATATCAGACAGAACAGCTCGCAGGATTGTGGGAAAAACAATTCAAAACCCACGTTTGACTGCACGATCCCTCCAGAAAGATCTGGCAGACACTGGAGTTGTGGTACACTATTCCACTATAAAGAGATACTTGTACAAATATGGTCTTCATGGAAGAGTCATCAGAAGAAAACCTCTTCTACGTCCTCACCACAAAAATCATCGTTTGAACTTTGCAAATGAACATATAGACAAGCCTGATGCATTTTGGAAACAAGTTCTGTGGACCGATGAGGTTAAAATGGAACTTTTTGACCGGAATGAGCAAAGGTACGTTTGGAGAAGAAGGGGCACAGAATTTAATGAAAAGAACCTCTGTCCAACTGTTAAGCATGGGGTTGGATCAATCATGCTTTGGGGTTGTGTTTCAGCCAGTGGCACAGGGAACATCTCACGAGTAGAAGGAAAAATGGATTCAATAAAATTTCAGCAAATTTTGGATGGTAACTTGATGCCATCTGTGAAAAAGCTGAAGTTAAAGAGAGGATGGCTTCTACAAATGGATAATGATCCTAAACACACCTCGAAATCCACGGGGGATTACATCAAGAGGCGTAAACTGAAGGTTTTGCCATGGCCTTCACAATCTCCTGACCTCAACATAATTGAAAATCTATGGATAGACCTTAAAAGAGCAGTGCGTGACAGACAGCCCAGAAATCTCAAAGAACTGGAAGACTTTTGTTAGGAATAATGGGCAAAGATACCTCAAACAAGAATTGAAAGACTCTTGGCTGGCTACAAAAAGCGTTTACAAGCTGTGATACTTGCCAAAGGGGGCAGTACAAGATATTAACTCTGCAGGGTGCCCAAACTTTTGCAGACGCCATTTTTTCGTTTTCTGTTATTTTGAAAGTGTAAATGATGGAAATAAAATCTAACTTTTGTTGACATATTATAAGAATGTCTAATCTGTAATTTGATGCCTTTTGGAGATTTTTCCATCTTTCCTTGGCTTCTTTATGCACATTAATACAAATTTTTAGCTGGGGTGCCCAAACTTTCGATCCCCACTGTATATACCCCCTCCATACCATTGTCCTTTTAGTATCATTATTTTTGAAAATTTTTCAAAATGTGTACATTTTTAGCCATAAATGTAATTGAAATCTATTTTACATGAATTGTTTGTGAAAATTTGGTAATATGGATTTAGTGGATTTCCAAGTGGCAGTGGTTTACCTTGTTTAGATCAATCCTTTTTATGACTGTTGCTTTATTTAACCATAAATTCTTTCTAGTGTATTCCTTTGAGAATATCTTACATGCTCATTCCTGACATTTACAAAAGGTCTTCCTTGTCTGTTTACAACGTAGTGTGGTTATTTCTAGGTATGTATTCCCTTAGCCATTATTAATGAGAATCTGAAAATACTGCTCACATGGGTAGCTCAAAGCATGGTGCGCATATAAGGCAATACGGAAGACATTTGTCTTCAGCAAGTTCTGAAACACAGCTTTACTTTATCATGTCACACTAAAGATAATCTCTAGATAAGATTTTGTGATGGAAAATCCACAATGAGCTGTTTCTTTTGTTTCATCAAGGGCATGTGATCACTAGTATCAGATCACTCACTATATCAGCTTTGATTTTTAGTTGAGAGATTTGTTACGTTGTATGGAAGTTATTTAATATTTCTATATGCAAACATGACTGTTAGCACAGTGTTATGGAGCTCACAATAGCACAGTTGAATGGAGATTGTAACAAAATGCACAGTACTGAAGCTTTATGGAGGAGCTATTTAGTGAATGGGGATTGTTTGGAATAAGGCTACATCTCAAAAATAGGATAATGGTTACATTGAACGCTAATCAAATGGCCTTAAAAAATACTTTCCAGTCTTGTAACAGGTTGAAAGGACGACCTAGACTTTAAGGCTAGGATCACATATGTGCGGGTGGTGCCGCTGCGGATTCGCACAAAAATCCGTGCAACTGCACCACCCACACAGAGGAATGCGGACCCACGGTCGGGTGCCATGAATTCTAATGGCACGCCACCCGCACTGGAAATCACAACCGCACTGGGAACCAAGGTTCCCGTGCAGGCTGCGTTTTCAAAAGAAGTGCAGGGACATCTTCCCTGCGTATCCTGGGTCACGGGTGTCCATTCAAATAAATGGGCTTTCATGCCCGCGTAAAATGCGGATATGTGAACCAGCGGTAAAGAGTGTTTGAAAATGCAGGCGTTATATTAGCCGAACATCTAATATACGGTTGAAAAAGATATATGTGGATTGGCCTATACTATTAAATATTTGTAATTCTCTTCAAAAACTTATGATTTACACACCAACCCAGCCAAAAGGATTATGCCTCTGTGGTTTGTTGCAGATCTACAGATTACATATTATACTGGAAAAATGTTTCCTTTTCTCTCCTATTTTGGTAAAATACATACATATTTTCAGCACTGAGTAACAGAGCTGATTAGGGGCTTCTCTTAATTTCTTGTGTGGTTATTGAGGAAGTGGGGAAAAATGTTCTCTACAGGAACACAGGCAGCAACAAAAATCAAAGTAAGGTCTTAATCATTTTCCCCATTAATGACTAGAATTATTTTGATGCGATTTAAGATCAGAAAATCATACAAAAAAATACCGCTTTTGAAGCTGTTTGTAAACAGCCAAAAGTATTAGAAGGGACAAGCACGTACAATACCAGATTGTAAAATTTTCATTTACTCAGTACAGTTTTCATCCGAAAATACAATACAAATACATTATAATACATGACATCACTTCTGAATTTTTATTCTGTGCTATGAGCATTTTCGAAACTTTAGTAACCTTTTCATTAACTACCTGCCCTCCTGGGGATTTACCCCCCTTCCTAACCAGGCCATTTTTTGAGTTACGGCGCTGCATTAATTTAACTGACAATTGCGCAGTCATGCAATGCTGCACCCAAATGAAATTTACGTCCTTTTTTCCCAAAAAATTTAGCTTACTTTCAGTGGTATTTGATCGCCTGTGTGGTTTTTATTTTTTGCACTATAAAAAAAACACCGACAATTTTGAGAAAAAAAACCTATTATTTTTACTTTTCTGCTATTAAACAAATCAAATTTCATCATAAATGTAGGCCAAAATGTACTCTGTGTCATGTCTTTGCTAAAACAAATCAAATACGTGTAAATTAATTGGTTTACATGAAAGTTATAGTGTTTACCAATGGCAGTATAGATACTGGAATTTGATTTTCTACTAGTAATGGTGGCGATCAGCGACTTATAGCGGGACTGCGGGGGACATTCTGAAACTGGGGGGAACTGACTTGGTGTCACTGACATCCCCAGTGACACCAATACAGTGATCAGTGCTAAAAAAAAAGCACTGACACTGTACTAATGGCAGCAACGGGTTAACATGAGGGGCAATCAGAGGGTTAACTGTGTGCAGGGAGTGTTTTCCTAGGGGGCAGTGTCAGTGTGCTTCACTGTCATCACACTGCCCTGGATGGCTGTGCTGTGCACAGCCATCCAGAGCAGAGTGCCGGAGCTGACAGGGAGAACTGATAGTAAACAAAACAGTCCTCCTCCCCATTGGAGATACTCAGTAATCACCAGGCGCCGGAGGGTAAGCACGGACCCCTGCAAAATCCAGAAATGCAAAATCAGGTATGTATATACGAGATTGTGTGCACCCCTGCCTCCCTGTAGCAGTATTTCTACTATAGGGCAGTCAGGAAGCGGCTACCGGTATGAGACTAGCATACAAAAAAAACCCAGACGATCATTTATCCAATATTTTCATTGTGTGCACGGGGCTTTAGGCTTTAATTTTCCCTTTCCTTCTTACTAGGGATATCGCATAAGCCATTGTGACAAATAAGGATGTTGCCAACTAATCCAAATGTCGGTTTTATTTTCTCCTTCTTCATTCTCCCAGTTCTGCTCTTCCATCCATCTGTAACTTCACTTTTTTAAAGAAAAAACAATAAGCTACGCAGGGGCTTTAAGAAACTTTACTGCAGTCCTACCTGTTTCTACTCTGAAGAACAGGCTGGTGTTCCACTATGTGTCTTTGGATAATAATTCTGAATGGGAGTGACTTTTTTCATTGATAATCAGCTAATGCACTTGCAGTGTTCTGATGAGGAAAGCTGCAGTGGCAGCATCCCTTTAGAATTGATGAACTCTTTTGGAAGTAAGCAAAACTAAAATTCCTATTGCAGAGGTTGCCCGTCAGTGAGCCAATCACACAAGCAGGAAATTACATTTCTGGGAAAGTTCTGTACACCAAGTGTATCTCCAGGTTGCCATTTTGTATTGAATTTCACAGAAAATTACAGTGCCTGCAGAGTTTATTTTAACCACCTGATTATTACAAATGTTGCTTGGGATGTGTTGCACCATTATCCCAACTTTGCACATCATTTGATCTTCAAGTATTATTAAAGGAAAAACATTTTTTTTTTAGTTTTGGTTAAAGTGGAGAGGAATTAGAACACCTGTCAGTTTTTTATTGCAGTCTGTGCAAAAGGAATATTCAGTTAGTTTTGCTACTATTTTGTTATGTTGCCCCATTCATGTTGTGCAGTACATTGGGGTTTATTTACTCAAGCTTGAGAGTGCAAAATCTGGCTCACTTCTGCATAGAAACCGATCAACTTCTAATCTCAGCTTGAGCTGATCTTTCACTCTCCAGCTTTACTAAATAAACTCCATTGTGGCTGCACTTTGCAGGAGTGCTGCTGCGCAACCCCAACTGTTGGTGTGGAGAATGCTGCCTAGAGAGGTAAGCTGATTACTGACTGTGTTGTTTGATAAAACAAAATGAAAAACAATTCATTTCGAGCAATTTGGAGGAAACAAAGGACACATTATAAAGATCAATACCTCGGCTTTTATGCCTTTGGCTATTTATGAAGTATTGTATTTTTTAAGAGGTACAGGAGGTCTTATACTAAGCATGAGATATTCACATTTTCAGGCAGGTTCAGAATAAAATGCTTTAAAAAATCTGCATGCATTCTGCAGCGGAAATAACAAGCAATTCAGGTTTACAAAAGAATCTGATATGTCACGGATTCAAAGACTGTATAGAACACACAAAGTCAACTCCCACACTTGTCTTCTTTCCACAAGCTGAATTTGTCAAATTACCTAATTTGATAAATGGGCTCCCTACAATAAAATGAAATTCTGAGATTTTTTTTTTCTTTAAAGGAGGAGAGTTTTTCTTGCCACTTCATAAATCTTGCCAAAAAAAAGTTGTAGGGCAGCATCTGGAGAACAGGTGTACTGCATGGACAGAAGCACTTAAGGTACACAAATTCTGTATTTTGAGCATATTTTTTACTAATTCTTACTAGTTTCTTTATTCTTATGTATTCCTAGGTTAGAAAGTAAATTTAAAAAAAATAATTTGTATATATAATATTTACTAGACTATGGGTAGATCAACAGTGTTCAAGATCATGATAAACAAACACTCATGAATAAACTGTACAACCTTATATAAAGATAATTATATGACTTATATATAGTCTGAACAGTGACCCAGGACTTTCTTACCTATCCAGCGTGTTGCCACTTCCAAGCTAATGGTGGACAGAGTCCAAGTGGCAAGTGTCCCCAGTATAGGAAAGCAGATGCTCTTTTGGGGGGAAACAAGGCTAGATGAGGCCCACTTAAGCCAAGAAGGATGAGGAGGAGAGCCAGGGTTGAATGGGAAGAGTCATGTGGAAGCTAAGAGCTAAAGTGATGGAGGAGTTGGTTATGCATCTGTCACTGGCAAGCACAGATCTTTCATGAATAGGCAGTGGCTGCACAACAGCTGGCCCTACAAGAGTGCAGTGAACCAGCAAGCTGGAAGGATCTAATATGGCTTTTGTATGCCAGAGACCAAAGGCCATGCAGCAGGTCCTCCACAAAAATCACTGCAGCAGACAGTGTTGGAGCTTTTTGACTGGATTGTCACTAGATAAGAGCTGCCTGAGACCAACTGAGTGGGTGTGGTGGTCCCATTTTCAGATTCCCAGAAGGCATACATTGACTTGACCTGGAATCTGCATATGATTACAAGGTGTTGAAGGCTAAAATATGGTCCAGTGCCCAAAACAGGATGAGAATATTCCATGGAATATGACTTTGGCTGATGATGCTCCATGTATGCATCTGTGGCATGTACTGCTAAAATTATAAATCTGTTAGTGGTGCAGGTCAATAGATAGAAGGCTGGTGCACTCCTCAACTATGGGAGGTTTCCTACCCTCCTCTGAACTGACAAGTCGCAAGGAAAGCTAACATTTAGTGAACAAGTGAATGTCATGTATGTGAACAGTAAAATAGCCTGTAAAAACCTGTTAACTTCAATGGAAACTGCACCAGGAAAGGTCTGGCTGATGCCAGGGTTGCCACATGACCTACAGATTGTGCAAGACTGCACCATATTTTTGGACTTACAGAATATGGACAAAAGTTGAAGCTTACAGAAGCCTTCCCTAATGAGGACACATTGAATGAAATAACTAATGTCATACTTCAGCTTGTAGGAATACAATTTATTTTTGTAAAACAGCTACAGTATATCATTATTAGTGATGAGCGAATCGAAGTAGCCGAAGTGGAATTCGAGTCGAATATCGGAAAAATTTCGATTCGCGCCGAATCCGAAAAATAGCCTAATTCGGACGCGCGAATCGAAATTTTTCCGAAAATGGCGGCTGACATGTGCGGCGACGGAGCGGGGATGTCTGGGAAGGCGCGCAGACAAGGCGCACTGACCCATAATGCATTCCTCAACGACATGTGATCGCATCAGCCAATCAGCAGCCAGCCAGCTAGCACTGTGTAATGGTCGAGCTATAAATAGCGGCCATTTTGGAATTCTTCATTTGCCTGCAGTCATTGAACAGAGGCAGACCGCTCTGTATTAGGGACAGGGACAGAGTTAGGGCCACAGAAACGATACTTGGGGACAGAGAAACGATACTTAGGGACAGAGAACTATTACTCAGGGACAGAATTGTTAATTAGGGCCACAGAATCGTTACTTAGGGACAAAGAAACGCTAGTTAGGGCCACAGAATTCATACTCAGGGACAGACAGAATTGTTACTGAGTGCCAGAGAATTGTTACTTAGGGCCACAGAAACGTTATTAGGGCCACAGAATTGTTACTCAGGGACAGACAGAATTGTTACTGAGTGCCAGAGAATTGTTACTTAGGGCCACAGAAACGTTATTAGGGCCACAGAATTGTTACTCAGGGACAGACAGAATTGTTACTGAGTGCCAGATAATTGTTACTTAGGGCCACAGAAACGTTATTAGGGCCACAGAATTGTTACTCAGGGACAGACAGAATTGTTACTGAGTGCCAGAGAATTGTTACTTAGGGCCACAGAAACTTTAGTTAGGGCCACAGAATTGTTACTCAGGGACAGACACAGAATTGTTACTGAGGGCCACAGAACTGTTACTTAGGGCCACAGAATTGTTACTCGCACAGACACAGAATTGTTACTCGCACAGACACAGAATTGTTACTGAAGGCCACAGAACTGTTACTTAGGGCCACAGAATTGTTACTCGCACAGACACAGAATTGTTACACAGGGACACAGAACTGTTACTGAGGGCCACAGAACCGTTACTTAGGGCCACAGAATTGTTACTCGCACAGACACAGAATTGTTACTCGCACAGACACAGAATTGTTACTCGCACAGACACAGAATTGTTACTGAGGGCCACAGAACTGTTAGTTAGGGCCACAGAATTGTTACTCGCACAGACACAGAATTGTTACTCGCACAGACACAGAATTGTTACTGAGGGCCACAGAACTGTTACTTGGGGCCACAGAAACGTTAATCAGGGACACAGAATTGTTACTGAGGGCCACAGAACTGTTACTTAGGGCCACAGAATTGTTACTCGCACAGACACAGAATTGTTACTGAGGGCCACAGAACTGTTACTTGGGGCCACAGAAACGTTAATCAGGGACACAGAATTGTTACTGAGGGCCACAGAACTGTTACTTAGGGCCACAGAATTGTTACTCGCACAGACACAGAATTGTTACTCAGGGACACAGAACTGTTACTGAGGGCCACAGAACTGTTACTTAGGGCCACAGAATTGTTACTCGCACAGACACAGAATTCTTACTCGCACAGACACAGAATTGTTACTGAGGGCCACAGAACTGTTACTTGGGGCCACAGAAACGTTAATCAGGGACACAGAATTGTTACTGAGGGCCACAGAACTGTTACTTAGGGCCACAGAATTGTTACTCGCACAGACACAGAATTGTTACTCGCACAGACACAGAATTGTTACTGAGGGCCACAGAACTGTTACTTAGGGCCACAGAATTGTTACTCGCACAGACACAGAATTGTTACTCGCACAGACACAGAATTGTTACTGAAGGCCACAGAACTGTTACTTAGGGCCACAGAATTGTTACTCGCACAGACACAGAATTGTTACACAGGGACACAGAACTGTTACTGAGGGCCACAGAACCGTTACTTAGGGCCACAGAATTGTTACTCGCACAGACACAGAATTGTTACTCGCACAGACACAGAATTGTTACTCGCACAGACACAGAATTGTTACTGAGGGCCACAGAACTGTTAGTTAGGGCCACAGAATTGTTACTCGCACAGACACAGAATTGTTACTCGCACAGACACAGAATTGTTACTGAGGGCCACAGAACTGTTACTTGGGGCCACAGAAACGTTAATCAGGGACACAGAATTGTTACTGAGGGCCACAGAACTGTTACTTAGGGCCACAGAATTGTTACTCGCACAGACACAGAATTGTTACTGAGGGCCACAGAACTGTTACTTGGGGCCACAGAAACGTTAATCAGGGACACAGAATTGTTACTGAGGGCCACAGAACTGTTACTTAGGGCCACAGAATTGTTACTCGCACAGACACAGAATTGTTACTCAGGGACACAGAACTGTTACTGAGGGCCACAGAACTGTTACTTAGGGCCACAGAATTGTTACTCGCACAGACACAGAATTCTTACTCGCACAGACACAGAATTGTTACTGAGGGCCACAGAACTGTTACTTGGGGCCACAGAAACGTTAATCAGGGACACAGAATTGTTACTGAGGGCCACAGAACTGTTACTTAGGGCCACAGAATTGTTACTCGCACAGACACAGAATTGTTACTCGCACAGACACAGAATTGTTACTGAGGGCCACAGAACTGTTACTTAGGGCCACAGAATTGTTACTCGCACAGACACAGAATTGTTACACAGGAACACAGAACTGTTACTGAGGGCCACAGAACCGTTACTTAGGGCCACAGAATTGTTACTCGCACAGACACAGAATTGTTACTGAGGGCCACAGAACTGTTACTTGGGGCCACAGAAACGTTAATCAGGGACACAGAATTGTTACTGAGGGCCACAGAACTGTTAGGGCCACAGAATTGTTACTCGCACAGACACAGAATTGTTACTCGCACAGACACAGAATTGTTACTGAGGGCCACAGAACTGTTACTTGGGGCCACAGAAACGTTAATCAGGGACACAGAATTGTTACTGAGGGCCACAGAACTGTTACTTAGGGCCACAGAATTGTTACTCGCACAGACACAGAATTGTTACACAGGGACACAGAATTGTTACTGAGGACCACAGAACCGTTACTTAGGGCCACAGAATTGTTACTCGCACAGACACAGAATTGTTACTCGCACAGACACAGAATTGTTACTCAGGGACACAGAACTGTTACTTAGGGCCACAGAACTGTTACTGAGGGACACAGAATTGTTACTCGCACAGACACAGAATTCTTACTCGCACAGACACAGAATTGTTACTCAGGGACACAGAACTGTTACTGAGGGCCACAGAACTGTTACTTAGGGCCACAGAATTGTTACTCGCACAGACACAGAATTGTTACTCGCACAGACACAGAATTGTTACCGAGGGCCACAGAACTGTTACTTGGGGCCACAGAAACGTTAATCAGGGACACAGAATTGTTACTGAGGGCCACAGAACTGTTACTTAGGGCCACAGAATTGTTACTCGCACAGACACAGAATTGTTACTCAGGGACACAGAATTGTTACTCAGGGACACATAATCGTTTAATTAAAGAGTATGTCAGACAACATGCAGAGGAGTGGCAGAGGAGGCAATGTTTTAGGAGCGAGCAGACGTGGCAGCAGAGGAAGGGGTCGAGGCAGCACTATTCGCAGCCAGAGGCCAGTGCTCCCGGTGTCATCCAGTACAGTGAGGAAGAGCTAACAGAGGGCGGTCAGGAACGGGGGGAGACATCCGCCTCTTCAGCAGCCAGGCGAAGAAGTAGTGGCGAGGAGAGTGGCTCGGTAGCCGGTCTAGAGACAGGTCTGTCTCCTGACCCACACGCAGCCGAGGGGGCTAGTAGTGAGGCGGAGACCCTAATTGATGATGATGAGGCTGATCGCACTTGGCAGCCTCGTCGTCATCAGGCTATTGCTTCCGCATCATCAGGAGAAGAGGGTGGCAGCTTGGCAGCGAGCAAAACAGTCGGTGGGTTGTCTCCATCGCCACACTCTGCCATGTGCCACTTTCAGGTCTCCTCACACACTGCTGGTGTGTTCCATTTTTTGTCATAGGGTGCTGGCAGATTACGGGCCTCCCATAGCTGCTGCCAGGCCCCTAATCTGCCATGGGCCCCTGTACCGCCTCCTCATGCTGCTGCCAGGTCCACAGTGTCTCATGCCATGTGCCACTTTCAGGTCTCCTCACACACTGCTGGTGTGTTCAATTTTTTTGACATAGGGTGCTGGCAGATTACGGGCCTCCCATAGCTGCTGCCAGGCCCCTAATCTGCCATGGGCCCCTATATACCGCCTCCTCATGCTGCTGCCAGGTCCAGAGTCTCTCATGGGTCCCTGTACGGCCTCCCATTGCTGCTGTCTCCATCGCCACACTCTGCCATGTGCCACATTCAGGTCTCTTCACACTGCTTGTGTTTTAAATTTTTTGACATAGGGTGCTGGCAGATTACGGGCCTCCCATAGCTGCTGCCAGGCCCCTAATCTGCCATGGGCCCCTATATACCGCCTCCTCATGCTGCTGCCAAGTCCAGAGTCTCTCATGGGTCCCTATACGGCCTCCCATTGCTGCTGTCTCCATCGCCACACTCTGCCATGTGCCACTTTCAGGTCTCCTCACACTGCTGGTGTGTAGAATTTTTTGACATAGGGTGCTGGCAGATTACGGGCCTCCCATAGCTGCTGCCAGGCCCCTAATCTGCCATAGGCCCCTATATACCGCCTCCTCATGCTGCTGCCAGGTCCAGAGTCTCTCATGGGTCCCTGTACGGCCTCCCATTGCTGCTGTCTCCATCTCCACACTCTGCCATGTGCCACTTTCAGGTCTCCTCACACACTGCTGGTGTGTAGAATTTTTTGACATAGGGTGCTGGCAGATTACGGGCCTCCTATAGCTGCTGCCAGGCCCCTAATCTGCCATAGGCCCCTATATACCGCCTCCTCATGCTGCTGCCAGGTCCAGAGTCTCTCATGGGTCCCTGTACGGCCTCCCATTGCTGCTGTCTCCATCGCCACACTCTGCCATGTGCCACTTTCAGGTCTCCTCACACTGCTGGTGTGTTCAATTTTTTGACATAGGGTGCTGGCAGATTACGGGCCTCCCATTGCTGCTGCCAGGCCCCTAATCTGCCATGGGCCCCTATACCGCCTCCTCATGCTGCTGCCAGGTCCAGAGTCTCTCATGGGTCCCTGTATGGCCTCCCATTGCTGCTGTCTCCATCGCCACACTCTGCCATGTGCCACTTTCAGGTCTCCTCACACACTGCTGGTGTGTAGAATTTTTTGACATAGGGTGCTGGCAGATTACGGGCCTCCCATTGCTGCTGCCAGGCCCCTAATCTGCCATGGGCCCCTATACCGCCTCCTCATGCTGCTGCCAAGTCCAGAGTCTCTCATGGGTCCCTGTACGGCCTCCCATTGCTGCTGTCTCCATCGCCACACTCTGCCATGTGCCACTTTCAGGTCTCCTCACACACTGCTGGTGTGTAGAATTTTTTGACATAGGGTGCTGGCAGATTACGGGCCTCCCATTGCTGCTGCCAGGCCCCTAATCTGCCATGGGCCCCTATACCGCCTCCTCATGCTGCTGCCAAGTCCAGAGTCTCTCATGGGTCCCTGTACGGCCTCCCATTGCTGCTGTCTCCATCGCCACACTCTGCCATGTGCCACTTTCAGGTCTCCTCACACACTGCTGGTGTGTAGAATTTTTTGACATAGGGTGCTGGCAGATTACGGGCCTCCCATTGCTGCTGCCAGGCCCCTAATCTGCCATGGGCCCCTATACCGCCTCCTCATGCTGCTGCCAAGTCCAGAGTCTCTCATGGGTCCCTGTACGGCCTCCCATTGCTGCTGTCTCCATCGCCACACTCTGCCATGTGCCACTTTCAGGTCTCCTCACACACTGCTGGTGTGTAGAATTTTTTGACATAGGGTGCTGGCAGATTACGGGCCTCCCATTGCTGCTGCCAGGCCCCTAATCTGCCATGGGCCCCTATACCGCCTCCTCATGCTGCTGCCAAGTCCAGAGTCTCTCATGGGTCCCTGTACGGCCTCCCATTGCTGCTGTCTCCATCGCCACACTCTGCCATGTGCCACTTTCAGGTCTCCTCACACACTGCTGGTGTGTTGAATTTTTTGACATAGGGTGCTGGCAGATTACGGGCCTCCTATAGCTGCTGCCAGGCCCCTAATCTGCCATAGGCCCCTATATACCGCCTCCTCATGCTGCTGCCAGGTCCAGAGTCTCTCATGGGTCCCTGTACGGCCTCCCATTGCTGCTGTCTTCATCGCCACACTCTGCCATGTGCCACATTCAGGTCTCTTCACACTGCTTGTGTTTTCAATTTTTTGACATAGGGTGCTGGCAGATTACGGGCCTCCCATAGCTGCTGCCAGGCCCCTAATCTGCCATGGGCCCCTATATACCGCCTCCTCATGCTGCTGCCAAGTCCAGAGTCTCTCATGGGTCCCTATACGGCCTCCCATTGCTGCTGTCTCCATCGCCACACTCTGCCATGTGCCACTTTCAGGTCTCCTCACACTGCTGGTGTGTAGAATTTTTTGACATAGGGTGCTGGCAGATTACGGGCCTCCCATAGCTGCTGCCAGGCCCCTAATCTGCCATAGGCCCCTATATACCACCTCCTCATGCTGCTGCCAGGTCCAGAGTCTCTCATGGGTCCCTGTATGGCCTCCCATTGCTGCTGTCTCCATCGCCACACTCTGCCATGTGCCACTTTCAGGTCTCCTCACACACTGCTGGTGTGTAGAATTTTTTGACATAGGGTGCTGGCAGATTACGGGCCTCCTATAGCTGCTGCCAGGCCCCTAATCTGCCATAGGCCCCTATATACCGCCTCCTCATGCTGCTGCCAGGTCCAGAGTCTCTCATGGGTCCCTGTACGGCCTCCCATTGCTGCTGTCTCCATCGCCACACTCTGCCATGTGCCACTTTCAGGTCTCCTCACACTGCTGGTGTGTTCAATTTTTTGACATAGGGTGCTGGCAGATTACGGGCCTCCCATTGCTGCTGCCAGGCCCCTAATCTGCCATGGGCCCCTATACCGCCTCCTCATGCTGCTGCCAGGTCCAGAGTCTCTCATGGGTCCCTGTACGGCCTCCCATTGCTGCTGTCTCCATCGCCACACTCTGCCATGTGCCACTTTCAGGTCTCCTCACACACTGCTGGTGTGTAGAATTTTTTGACATAGGGTGCTGGCAGATTACGGGCCTCCCATTGCTGCTGCCAGGCCCCTAATCTGCCATGGGCCCCTATACCGCCTCCTCATGCTGCTGCCAAGTCCAGAGTCTCTCATGGGTCCCTGTACGGCCTCCCATTGCTGCTGTCTCCATCGCCACACTCTGCCATGTGCCACTTTCAGGTCTCCTCACACACTGCTGGTGTGTAGAATTTTTTGACATAGGGTGCTGGCAGATTACGGGCCTCCCATTGCTGCTGCCAGGCCCCTAATCTGCCATGGGCCCCTATACCGCCTCCTCATGCTGCTGCCAAGTCCAGAGTCTCTCATGGGTCCCTGTACGGCCTCCCATTGCTGCTGTCTCCATCGCCACACTCTGCCATGTGCCACTTTCAGGTCTCCTCACACACTGCTGGTGTGTAGAATTTTTTGACATAGGGTGCTGGCAGATTACTGGCCTCCCATTGCTGCTGCCAGGCCCCTAATCTGCCATAGGCCCCTATATACCGCCTCCTCATGCTGCTGCCAGGTCCAGAGTCTCTCATGGGTCCCTGTACGGCCTCCCATTGCTGCTGTCTCCATCGCCACACTCTGCCATGTGCCACTTTCAGGTCTCCTCACACTGCTGGTGTGTAGAATTTTTTGACATAGGGTGCTGGCAGATTACGGGCCTCCCATAGCTGCTGCCAGGCCCCTAATCTGCCATAGGCCCCTATATACCGCCTCCTCATGCTGCTGCCAGGTCCAGAGTCTCTCATGTGTCCCTGTACGGCCTCCCATTGCTGCTGTCTCCATCGCCACACTCTGCCATGTGCCACTTTCAGGTCTCCTCACACTGCTGGTGTGTTCAATTTTTTGACATAGGGTGCTGGCAGATTACGGGCCTCCCATTGCTGCTGCCAGGCACGTAATCTGCCATGGGCCCCCGTACCGACTCCTCATGCTGTGACGTTGCAACAAGGTGGAATTCAACCCTACATATGTTAGACCGCCTTTACGAACAGCGAAAGGCCATCACAGATTTCCTGATGTTAAAAGCGGATAAAGGTACTCCCTGTGTAACTTAGATGTCAGCCATTGGCAGCTCATGCGTGACACCTGCGCTTGCTCAGGCCCTTTGAGGAGGCCACGCTATTCGTGAGTCGGCAGGACTATGGGATGAACGACGTCATTCCTCTGTTGCATGTCCTGGAACAAATGCTGTTAACAATGGCTGGTCAGGGTGCGGTAGACGTGGCGCACAGATCTCAATGCCACATGACCCCTGTGGGGGCAGGACAGGAAGAAGAGGAGGAGGTAGAGGAGGACATTGGTGCTCAGGAATTATTGAGTGAAATGGGTGGTTTTTCCACTCAGCGGACAGGAGTGGAGGAGCAGGAGCATCTGGTAGAGGAGGAGGAGGAGGAGACAGAGGACCCAGACGCACCGTGGCAGTATGCTGTGGAGATGGAGGTAGGGAATCCCTCGCATTCCTTGGCACAAATGGCCCATAGCATGCTCGCTTGCTTGCGTAGCGACAGCCGAATAATAACCATCAGACAGAGGGATGACTTTTGGCTGTCCACCTTGTTGGACCCTCGCTACCGTTCAAAAATGGTGGCCTTTTTCACACCTGCTGAGAGGGAGGCCAAAATAACGTACTATAAAAACCACCTATGTAGTCAGCTGGTCTCTGCCTTTCTGCGCCAACGTCCATCCTCAGACACTGTGGGCCCTGTGCGCTCGCGTTACGCTGCCATGGGAGCAGGGGAGGGGTGGGGTGGTAGGAGCAGTGGCAGCTCCACCAGCAGCGGCTGCCTCAGTCTGCAGTCGATGATGAGTAGCTTTCTTCACCAGCGCAGTGAGGAAACTACTAACCAGCCGCAGCAGCAGCAGCATCAGGTGGACCTGGAGCAGGACCTCAAACAACAGACTTAGGCCTACTTGGACAGCACCCTGCCAACCGAGGTAGACAATCCCCTTGACTACTGGGCAACGAAACTTGACCTTTGACCCCAACTAGCTGAATTTGCCCTTGAAAGGCTGTCATGCCCGGCCAGTAGCGTGGCATCGGAGCGCGTGTTTAGTGCGGCAGGAGGTATTGCAACTCCGCGGAGGACACGACTGTCCACCCAAAGTGTGGAGAGACTCACGTTTGTGAAAATGAATCAGGCGTGGATTAGTCTGGATTTCAAACCACTAGTTCCTGACACAACTGACTAAATCCGCCATGAATCATGCCCCAAACATGTGCCACTTTCAGGTCTCCTCACACACTGCTTGTGTTTTCAATTTTTTGACATAGGGTGCTGGCAGATTACGGGCCTCCCATAGCTGCTGCCAGGCCCCTAATCTGCCATGGGCCCCTATATACCGCCTCCTCATGCTGCTGCCAGGTCCAGAGTGTCTCATGCCATGTGCCACTTTCAGGTCTCCTCACACACTGCTGGTGTGTTCAATTTTTTGTCATAGGGTGCTGGCAGATTACGGGCCTCCTATAGCTGCTGCCAGGCCCCTAATCTGCCATGGGCCCCTATACCGCCTCCTCATGCTGCTGCCAGGTCCACAGTCTCTCATGGGTCCCTGTACGGCCTCCCATTGCTGCTGTCTCCATCGCCACACTCTGCCATGTGCCACTTTCAGGTCTCCTCACACACTGCTGGTGTGTTCCATTTTTTGTCATAGGGTGCTGGCAGATTACGGGCCTCCCATTGCTGCTGCCAGGCCTGTAATCTGCCATGGGCCCCCGTACCGCCTGGTCACGCTGCTGCTGGGTCCACAGTGTGACATGGGTCCTTGTACCGCCTCCCATTGCTCCCACTGCATGTGCCACTTTCAGGTCTCCTCACACTCCTGCTGGTTTCCATTTTGTTATAGGTTGCTGTATGGCCTCCCATTGCTGCTGCCTCCACCGCCACAATGTGGCTCCAAACACTGGTTTTGGCCCCGTGACTGGCCAAATGAGTGAAGTGTGCGGTGATTCTAAGATCGACGGCACTCATCTGCATGTCATACTGAGTGACAGTATTATTTCTCTTCCCCAGCAGACTCCAAGGGCATTTAAATTAAAGGTACAGTGTTCTACACTAATATTAAGTCTCTCTGAAGCCTAGAAACACCCTTTTTTAAGTTAAATTCACAGCGAATTTATTCGACTCGAATCGAATATTGTCCACGAATTCGCCGAATCAGTCGAATCGAATTTTTCATTTCTTCGCTCATCTCTAATCATTATCATTGTTCAGTGGAGATATATTTTTTAATCAGTAGATGGTAGTGTTTATATGTTTGTAGCTGCAATTATGGGGAAACTTTATGTATTTTCTCTGAAAATAAAGTTCCTGTTTCCAGTTTGCAGAGAATCAGCAGATAAACACATGTGAACTGTGCACTGTTTGTTCTGTAGGGCTATATAACAAATTTCTAACTGGTTATGGGCCCAGACAACCAGTCATAGCCGACTACAGCAAAAAATACAGAAGCATAAAGAAGTCTGCAACAGAATAAAAGAAAATGGGCAGTAACACAGCTGCAACAAAGAATTAATTTGCAAACCTGACAAACCAGAACTACTAGTCTTGGAAATTCAAGATGAAAATGTTGCTAATAAGAGAAGGTGCATAGAAATGTATAAATAAGTCAGGCCAGAACACCATATGTATGAATGGATAGAGAACGATCAGAAAGCTCAGAGCACTATCTCTCTTAGCATAGAAGATGATCAAATCATAGATACAGTATATGTAGGTGTGAAACTGCTAAAGAGATGTGGGAAAAGGTATATGATCTTGAAAACCGCTCACGGAGCAACAACTTGCGCATTATAGATCTGCCTGAAACATATACTCCCTATATGCTTGCTACTATTTGTGCAATGTCCATTCCAGAACAACTAGGCGTGCATTATCCATGTGCAGTCAAGCAAGCCCACCTTATTGGCCCACCTTCCGATTCTCGCCCCAAGCCTAGGCTGGTGATAGTCCGCTACATGAACTATGCTGACAAGCAAGCCATCCTTCAAAAATTCCAGCAGACGCACACATTGGCTGTCGACGAAAACCAACTACTCCTGTTTGCGGACTACTCCATAGAGATTATGTGCTAACGTAAAGCCTTCTCTGCAATTTGCCCTGCTCTCTACCACAAACATATCAAATTTACTCTGGCATATCCTGCTGTCCTCCATATCCAACCACCAGAGGGGGGACCATCTTTCTTTCATCTCACCTTTCAAAGCAGAACACTACCTCAACAACACCCCTGAAATGGCGATGGATCAAGGAGCACCTTCTATACTATCTTCTTCCTCCCCCCAGGGGAAAAACTGCACCCTTCCAAAACAAACCAAGCCCTCAAAAACCGCTCCACAGACATTTCGGTTATGGTTGACCAGAGGACCGCTAGGTTAATCACTGACTCGCATCCTTAAGGTTAAAGTAATGGCTCACCTTGCATCCCGTATGAACCTTCAGGGAGCAGTGCCTTCTGTCCTATCACCCATACCCAGCAGTTCATATTTTCTGCTTTTTTTTTCTCTGGCCCTGACAGCGCTGGGGCTCTGCCCTCAGATATTATTGTGACCTGCCTCTCTTATGGCTAATCACTATGTAAACCTCTCCCCCCTGGTAGGCAAGGCGAGCTTCTTAGCTCCCTTCCCCTATTGGTCACCCTCATCCCTAATGTGCAGCTCTCTCCTATTTCTCCCCTCCCTCTCACATTCCCCCCTTCTTCCCCAACTTTCCCTCCCTAGACCCCCTCCCCCCCTTGAACTTTCAGTAATTTCTCAATAGTAGCGTCTCTAGTGCAGGAGCCTCAATCAGGTTGCTTCATGTGGAAATAAGTGAAGTTCTTATTTTGGTTGGGGAGTACCTCCCTTTTTGTTACAAATATTCTGCTTTTATTGTTCTGCTCCATTGTTTCTTTATGTTTCATTTCCCTAGGAACTGCATGTTACTATTGTGAACCTGGACTTGTTGGGGCAATGCTAGGAGTGTTATTGCCCTCCTATGGGCTATATTCTAATCCTGTACTGCAACAGACATGGCTCCATCAGATGACGAGGATCACCTAAGGGTAATCTCTTGGAATGTTAAGGGGCTATGCTCCCCAAATAAGTGTATGCATGTTTTACGACATCTGAAGCATTTGAGGGCAGATGTGGCCCTCTAACAGGAGACGCATCTCTCTGCAAACAATCTCTCATGCCTGTCAAAGCTATGGGTGGGCCAGGTATATGGTTCTCCTGCTATAGATAGTAAAGCACGGGTAGCTATACTGTTACACAAAAATTGACGCCACATTGCACGATCTGATTCTGAGGGTAGCAAACTTGCCGTCTATCTCATTACGCCTCTTGTGACGTTGCTATCTCAAATGTATATGCCCCCAATTCCCCAGGGTAGACCTTCTACCCAGACCTGCTATCATGGGCCCTAAAAATCCTGCAATCCTGCCATATACTGGGCGGTGATTTTAAATAAGTATGCACCACTCTGCCGATCGTACCAGGGACTGTCTAACACAATACACTCGACAACTGCCTCAGCCTCCCCCTCTTACTCCTTTAGCACAGTCCATTAATACACTTCATGACACATGGCGCCTTCACCACCCAACGGACCAGGAATACGCGTTCTGCTCACACCCACATTACTCATTCTCCTGCATTGACTATTTATTTTGCTCGCAGTCTCTCCTTCCCTTATTACTCAAAACAACAATATTTGATATGGCCATCTCTGATCATTGTCCAATTCTGATGCAGCTGTCTGGGTTGAAAGCTCCGAGGACTACAAGCTCACCGACCTTCCCTGCCTACTTAGTTAATAGTGAGGACTTCAAAACTCATCTCTACACAGCCTGGGTGGAATTTGCAGACACAAATGGAGCCCACTTAATGAACCCCAATCTATTCTGAGACACTAGGAAAGCGTTCCTCAGAGGGCGCATGATTTCTTATACCGCATAATTTAAAAAATGATCCCATTTACAATACCAACAGGCTAGTGAATCTCTTCATCAAGCGCACATCGCGCTCTCTTTCAATCACACTTCAGTGAACAAGCTGACCTGGCAATCTGCTAAACGAACCTTTGAGTATTGGACTAAACATCAGGAGGCAGCCAAATCGACCTACTCCACCCTGAAATTCTATAGATTTGGCAACAAGGCAGGTAAACTGCTAGCAGGGCTCTGTGCTGGCCCCCATGCTCCTACTTATATATCCATCCTTTGGTCTCCCATGGGAAATCTTCTTAAGATGCCCTCTGATATTAACACGCTTCTCACATGTTACTACACTTCTCTGTATTCAGAGGACCCAATTGATTCTAAGGCCATTGAGGACTTATTAACCGCTTTACATCTGCCTAAGCTTACCCAATCCCAGCTAGATGCTCTCATTGCTCCTATCACGTTAGAAGACATCCATGCTGTGACAATCGTGTGTCAGACCCCAGCCCTTCTCACCAAACTCGTGACCAAAGGACTAGCCAATCTAAAACCGCGATGTCACATGCATAACAATGCCACCCCCAGCTGCACCCTGCACACCGATTTTCCAGCTAATGGACCACAATCGATGTATCGGCAGCCTGAACGCGATTGCTACTGGGTCAGGTTAATTACGCAGTTACCCTTCACACTGCCACCACCTCCTTTTTGTACAGAGAAAGAGGAAACTCGGCAATATCAGCAATAACACTAGGATGGTTGAACTAATCCTCTGTATACCACTGTCACTGCAGACAGGTTATTCAGAGGGTTAAACACACATAGTAGTGCTCATAGGAATTTGTAAGTTGCATTAAAGAGCTATAGAAACAGTTCAACACTTTCAGCAAGGAAAGATTTATTACTAAAATGTCAAAAGGGTGCAATAAAAATATTTAGAGGAAAAAAGGTGTAACCAATATACGTATATATAAATACAGAGAGCAATAACACAGCAAAAAGGTAACAGAAAGAAGTTTAGAGAGGTAGAGTACTTGCCAAAAGTCCTGGGTTAAGCAGATCAAGTTTCAGAGCAAAAGGGCACTGTCTCCCAAGTTGGTTCTGATGTTAAAAGGGAGATTTCTTCAACTTCAACTCTTAGGTCTGACAGCCTATTTGTAGTCCCCCAGCAGGGGGTGTTTCTGAAGCCAAGGACCAATGCCTCACTTTATGTCCACTGACATTCCCCTAACTAAGGGTACAAGACAGGGCTGACCATTTTCCCCCCTTCTTTTTAATATTGCTTTAGAACCTTTACCCAGACTACTCAACTCCACGGCAGGGGTAAGTGGTGTCACGATCAGCGAACACACTTTTTGTTCAGCTCTATTTGTGGACGCTATATTGTTGTTTTCCTCAGATCCACCCTCAGATTTTAGATTACTCCAGAACTTATTCATGACCTTCCATAGCTGCTCAGGCTTACGAATCAATTTTGGCAAGAGTGAAGTACTCCCTTTGAACCTTACTACTTGCGACTCGCTGGCTCAGGTCTTCTGCTTTTTGTATAGCTAAACACTCAGTTACCTATCTGGGTATACAAATAGGCAGAGAACCATCGTCTCTCTATTACCTTAATTACCCTTTTCTAATCAATAAGATTGTGCAGGAATTGGAAGTTTGGTCGACGCTCCCCCTCTCCCTCTTTGGGAGATGCCGTCTCTTCCAAATGATTTCATTTGCGAAATTGCTATACCCTTTATAAACGCTTCCTATTTTGTTAAAGCATTCTGATGTACAGAAGATTCATACAGCCCTACAAGCCTTTCTATGGCAAGGAAAAAAACATGCATTACAGACGCTAAGTCTCCCCAGGAGTGAAGGTGGTGCAGACCTGCCAAATATTAGATTCTACAATTTATCCTGCCTCCTTTGCCATGGTCTCAATTGGATTACCATGACATCATGTTACTCTAACTTTTCTTTGGAGGAAGCCCTGGTGTCCCCGTTCCATCTCTCTGCCATTCTGCACTCCAACCTTAAATCTCTACCTATGTCTGTCTGATCTAATCTTTTGATCAGAGACACCGTATTGGCTTGGAGGGAAATGCGGAAGCTTCTTGGCTTTCCACTCAGAATATCTTGTCCCTTGCTTATACTTGGAAACCCTATGTTCCCTCTAGCTAGTGAACATGCAGAATTTACCCATTGGTCACATAATGGACTTACTAATGTCATATCAGTCTTTGATGATACCCAATGATCATTTAAACCCTTCTCAGTGTTAGTTACTCAATACTCTTTGCCAGGTTCCCATATTTAACACCATCATCAGCTGGTGACCTATTTCCGGTCCTGCTATTCCCCTAAACAGGATCCCTTCCAACGCTCCTTCATTGAGATATTGCTTTGACAAGACCACTACTCCATCTTAGACATTTACCTTCATCTAGTCTCTCACCAGTCTGCAAAATACCACCTTACTCCATGTAAAACCCTAGACCCCCATACTTTGTACAGACGATACTCCAGACAAACTATTATCAGGATGCAGGAAAATTGTTTTGCTTGTACTCTGTGAAACATGGCGTGAAACTCAATTCAAAATCATTCACTGGGCCTATTATCCTTTCTTCACGAACTCGGCAGTTGCTGCCCACCCAACATTTCATCTTTCTGGGACCAAATCCTTCATTACATTAATCAACTATACAACATCTCTGTTTCCAAAGATCCCATGATTTGTCTCTTTAGCTATGAAGAACCTACAACGTTGGCACACCCTACCGCTTTCCCCCAGTGGATACATATTTGTCTATTGGTGGCCCGCAGAGCCCTCATGCAAGCCTGGATTCATCCAAATCCCCCACCTATCAAAGCAGTAACACAGGTGCTAACTGACCTTTTCAACCTGGAAAAGCTTGACACCATCACCCAAAACTTGTCGTTGCATCTTAAGATGGAGATGCAACATGGAGCATTCTTTCTCAACTGCTGAATTATCCGCTCATATGGAACCATTCCACTACACAGATTGGTATCTCAAAGCTCAACTAACCAATACACTGGGTAAACTCCAAGTGACCAACCCACTCTCTAGCCCCATCCCCCACTAATATGTTGTAGCTAGCCCACATAATAATCCTTTTATAGTGTTCTATCAGACAGAGAAGTACTTCTATTCAGGCTACTGTATCCAAGCTTCCATTCCTAGGGAAATGATTAAACTTAAGATTCCGCCTTCTTTACTGTCATGTTATACCTTACACGCCTATTTCTAACACTGTTTCTTCTACATTGTAGTTGTACAGGCTTTTGTACTACTTGTTTTACAAATACTTCTGGTTAATACAGTTGTATCAAGATTGTATAGTTGTATTTACCTTGAAAATCTTCATGAAACATTTATTAAAAAAAAAAAAAAAAAACTGAGATTTTACATACTACACTATGGGCAGTCTTTTTTGATCTTTTGGAGAATTAGGCGGTCATTATGGGTGAATAAGGGTAACAAGCTCTAGCATCCAGAATGGGAGAAGGAGAAGGAGCAGCACCCCTAGGAGACACACAAAACAAGTTTGACCTATATGGGAATATGGGTCTGAGTTGGAGGTGAGTAGTAACTAGACTGTTTATCACAGACTTTGTTGTTTTGAGCACTTATGCTTTGAATTCACATTTTTTTGTACCCAGTTGATGTTTGTATATGCATACACTGTTTATTTTTTTTTTTGAATGTTTAAATAAGTGTTTGCAGCACTGAGACATTGGTCTCAATTACAAGTTACAAATTACAAGAGTTGATTATTGGTTTATTTGAGAAAATACATTTATCTTACTGACACCACTAAAGTTTTGATCACAACTCATTTATAATGTATTGCTCATTTATATATTTACTTCAGCCACACCATATTTTAATATTAAGTGGGAGGGAACTCTGATAGGTGGAGGCAGCAGCTTGGTTTTATTAACGGGTCAGGTGGAAGCACATAGGTCATTCATTATTTATATTTTAAAATGTTGAGAGCAAATTCCTAGCAAAAAGGGATCCTTTGAGGGTATAATAAAGGTAGCAAAAGATAACTATAAAGTCTGCCAACCCACAAAGAGAAAGCTTTACTAGAACTTTCATGTTAACCCAATCAAACCCTAGATGGAAAGAAAGGCTTTAATAGTTTTCTAGGCTTTGACAGCATACCAGACATTTCACGAAGGTCCAGATTCCCAGATTAAAGAAGCGATAGCAGAGACCTCCATCCTTCTAAAAAAACAGGGGTCTGAGGGATTCCTGCAGAGAACTCAAGAAACTTTCCCAAGCTCTCCAGGCTTAACTAATATGTTTGAGCATGATATTCTCAGAGACCCTGGGGTCCACCTGAATCTTCTCCCTAAGCCCACTGAGAGATTTTAATACTAGATTATATCAATATATGTTTGACCTTGGAATCATTGAAGAGTCCTCCAGTAGTTGTCCAAGCCCTATAGTCCTAGTCCCCAAACCAAATAGAACTTGGTGGTTCTGTACTGATTTTTGAATATTAAATGAAGTCTCTAAGTTCAGGAGATCTATAGACTTTTATTTCAGGTGGACAAATTCACTGAAAAATTAGGTCAATCTTTTGATTTAACAATAAGCTACTGGTAGATCCTTTGCTTAACAGAGGCTAAAGAAAAAACAGCATTTGCCATACTGGAGGGACTATGGCACTATGCCTGAATGCCATTTGGGTTGCTCAGGGCCTTAGCCACCATGGGTAAAGTCCTGAGCCCCCATGATGACATTGCCATTGTTGTCTGGACTTGGAAAGTCAAAGGTCAGGTTAATCTGTTAATCCTGAATGCCCTATAGAAGGAATAGTTCATGGGGAACAGTGAAAAAAGAATGATTGAAGTGGAGGAGGCCCACTATTTGGCGTGCAGGGTAGTCATCAAACACAAAGCAGAAAAAGGTGGAACCCATCTAAAATGGCCTTCTCCTTCAGCTTGTGGGATATTTTAGGAGAGTTTTCCCCAAGTTTGCCATCTTAACCATGCCTTTGACAGATGTCACAATAGGAAAAGTCTCTATTGCTGCTCCAGTTAGTTGGGGAGAAAATCACCATGTCTTGTACTTGAGCTGGAAACTCACTGGCCAAAAAAAAAAGAAGAAATCTCGGGAAGGGAGAAGGGTTGATTTACTAAAACCGAAGATTGCAAAATCTGGTGCAGCTCTGCACAGAAACTGATCAGCTTCCAGTTCTTTTTTTTTGTCAAGGCTTAACCCCTTCCTACCTCGGGGTAAAACAAACGTTAATGCCTAAGCATAATTTTGCAACTTTTTTGTTAGTAAAACTGTACATATCATCACAACTACTTTGTGCATGCAGGTGGATTATACCTTGGTTTTTTTCAGGATTGATTGGGCTTTCATTTGGTGGTAAATGGTAATGGATATTTCCTGATTTTTATTTTTATTATCAAAGGAAATAGTAAAAAAAATCATTAAAAAAATGTAGTTGTATATTTCTTGGTAGTACCATAACATAACATGATGCGAGTGACCTGTACAATAGGTTCAAGGAGAGAGGCTGCTCACATCGTACTGAGAGGAGCTAAAAAGAAAGTGGGGGTCAAAGATAGATACGACTTAATAAAATCTAGAGATGCCATAGATAAAGAGGCAAATATAGATGAGGGCCCAGTAAGAATTATCACTCAATTTGGGACACAGTGGAATGGTGTGATGGAGATTCTTGAGAAACATTGGCACATTTTAACACGTTCACGGGAACTGCAATCTATTGTAGGTCCAAGACCACTGATTGCTAGAAGAGCCAAAAATCTGAATGATTTACTTGTACAGTCTGAGTTTGTCAGAACGACAAGTTGGACTTGGTTAACGGACCTTCTGTAGCTAAAAGGGATGTTCCCTTGTGGCCATTGCAATATATGCAAATTTTTGGACAAAACGGAGACCTTTATGGACTCTGAAATGAAAGGACAATATCAGATAAGACAATTTATTAATTGTGCCACAATTCGGGTTCTCTACATCATTGAGTGTCCCTGTAAAAAATACTATGTAGGGAAAACTAAATGCTAACTCTGTATAAGGGTTAGAAAACACTTGAAAAACATTAGATTAAACGAAGACACGCCATTGGCCCAACATTTTGCTGACTATCATGGAAGGCAAATAACTGACTTGAAAGTGAAAGGATTTTTTGCCGTTAAATTATCCCCTAGGAGGGGTGATTTCAATTCGGTACTATTGAAGAAAGAAAAGAGCTGAATTTTCAAATTAAAAACTTTGGTACCCTTTGGGTTAAATAATGAGATGAGTTTAACAGTCTTCTTGGAACCCTGAGTACTATTGTTCCTTCTTGAGTTCCAATTTGAATACTAATTAGCTCTCCTTATGCTCTTTGTGGACTCCCACTGTTAATGCCATGAATGATTGTATTAGGATTTATGAATAATATTAGAGAATTGGGACCTCTCCACCAATGGTGTACTCCTATACAATTATACCATCACCTGGGATGTCCAAAATTATTTATAATTAGTTAAAACTGTGTTAAATAGCTTAATGTCTCTGTCCACCTATTACTTTTAAAAGTAACGATTTGCTGGGATGTAGAGGTACTGCCTTTTAAACTGGGACCGCCCCCAGCCAATTGTGATTGGTTGAATGGGACGTCTGTCTCTTCAAAATGCCAGGAGCGTGTGCCGCGCCTATCTGAGTGGGCTTGTGCTGACCCGCCCTATGACGATCTGAGTGGGGCAGTTATCTACACACCGCCTCCACTACACTCCCGGTATTACCGCTTTGAACTATCAACATTACCACTACCACGGAGTCGCACACTTCAACCCGGCTTGGCAGTTTGGAAGCCATAATGGTCCGATTATCCGGATTTACGCTCAGCCACCATTTTATCTGCTTAACCATGTGAAATTTGCCATGCTGTCCATAGACACCCAGATCAATTTGGAGTGGTGAGAGCCTGCGGGCATATGCTTAAGCGGCAATTGCCGTATCAATGCTACACCAGTACCCTACATCTTCATGGTCTACAGCTATCACTTTGATTACCTATATGTAATGACATTTACAACCGTCCAAATACCAATTCTGCACCCGTGATTGGGCTGGACTGGGTTGACTTTACTTTACTGGTTTAGCAGTCCCTTAGCCTCATTACCATTAGGCTGTCAGCTTTTATTCCAGGCTGAATACTTATGACATTTACTTCTTAAGATCAAACTGGACTGATCTGACCTAAAACACACTGGCTCATTAGCCTTCAAGTTATATTACTATTAGGCTGTCTTACTTTATTTCAAGTTGAATATTAATGACACTGATGTCCATAATGTGATCTGGATACCATCATCATTTTTTCTATACCTGTGGTGAAGGTTTAATGGGTAGTAGCCCCCTTCTTTTCAACTGTATACCATTGACATTGTTATCTACAGATGTCCATTGAAGTTGGAATACTTCCAATGTTTATACAATCTGTGATCAGGTTCAGTGGGTCATTGACTGTCTGACCCAAAGCTTCCAATCATTCAACATCTAGCTGTGAGCCTCAGCATAATTGCTCACATTCAGCATATCTCTGTGGTTAACAGGGAATTCATCCCTTAATGGATGTGATTGGCCTCTATGGCCCTATATTAATATTGGGCTAAACTGTGAGCCCTCTGCCCAATTGTTTTAATATTTGTGTGTCCTGCACATAAGTGGATTATGTTCTGGTTGGGGTGTCCATTGTCCGGAGCCTTGGCCTTGCCCCTTTTCAGCTTAATGTGGGTGATCCCACTGTGCTAGACTCTGGCTGCATTTGACTCACAACCAGTGTTCATATAAGATGCAAGGTGGTTGTAATATGTCAATACTCACATTTTGTGTGGCCTGGGTCATTTTATAGTGATAATGTTATCTCTTTTATTCATGTGAATAGAGGATCTTTTTGGCCTAATAGGTCTATTACCATTTTGTGAAACTTAATAAAGCTGTTGGTTTTACAGTACACCGCTGTTGGTTCTCTTTTTAACTTATATTCTTGAGGGGATCCCTCTGACCCCCTAGTGTTTATTACTGTGTCTGTGTTTTGTGGACCCTACCATAATTCATTGGTGAGTCGGTGATGACCATAGCAACCTGTCTCTGGGCTCCCTAATTAGGGAGAGGTAATAATAATAACAAAAAATATTTTTTGATTTTATCTATTTATTATTCTACTACCATAACATACCACTAAATAACAATTCAAAATAAATCATCCTGCTCCTGGCAATTGCAGCAAAACCATATACTGTATGTGTATGTTAGCTGTTGTACACTACATTGCCAAACGTATTGGGACGCCTGCCTTTATACGCACATGAACTTAATGCTCCTTAGGGTTCAATATTGAGTTGTCCCACCCTTTGCAGATATAACAGCTTCAACTCTTCTGTGGGAAGGCTGTCCACAAGGCTTAGGAGTGTGTCTATGAGAATGTTTGACCATTCTTCCAGAAGCACGTTTGTGAGGTAAGGCACTGATGTCGGATGAGTAGGCCTGGCTCGCAGTCTCTACTCTAATTCATCCCAAAGGTGTTCTATCGGGTTGGGATCAAGACTCTGTGCGGGCCATTCAAGTTTCTCCATTTCAAGCTCACTCATCCATGTCTTTATGGACCTTGTTTTGTGCACTGGTGCACAGTCATGTTGGAATAGGAAGGGGCCATCCCCAAACTGTTCCCACAAAGTTGGGAGCATGAAATTGTCCAAAATGTCTTTGTATGCTGACGCCTTAAGAGTTCTCTTCACTGGAACTAAGGGGCCAAGCCCAACTTCTGAAAAACAACCCCACCTAAACCAAGTTTTACACTTAGCAAAAATGCAGTCTGAGAAGTACCGTTCTCCTGGCAACCGCCAAACCCAGATACATCCATCAGATTGCCAGACAAAGAAGCATGATTGGTCACTCCAGAGAACACATCTCCACTACTCTAGAGTCCAATGGTGGCATACTTTACACCACTGCATCTGACGCTTTGCATTGCACTTGGTGATGTAAAGCTTGGATGCAGTTGCTCGGTCTCGGAAACCCATTCCATGAAGCTCTCTACTCACTGTTGCTGTGCTAATCTGAAGGCCACACAAAGTTTAGAGGTCTTTAGCTATTGACTCTGTTGACAGTTGACAACTTCTGCTCCAGCATGCACTAACCCTGCTCTGTCATTTTATGCGGCCTACCACTTCATGGCTGAGTTGCTGTTGTTCCCAGTTGCTTCCACTTTGTTATAATACCACTATTAAAATACAACAGTTTACCTTGGAGTATTTAGTAGCAAGGAAATTTCACAGATGGACTTATTGCACAGGTGGCAACCTATCACGATACCACGCTTGAATTCACTGAGCTCCTGAGAGCTACCTATTCTTTCACAAATGTTTGTAGAAGCAGTCTGCATGCCTAGGTGCTTGATTTTATTTCCCTGTGGCCATGGAGGTGATTGGAACACCTGAATCCAATGATTTGGAGGGGTGTCCCAATACTTTTGCCAAGATAGTGTATGTACCCATATCAGCGGCGGACTGACAACTCATGGGGCCCTCGGGCAATAGGGGATCATGGGGCCCCTGTGTCCTTGCCCAAACTCAAAAAAGCCTATGAAAAAGGTACCAGGGGCATCTCATGGGGCCCCCTACTGACCCCGGGCCCTTGGCAGTGCCTGCATTTCCAGATGGTCAGTCCGCCCCTGACCCATAGTACAGCCCAGAAACAATAGTGTGTATTTTGCTTTTTTATCCTACCTAAACACACTGACACTAACTGACACTGATATTATTTGTTAAAAAAAAAATTAAAAATCTTGCCCAAAAAATACTGACCCTGACCTTTGACTCTGACCTTGACCTTTAACCCTTACTTTAATCAAACACTAACCCTGGTACCGACCTAGTTCAAACCTTGATCTAGGTTTTTTCTTAAATTAGTATTTTTATTTATTTATTTTTACACACAGCTGGTTTTTTTTCTCTGCAAGGATACAATGTATCTATCTTCTCCATTCAGAGATAGAGAAAACATGGGGGTGGGTTTCCCAGTGACTGATCTCACAAATCACAGGGTAGTTTTTGGCCATGCAGGATTTCAGGTTCACAGAATTGTGTTGTTACTACTTTCCTTGAAGTATGAAGACTTATATGTAATGAGTCAGTCTGGGGTAGGGCTAAAAGAGGCCTAATTTGTGAGAATAGTTCCTTCCCCTTTAGACCTGCCCATTAAGCATAAAGACAGAGAGGAGGAATTCTATCTTTTACTACTTAGAAGCAGGAGGATCATGTTGACAGCCACTGTGAGGTGGGAAACATCTGGATAACCACAGTCCTATGTAATTTTTTTTGGACTTGTGTGCTGTTTTGCCTTTTTAGTGTTCTATATATTTATTTTATATGGCTGAAATAAATATTTGTTTTACCCTTTCTCCCCACACTATAAATAATGGGGGCCCACAGCAAAATATTTACAGGTCCCTGCTACTCATCTCCAAGATAACTATTTACTAAAATAAAATACTACTGGTTTTTAGCGCAGTCCCAAACTATAAATACATACATTTTCTCCAAATGTGCTGTATAGCATTATTGCTGCCTCCATCACTGTGAAGTCAGACAGTTCAGGGTTCTCAGTGGTTCTGTGTCCCAATGTAATTGAATTGTCTGCTATTATTAAAGATATGCCCGTAACCCGTTGTAGCACTGCATATGAAAAATCTGTTAGGACAAAACAATGGCCATAATCAAAATACCACACATTAATAAATCCACGAAAGCACCTGGTCAGCTGTAATATATAGTGGTGCCTTTATTGTCAATGGCATCTCAACACATTCTACAGTAGAGGCCAACACACTGTACATATACCATGTGCAAAAATCATACCACATAGTGTAGAAGGCTGCCAGGAGGCCTCTTGGGATGTGGCCTGCCTGCGGGCCTGAAGGAGGAAGGGAGGAAACATCAGGACTCATTGGTCCCCTGAGAGAGGACCACCTGTGTGGCAAGGAAGGAGAAGCCCAGCTGATAGGACTGGTAGCAGCACCCATTCCACAAGCTGTACAGGAGAGGATCTAAGTGAGTACATCTACACCTCCTGGGTGAATAGGGGAAGGAGCACTCTGGTGGGAAACCGGATTAGCCCTTTGCTAGTGACTGTGCATTTTACTTAAGGGAACAGGAAGCAGATTCCCTGCTCAGGAAGAATACCTTTAGTTTGCTGAGTGAAGAGGAGTCATCTAGAGTCTTGGGTGGTACAACTGGAGCTGCAGGCTAGCACTCCAACAGAGACTGTGTGTCAGAGAGAGAAGAAGCTGTGAATAGTTCAGGAAGTTGTCCTCAGATTTCAGTTTCCTTGGGCACCCTATACACCCCTAAACCCTATCCAAGTTTAATCCCCTCAATAAAACAACAAAACCAATACTCAAGGCCTGATTTCTGTCTGTGGATGAAAGCTGTGGGCAAAATGCTAACTGACTGGCTGTGCAGCACTATAGGGGGACCTAAATTTATCAGTAATCCCCAAGGGTGTAGTGCTACATTTGCTTGCCCTGTACATTCACACAGATACACTGACAGGTCTGCAGGAGTCCTTCATGGCTCCAGCGATCTGCTGATCGCTGGTACAATGCTTCAGAGGCTCCACAAACAAAAAATCTTAAATGCACATTTTTTTTACCTGCAAAAAAAGTGCATTTATTATTTTTTGTTAAAAGGTGAACTTATCCTTTAATGCGAATTAAACTTACAACCCATAACAATCGAACATGGGTTTAGATGTTTTATGTAGTTATGTTTTTGGTTGATTGCTTTCATTTATGAAATTGCATTTTGCATAGCAATATTATTTTAAGTTATTCAATAAGCTGACCAGTCAATAACATTTCTACTTGCAAATTTCTGACACAGCATTTGCTAAAATATTAGATAAAAAAGAATTACAAAAATACAGTAGATTATTTAGCCACAAAGACAGTAACAAATTATAATGTATTTAGATGAGACTATCATAGAAAATGTCTGGTGGAATCCAAGCTAGTCCATAACCGATAATTCCACTCTTTAATTACCAACTGTAAAAGAGCCATTTCAATATATTACATTCTTATCACTGACCTTCTTTATTCTGTATACTTCCTTTTAAAATAACATTTACCATTTCATCCTGGAAATACTTATCTAAGAGAGCTATGCTTATAATCCAAACATAAAACTGTTTTTTTCTTTATACGGCTGCTAAAACACATCTGTTTTGTTTCCTTCCTATCAAGCTGGATTCAAAATCTCCAATGGAACAATCTCATCATGCATGCCTGGGAATGCTGCTAGTCTAGGACTCCAGAAGAAATAAGCACACAAGCAAAATCTAACATTTTCCAAACATAGCAGAAGTAGACATAAAGACGCAATATAAGAATATGGTAACTGAGAAAATTCACAAATACATGTGGATGTTTGTATGTACTAAACTGAAGCACAATCTAAACACAAATGGTGCAATAATACATTTTATTCTAATAGACACAGAGCAGGGCCCTCGAACCCCTCGTGTATTGTTTTGTTACTGTATTGTCTCATGTTCTGTCCCCCACTATAATGTACAGCGCTGAGCAAACCTGTCTGGCGCTATATAAATAGTGTATAATAATAATATAAAACAAACAAGCACATTTGGATACTTTTGAGCAAGCAGTTATTTTTTGTGTCTAATAGACTGCATGATCATGGGAAACAGTTTGGCTAAAGCCACCTACACTCACCTCCTGTCAAGTGAGGAAACGTCAACAAGCTTCTTTGCCAATGCTGACATATTTGCATGTCAAAAATATAAACTCAGCTGTGCTTGAGTCTAAAGAAGTTCTAAAGATGTTTGTGAGCAAGAAGGTAAGAAGCTTTAATTACAGAACAATAAAACTGCCCCCTTTCTTCATCTCTCCTATCTTGATCCAGTGCTGCAGCAGTGTTGGTCTCATTTCCTTTCGTGCATTACACAGAGGCAGCAGCAGGAGCCATTGGCAGCTTAGTAACTTGACACATTAAAAAAAGGTAAAGTTCCAGTTTCCCTCTACATCACCAATTTCCTTCTACATTACTCTGATGTGATTAGTTGGAACCTCCTTAGTTGTGTCGTACCAGCGTAATTACTTTTTTACTCTTACTTTTTTTATTGTTGGGCGTTGTGAAAGTGTTATGACTTGTGTAGTGCCCCTCTAGATAGCCAGGGGGAGCTAGTATTTACTGTTTAGTCAGAGGCTGAGTAGAAACCTGGATGTAATAGTTAGCAGGGTTAAATTCGGGTCAGGGCTCAGTGGATCTGCAGGTCAGTTCCCTGATACCTTCCCCTGCTCTAAAATCTTGGAGAAGATTCTAGAAGCAGTGGGTGGGGGTGAGGAGAGGCTAGCCTGCACACTTACGGGACCCTGGCCAATCCCCAGGCAGGAGGCTTGGCATGAGGCCAGGGCAGCTCTTAAATATGACAGAGCCTGCTCAACAGCAGAAGAGTTTGGGAGGAAGATGGAATGAGAAAGCTTAGGTGCAGGAGCCTGGGAGGGGACCCAGTTGGGCCTCCAGGCAGTGATGCTGGAGAGGAGAAAAGCTCAGATCTCACTGGCCCTCAGATCGAGGATCACCTGTGCAGCAGGGAAGGAGTCATCCCAGCAGAAGGCCTGAAAGCAGCTACCAACCCACCAGCTTATAGGAACAGGACTGAGCGAGTAATCCTACACCCCCTGGGCCAGTTAAGGGGAAAAAGCACTCTGGTCAGAAACTGGATTAGCTCCTTGCCCGGGACTGTTGACCTTAAAGTGGCAGGCACTGGATCCCCTGCTCAGGGATTCCTTCATACAGCTGGAAAGAGGAGCATTATTTGGGGTCTGGGGTGGTACACCTATGGTGTCAGTCTGTCGGCTTGTACGTGGTGAATGTCACAGAAAGATTCTGCCCGAACGTTCTCCAATCCCAGGGGACGTCATTTTTGGGGAAACGACTCAGGCAGAGTCTTTCTGTGATGTCACCACATATGAGCCGATGGACTGACACCACGGCTGATTTGTTTTTCCATTGCTCTCTTTTACTCACCTGAATGTAAGTGCAATACTTAAGCTATAATAAACATTTGTTTTTAATGGGGTTGCACTATGAAGTTTTTCTTGTCTAAACCCTTCCATATATTACTGCGGAGAGTGGTATGAAGTGGTTAAGCCGGTTCCTGGTGTGAACATGGAGTGATCCATCCATCCTCCCTGGATTTGTCAGTGAGAGTGTCAGTGTGGAGTTTGGACACTATCCACTCATTTTATCTCTATAGCTTGAGATCAATTTGGTTCAGTAAGAGGGTTGCCTGTGTTTCTGAGGAGCACCTTTTCAGCACAGCAGCACTTTGCTGGAAGATTAATTAGGCACGTAGCACTTTTTTTTCACATTGGATCGAGGACTTATAAATATGCATTTATTTTGCACTGCATTGCATTGTACATGAGATATTATTTGATGGTATATGTATTTTAGGTTGCATAGTTTTGCATTTTATACAGAATAATCATCATTTGAGGATACATGAATTTTCAGTTTGCACATATTCCTTCATTCATTTATCACGTTTAAAGTGAATGGTGCACTTTTTTATGGGTTGAAATTATTTATTCTGATATGCAGGAAGGTAGTAGCAGCAGTTCACTTTTACATTCATTTTTTATTTTTTCATTATATATAACATTGGGCAAAGATTTTCTTCTTTTTCACATATGAGCCTGAAGTGCCTAAAGATACTCCTTGGATTTTGGGCCCCTCAATGCAGAAACATTTTCACACTTATGTTATATCCATACTCGGGAGGTGTTGCAGAGAATGTTTTGGCATGTAATCATAAGCATGTCCATGCTGTGTGTGAGAAGTAACTTGTGGAAATGACAACTTTGTGAAAAAAAATATTTAAAAAAAAAGTGACAATTACAACTCCAGAAACCCACATTCCATGACTCTTACTAAATAGCTTGAGCTGCAGGGTTTCTAAAAAGGGTTAGTTGGGGGGGGGGGGATAATTTCCTGGCATTTTAAGGCTTCAAGAAATGGGATAGGCAGTCAGATCAGGACTGATCAATTTTCAAATATATACATATATACCATAGTTTGTGGACTCTAGTCACACAGACTAAATAATATACACTGATTTGTGTTATTTTTACCAAAGAAATGTAGCATTATACATTTTGGCCTACATTTATGAAAAAAAGATTATTTCGTGTATTTGCAAACTTTTATAACAGAAACTAAGAAATGTTTCAAAATTTGTTTATATAACCAAAAATAAAAAACCCAGCAGTGATTAAATACTGTGAAAAGAAAGCTCTGTCTAAAAAAAAAGGATAAAACGTTATCTGCGTACAGTGTTGCATGCCTGAGTAAAAGTCAGTCAGGTGTGACAGCACTGAAAGATGAAAATTGACCAGGAATAGAAAAGGGAGTGAAAGTGTCCAGACATGAGGTGGTTAATGAAAAATAGATTACAGGGCCATAAAGTAGTGGATGTGTATAGATTATTGTTGGAGAATAATTACATCATGTATTGTCACTTTAAATAAATAAATATTCCTAATATATGCATTTTATCATTTTACTCATTTTAAAAAGATATTTGAGAACATTTTGGAGTTAGCAAAATAATGAAATGCCTACACCTTAAATATCCAGTGTCCACATGACAAACTGGTTGTAGATTAGCCTGTGATATGTATTGCAGAATTATCAGCCTTTCTGTGCTAAAGAAGTGATTTGCAATGTGTATGCTTACTCAATGAATATATAGACAAAGAAAAATATCATCTCAACACAATAGTATGCAAGGAGATTATTTTAAATCCCAGGTTAAGATTGTTTGACCCTGAATACTAACACAGTGCTGTACATTTACAATAAAGATATGGAAATAATTGCTATTATGACCCTAGGAGAAATTCACGAAATTCCTAAAAATAATCATTTTCTTTGGAAAAAAGAGAGCTACTGTAATCTGACATGTTATAAGGGAGGACAAACAGAATTTAACACTATATACTAAGGGATTGTCATTCTGATTGGATGAGGAAAATATAATTTCTGCTTACACAAGTTATGTTTAACATATAAAAATAATTTTTTCACCCTTGATTTTTTTCTCTGGTAATCTTTATATACATGTGCAATGAGTGGGTATAAAATTAAAAACAGCATTTACAGCTTTTATTACTTTACAATGCTTGAGGCTCCATTCACACCTATGCAGTTTGCTTTTTGTCCATTTTGTCTTTTCACAGTTCATTTTACATTTTTATACACGCATTTTTGCCGTGATTTTGCCGTGATTTATGCTTTGTTCATCCCCTTTTTTTTTAAGTGGAATTTTTTTTTTTGCTGGGCAGAGTAAAAATGCAAAATGTGTCAAAATCACGGCAAAAACGCACCATGCATTTCAGCAGATTCTCCATTGAACTCTATTGTAGCAAAAATTCTGCTTTTTGCTTTTAGAAAAGTCCCTGACCCTCTCCAAAAACGCAGCAGCTCAAAAAAGCATAGTTGTGAACATGTCCCATAGGAACCCATGGTAAATGGACTGTAGTGCATTTCTGCAAAAAGCACTAGAAAACGCATTGGTGTGAATGGAGCCTTAGAGGCTGCTGCAAGTAGAACATTCAGCTAATATGAGGCATCCATATACCTTTGAAAGTGTTTACCCACTCACTTAACTATATGTAAATCTAATATCTCTGAAAGCTGCTTCCTAATTTTATGTATCTGGTTTGTATTCACATCTTTACATAGATACAATGATCCTTTCTCAGTTCAGTACAAAATATTTTGCGCTATAAATGGTAACAGATAATGGAGCATCCTACTAGCTGCTTCAAAACATTTCGCACTCAGCTTCATCAGGAAGGTAGGAGTAATCTAAAGTTTCATATAAACAAACATAAATACAGCAATTTATTAAAATCACATATAATAGAACATAGTTTTCTTTGTTATTAGTCCCTGGCAAGAAGATTAATATAATGACATAATATCATACTCAAATTTTATCTAGATGATACTTCTAAGAAGGTGTTTCAGATAAATTAAATAGTAGAATAAAATATGATACATTTTTTCTGCAAAGGTGACCAATGTCAGTCATTTTTCTTTCCACTTGGCCAGTGGTCTCCAAACTACAGCCCGGGGGCCAAACGCAGCCCTTTGCTTATCCTTTATCTGTCCCCTTGGGGCACTATTCTATCCACTGACACCTACAATGGTGTCACTAATTTCTGTCACTGACACCAACAGTGGGTTAGTATTCCTTCCACTGACATTGAAAGGGTACAATTCCTCCCACTGACACCAACAATAAGGCATACCTCCTTCTAGTGATATCAACGATGGGCCAATATTCCTCCCACTGATACCAACAATGAGGCATACCTCCTTTTAGTGATACAAATGATGGGCCAATATTCCTCCCACTGACACCAACAATGAGACACTATTTCTCCCACTGTCACCAAAGAAAGGGCACAATTCTTCTCAATGACACCAATGACGGGGAATTATTCCTCCCACTGACACCAATGATGGGGCACTATTTCTCCCACTGACACCAACGATGCGGCAGAATTCCTTCCATTGGCACCAATGATGGGGCACTAATCCTCCCACTGACAAAGATAGGGCATTGTTTACATCCGCTAGATGCCAGGACATTTTCTATTCCCACTGGCCCTAGTCCGGCCCCCCTAAATTCTCAAGATCATTAAACTGGCCCTTTTATTAGAAAGTTTGGAGACCCCTGCCCTTGGCCAATATTCCGTGAATGGCCAAGGGAAAGAACAAGAGAGCAGAAAAAGAACACTAGTACTTCCTTCTATTTATCCAACTCTCATTTCTGGAGCAGACCAAAAGTATAGAGGGAGTGGCAGAAAAAAAGCATTGTTTATGGAACTCTGAAGTGATCGGACATTTATTACAACTCAGGTAACATTTGTTTACACATCAGGATTTACAGAAATCTATTTTCATGGACTTTAACCTTTAATGTTCAACCTGAATTATCTACTTAAATTTCACCTTAACTCTAATACTTAACCTGTCTGTCTTGATGTAAGAAGTTATCTGAAAGCGAGTGTGAAAGAGGATCTAGTTGATGGAGAGCGTGATGCGGCTGAAGCATTGGGTGTGCATACTTCAGAGCAAGTAAGCAATGCACATGAACTTGTCCATTTACATGATGTAAAAGGAAATTCGATTCATCAGACCAGGCCAGTCTAGGTCACCTTCAATCCTGTGGTCCAGTTCTGATGCTCACATGCTCATTGTAGACATTTTTGGCTGTGGACATGTGTAAGCACTGACACCCTGACTTTTCTGTGGCAACAAACTGCAATGCCCATTTTTTCTGCTTTCAACACATCAACTTAAGGAACAATATGCTTATTTACTGTCTAATATATCCCACCAACTTTTAGAAGCCATTGCAACAAGGTAAACAATTTTATTCACTTAACCTGTCAGTTGTCATTCAGTTATGGCTGATTGGTGTATATTATTCAAGTTAACCAAGTATTGGAGAGTTTGTTCCTGGGGCTCATCTACCTCCATGCCTTGCAACTTTTAGCATACATTTCTTTGTTCCCATGGACCTTGTGTTGTAATTCTTTGCCATGTTCATCCATAAATAGCCATGACAATTCCCCAGAGCCAGCATTTTACCAAGAAACCAATCAAGAATGGCTACTGTAATCAAATAAACTAAACACTTCTAGTGCTTGGCAGATGTGAAAAATTAAGCACCTCTCCTTTACAGTGGCTGTTGCTGAGTACTATATTGAGTATGCTGGTGTAGACTGAAAACAGTAAGTGGTCTTTCTTATTGCTTCTTCTTGGTCTAATTTAATGAAGCTGCAGTGAAATACCTACAGAACAGATGTATAGTATGAATGATCTCTAACTCTGGAAAACATTATTCTTATAGTTGTAATTTGATTATTTTTATGCTTCCATAAGTGTAATAAAGGAAAAAGTTACTGAATTAATATATAAACTGTGGATCATAGAGTCGTGGGCTCTGTAATAGCTTCTACTTTTACTGCCCCTTTTTGTAAACTGCTTGTAAAATGTAATCTTATCTTTAGATGTAATTTGTGCCACACTGCTAACCACTGCTAAGTGAATCATATGTATTACATATTTGTCCTTGAAAAAACAAAATCAATATTTAAAAATTATAGCCAGGACTACCAACAGCAGGGTATAGGCAGTACTCCTGTGCTAGATCAGGGCCTGGTCAGCAGGGGGACCTGGGCCTAGCAGGGACTGCCTGTTGACTGAATGCAGCACTTGGGCATAGATAGGGGTGGTGTAAGTAGGTCCATCCTAGGCAAACCACAGCAGAGCAGCTGAAACAGAATAACACAGGCAGCAGTGGTGCATGGTATTGTTTAACAGCCACATTGTATCACCTCTCATCCCTGGTGATTGGGCCGGGTTCTGCCCATTGGTGAATAGAATTACATAAGTGACTACAGGCCCTCCACTTGCGTCCTGGTTGCAAAGAAGTCAGTAGAAAATCTCAGAGCCCAAGTGAGGGATCTATATGGAGCTTGGTGCCCCCACAACCCCCCCAAACCACAGTGGTCTGTCCTGGGGTTCAGTAATGGAACCTGGGCTGTCCAGGGTTTCCAGTGATGAGAGATGGTGGACGGTATGTGCCATCTCCCTGGTGTGGGGTGCTAAGTGTAATTACTATAGCTGTGTGTAGTTATGAGAATAGGGGGTGGGTTAATAGCGTGCATTCTGTTCTGTTATGGAATGTCCAGGGTTCCTGGGGATGGGATGTACCAGACACTGGGAGGTGTGGTAAAGTGTTTGAGGAGACACTGAGGGAGGGTTTCTTGTCAGGGAGACTGTTCAGGGCCTCATACATTTCTAATGGTAGCTTTGACTGTAACATTGCAGGTGACACTTCTGCATATTTGCAGAGAAAGATTTTTTTGCTACTATTTTTGTAATATTTGTAACCATAAAGGTGGCGTGCAAAACAGATTTACACTTTGCCTGATTCGGTGAAATACCCATCAAGAGATTACAAGCCAGGAATCTTGAAGCAGGAAGGCCACAAACACTTTTGTTCTATTCCCCTGGGTGAAGTAAAACATTGAAAAGTTTCTTCTAAATCCCACTAAAGGCACCAAGCCAAGTACTATATTAAATTTAAATTCTCTGCACTTGGCAATAAAGCACTGCCTTTAGGCACAAAGCAATTGCAGAATATATTCTTCTCAACTGTAGCCCCTAGCCACTTAAATTCAAGATTTTGTTTTCTTTATTGAAGGCATGACAATGAAAATAATTTGAAACCTGTTCATTTTTTGCCAGGGAAAACCATAGCGCCATAAGAAGTAGCAGACCTTTATTTGATATCAATGTGTTTTTAATAATAAGATTAGTTTTTACTGTATTGTTCCTTTGGTGCAGACAAGTTTGAGAAGTCTTGCAAAATTAAGAATTATGGGGCATTCATGCTTTCTTTGATGTACATACATAAAAATACAAACCAAATATTTAAAACATTATGCATTCTGTCTACCCTGCGTACCATAGACCTAAGGAGAATAAGTATGTCAGACATTGTTTTCAGTTTGCAACATTCATCCTGCAGCTCAAAAATATATAATGTGTGTAGATAGGAATACAATCTTCTTATTGTAACATTTACAATAAAAGGGGTGTTAACAACAACTTAAGTGTGCCTACCACAGGAGAAATCAGAAGATTGCCTTCTTGTGTTTTCCTTAGGGTTTATAGAACCTATCCATTAAGACCATATCACTTACACTATATTGCTAAAGGTATTGGGACACCCCTGCAAATCATTGGATTCAAGTATTCCAATCACCTCCATAGGTCCATAAAGACAGGGATGAGTGAGTTTGGGGTGGAGGAACTTGACTGTCCGGCACAACCTGATAGAACACCTTTGGATGAATTAGAGCTGAGACTATGAGCCAGGCCTTCTAGTCTGATATTATTGCCTGACATCACAAATGCGCTTCTGGAAGAATGGTCAAACATTCCCATAGACACACTCTTAAACCTTGTAGACAGCCTTCTTAGAAGATTTGAAGCTGTTATAGCTGCAAAGGGTGGGCCTACTCAATATTGTACCCCCACAATTTAAAACCGAGATGCCATTAAAGTTTATGTGCGTGTAAAGACAGATGTCCCAATACTTTATGTAGCAAAGTACCTGTGCATAGACCCTTTTAACTTAATTTCCCACACTCTTGATTTTCTCTGGCACACAGTGAATATAAATTCCTTAGCTTCCCTCCCTCAGGAGCTCAGAGAGGCCGCACTTGAAAAGGCAGATGTAGGTGGAAAAGGATTTGTAGCCAGGTGAAAGTCCCTTCACTGTCAGAACCTGAGTGCAGGCAGCCAGGTCAGAGCCTAAAAGCATGCAGCATCTCCAGAAGATCCAGCAACTGTAGTGATCTCTCCTCGAGTTACTATCAAAATTCTCCTGTGACATGGCTTTTTGTTATTTTGCCTTGGAACCCTCCAGCTGTTTACCTCTGTTACCAGAGTAAAGTTGGCCATAGATGGTTCACATCTTGTACTGTTCCACAGGAACCGGCCAAGATTCAAACCATCTATGGGTAGGCTGATTGTAGCAGAATCGCTTGGTGTATAACTTGGGTACAACCATGCGATTATTGCCAATGCTTCCCCAACAGGAGAACACAATTGCTCCCTAGGAGGGATTCCCCCATCAACACAGTCAGTGTCACGGAAATGCGGGGGCGGTGAGCTCGTGGTAGGAGCTCCCTCATGGGGCTTCTCCTTCCGATCCCCCTTTGACCTCAAATTCCCCCCTGAAGCATGGAGTCCTAGAAGGCTGAGACCTACCTCAGCCGGGCGGGCTCCTTTTGGTTGAGCGGTGGCCCGCAGGAACGGAGACCAACAGAGAGAGACGGGGACGCTGAGCCTGGTTGCCGGGAAACAAGGAGGCGCGGCCGGGACACGTGACCGGCCGCGGTGCATCCCTGGGAGGCAAGGAAGCCAGCCAGCTGTCCGGAGGCTGACGGAGAGCAGGAGAAATACCGTCCTGTCGGATGACCAGCTGTCTCTGGAGCCCTGCCGAGGGGTTGACTGGGAAGAACAGCCTGCCCAACAAAAAAGAAGAGAGTGGAGGAAAGTCCTGGAGGGTCCCCCTGAGAGGAAGAGAGCTGACCTACTGAAGGAGCTGGAGGATGGAGCCTGGAGCCGTCTCACGAGAAGCGCAGGAAGGGTGAGTGAGTCTGGCGGTGGCTCCAAACATAAAAACTGCATAAAAAAACTGTATAGAGCTGGAGGAAAGCAGAGAGTGAGAGAAAAGGGGGGGACCCCCAGAGAATATAAACAAGGAGAAGAACGTAAGGTGCAGACAAAAACACACGGAAAAGTGAAAGTCAACAGACAGAGTTGGGATTTCTGCTTCTATATCATATTAATTGCTTTTTTTTGTAAAGTACAAGTTTATGAGAGAAAAATAAAAGATACAGAAGAAATGAAAAATAAAAGTGCAAAAGGAACCGGGCCTAAAGGGTCCCAAAAGAGTACAACTAAAAAGTACACATCCCAGTGGAATGTGACCCCGGAAAGGCCCCAGAGCAGAAATGACAAAGGAGAATTAGATCTAAGTATGCAAAATAGTCCTAAACAATCTATGGACCTGGATATTAGTAGTCAACAAATATCAGAGACAGAAAATGACCTACAAATCCCAAATAAAAAAGAGATGACAGAAATGTTCAAAGATCTGGAGAGAACAATAAAGCAAGAAATGGTAAATTTTCGGAATGACCTGGGGCAGTTGTTGAGTGGAAGATACGGAGCAGAAAGTTAAAAATCAGACCCAGATTATCTCCAAATTAGAGAAGAAGATAATTAATATGGAAAAAGCTCAGGAAAAATTGCAATACAAGGCGGAAATCAAAGAGAATATAGAAAGGAGGAGAAATATAAGGATAAGAGGGGTACCGGAAAGTTTAAAAGGAGAAATATTGGAAGAGGCAGTTTGCAAAATACTGAACTTTATAATGGGAAACTCTGATATGGAAAGGACTAATATAGAAGGAATCTCTAGAAATGGGAAACTCCAGGGGAACCATGAGAAGGAAAGGTCGAGAGACATACTTGTTAAATTTTATGAAATGCAGCAAAGGGAAAGAATCTGGAGGAAAACTAAGGGAAAATCAGTAATAAAATATGGAGAAATGGATATCGAAATATATGCGGACCTGTCATCAGAGACTCTCCGGAGGAGGAGAGCTCTGAGGCCTTTGCTGGAGCAGATGAAAAAAACAGAAGGTGCAGTATAGATGGGGGGTACCGGAGTGTTTAATAGGATGGAAAAATGGAATAACAGCCCATTTGTGGTTCCCAGAGGACTTGAGAACTTTTTGCGATAGACTTGAAATGCAGAGAATTTAAATTAATGGTTGGGAAGAAGAACCTGGGGGAAATAGATCGCTCCTTTAGCTTAACTCCTTTTTTTTTTTTCTCTTTCTTTGGAAGTATAAGTAGAAAGGGGGTCAATGGGGAGATTCAGAGGGAGGGGAGGCTGTCCATGGGAGGAGTGTAGCCCTAAGGATTAAATCAAAGGTTGATGTTATCTCCACAAATGATGGTTAGGCAAAGCGAAGGCCTAAAAAGAGGGGGGAGGGAGGGAGAGATAGTGAGGGAGGGGGGTGGAGGGGAGGGAGAGGAAAGGGATTGAGGGGAGTACTGAGAGAGGGGGGGAGGGATAAGGGGAGAGAAATGTGTAGTGGGATAAAAACGCTCTATAGGAATGAGAAAGAGGAAGGGAAGGAGGAAGAAGGAGTCAGCAGGAAAAGAGTAAGATGGAAGAAATCCAATATATAACCTACAACGTAAAAGGGTTAAACTGTCCAGGAAAGAGATTTAGATTATTTAAATAACTACAACATAGAAAATCCTCAGTGGTATTTCTGCAGGAAACACACTTATAGATAGAATCGAAGGTTAGATTGAGGACCAGACATTTTCCAACATGGTTTTATGCGGACTCACCAATTAAAAGAGCAAAAGGAGTTGCTATAGGCTTTGCAAAGAATATAAGGTTTGAGGTGGAGGAGAGATTAACGGATTTGGAGGGAAGGTTTTTATTTTTGAGAGGTAAATTACAGGGAACTGAGTGTACAATAGCAAACATATACAGTCCAAATAAGAGGCCGGAGATGTTTATGAGAGAAGTGTTGAAGAGATTGATGGGTTTTAAAAGGGGGTGTATGATAGTATCGGGAGACTTTAACATCTGTATGGACCCGCGGATGGATACTAATTCCTGTGTGAGGAGGGAGGAAAGCAAGTCCTTGAGAATGTTAAAGAAACTGTTGCATGAGTGTCAACTGGTGGACATCTGGAGAATTAGGAATATGATGGAGAGAGATTATACTTTCTTTTCGCATGTACATGAGATTTATTCTAGATTAGATTACATATTAGTAGAACATCGAATGATAGAGTTGGTGGTGGAAGTAAAAATTGGAGGAAGCACCCTGTCAGATCATGCCCCAGTTGCAATGAAGTTAAGATGGGGTAGAGAGGGGAGAGAAGGATATGTATGGCGGTTGAATGAGGCACTTCTCATGGATGAAGAGATTGGCCAAAGAATTGAGAGGGAAATTGAATGGTTTTTTGAAGAGAATGAAACAGAGGATGTGTCGGTTGCAACGGTGTGGGAAGCACATAAAGCCTACATCAGAGGTCTACTCATTGCAATGGGGACAAAAAAGAAAAAAGAAAGGAGAGAAAAGATAGATAGATTATTAAATTAAATATATGATCTTGAACAGGTGCATAAAAGGAAAAGATCTAAGGAGATAATACAGCTGTTAATAAAGAAGAAAGAAGAATTAGAGAATGTAATGGAGGAGGAAAAAAGAAGAGTCTTTAATAAAATAACATGTGAAAGGTATAGATGGGGAGATAGGCCGGGAAAGTGTTTAATGAGAACTTTAAGAAAGAAGAAAAATAGAAATTATATTGAGAAAATAAGAAATCCCAAGGGGGAATTTGTACACTCAACCAAGGATATTGCTAAAATATTTAAAGAGTATTATAACGAGCTGTATAATATCATACCTCAGGATACGTTTAAGAAAACGGAAACAGTAAATAGAGGGAAAAGAAAGACATACCTAGAGGAGGCAGGCCTACCGAAATTAAGAGAAACAAAACTGAACTCTTTAGAGGCAGAAATAATACATAGAAATCAGGTGGGGTTTGTCTCAGGAAGAGAGGGTAGAGATAATGCTTTGAGATCACTGCTGCTTATACAGGAGGGTAAAAAAGGGAAAACCCCAATGATACTGATGTCGATAGATGCTGAGAAGGCATTCGACAGGGTGAGTTGGGGTTTTATGATGGAAACCCTGGAAGCGTTAGGAATTGGAAATAGAATGAGAGGGTGGATTGGAGAGTTATATAGAGGGCCTACCGCTACCATAATGGTAAATGGAGGAAGATCGGAGTATTTTAAGATGTCAAATGGTACAAGACAGGGATGTCCATTGTCGCCATTGTTATATGTGTTATCACTCGAGCCCTTATTATCCATGATTAGGAAGAACATAGACATAAAAGGAATAAAGATAGGAGATAGAGAACATAAGGTAGTGTCTTATGCGGACGATCTGATGTTTTATGTTGGAAACCCCAGAACATCACTTCCAAATTTAATGAAAACATTGAGGGAGTATGGAGAACTGTCGAACCTGAAAATTAACCCGACAAAGACCGAAATCTTAAATATAAACCTTAAAAACAGCGAAAATAAAAAATTTCAAGAGGAATTCCCTTTCCTTTGGAGAGACAAAGAATTAAAATATCTAGGAATAAAACTATCAGCCTCAATTAAGAACCTATATAAAGCCAATTATATAGCATTATTAAATGAGATTAAGGAGGAGCTGAGGAAAGTGGGAAATGGAAACCCATCGTGGATAGGCCACATAAACTTGATAAAGATGGTAATTGTCCCCAAAGTATTATACAAATTTCAAATGATCCCAATCAAACTCCCAGAGGCATATTTTAAAGAACTTAGGAAAATGATAATAAAATGTATATGGAGGAATAAAAAGCCTAGAATAGGCTATGAGACGTTGACTTGAAGTAAAGAAAGAGGAGGATTGGGGGTACCAGATTTTAGGAGATATAAAGCGGGGATTATCGTGAGAATATTCGACTGGATTCATAATTCGGAGAAAAGTTGGGTTAAAATTGAGAAAGCACTGAGTGGAATAAGTTTAAGTAAAATTATTTGGGTACCCGCACAATATAGGGAATTAGAGGAGAGCACTAGCACATACACTCTTAATGTTTTAAAAGAATGGAATTTATTACACCCCGGGTAAGGATAGCATAGCAGGGAAATGGATTATAAAACAGGAGGCGCAATTGAGAGATATAATGGTAGGAGAGGAAATCGGGTCATACAAGGATATGGAGGAAAGAAAGGGAGAAGTCTTTAATAAGATGGATAGACTAAGATATTACCAACTGAAGTACTTTTTTGAGAGCCTTCCAAAGCCTATAAGAACTAGAAAAGACTGGTATCCATTTGAGAGAATATTTGAGTCACGGGGAAATGGTAGACAAGGAACGGCAAAAATACACAAGATACTAATGGAACTTGACACCGACACAAAATTAATGCACATAGAGAAATGGGAAAGAGATATGGGAAGAAAAATAGAGGAGGAGGAGCAGAGGAAATGCTCACATTAATTCACGAAAATATTAGTATGAGGGAAGTAGAAATAAATTATGTGTTTAAATAGATGGCACATTACCCCTAATGTGGAGCACAAGATGAATACGGAAATTTCACGGATGTGTTGGAGAGGTTGTGGAGAGGTGGGCACGTGGTATCATATGTGGTGGGAGTGTCCAGAAATACAGGTGTTAGTTTATTTGATAGGGAAAATTACCAAAATCAATATAGGATTAGATCCAGAACTATGTCTCCTCCATATCTCAGAACTCTCAGTGAAAGCATATAAGAGTTCGGGGATATGGCATTACTTGACCGCAGCAAAGAGCCTGATACCCAGGTTCTGGAAGAAAAGAGAGGTGCCAATTGAGGAGGATTGGATGGGTAGAGTAAATCAGATTTCAGGGACAGAAAGATTGTACTATACGCATGAGGACAAGTTGGAGATGTATAATAAAAAATGGAAAGGCTGGGAAGAATATAGAGAAAAGGTGAAATATATGAAGAGATAATATCCCTGGAAGTGGGTTTAGTATTGGGTTTAGGAACAACAGAATAATATGGACTTAATCAGAGAAGAGAAAAAGGGAGGGGGGAGGAGGGGAAGGGATAGGGGGATAGAGGTGGGGGTATGGGTGGGGGGGACGGTAAGAAAAGGAAGCTATATATAAATAAATTATATAAGGAGAAAATACGGTTTTGATAACTATTTTAATAGAAATGTTGAAATGCTTTGTATATGATTTGAAAAACTAATAAATATTTATAAAAAAAAAAACACAGTCAGTGTTGACTCAAATGATTTCCTTTCCTACAACCCGTGGTTGTAGGAAAGAAAATTGCATCATCTATGGCCGGTTTTACTTTGAACTTCACTGTGGGGAGCAATGTTTACGACTATAATCATACGTAGCTGTCAGGAATGGACTGGCCAGCAATAGTGGGACTCACCTGCCTTATGAGCTGCAGTACCAGGGCTGGCCAGCGGGGGCTCCCAGCAATCAGAGACTCAACCTTGCAGCCAGTCAAACACCTGGAACTAATTATACTGGTGTATTTAAGGGATGGCCAGACCTGCAGACTCTGCCTTGGTGTATGTTTTTCCTGGGCCCTGTATCCTGTTCCTGCTTCCTGTTTCTGTTCCTGTTCCTATTCCTGTTCCTGTCTTGTTGCTGACCCGGCCTGATCTATACCTCTGCTGACTTCTCCTGCTCTGACCCCGGCTCGTTCCTGACCATCCCTCTGCCTGATCCTCTCTACCACGCTGCCCGCTACCTGCTGACCCTGGCTTGTGACCCCGACCATTCTCCGCTTGCTCCCCCTGTACCTACCTGCCCGATTGATATTGACCCGGCCTGCCTGATGACGCTCGCATTGTTTGTACTGTTATCTGTGGGTGGTTGGTTTGGTTTGTTTGTTTGCACTGTATTATGTTTAGTATTGCACTGTGTTTATGTTTGTATTGTTAGTGTTAATAAATCGTATTGTTTATAACATATCTGAAGTCTGCGTTTCCCTGCGTCAGTCACACACCTCTGGTCATACCCAGGAGCCCTGACAGTAGCTGTGCACTGAATTGTTGACTGAAGTTGAGTTCTCCACTTAATTCTCTGTTGGTAAATAGTCTGCAGAGACTATGCTATGCAGCCATGTGTTACCCTGATTTAGTCATAAAGACATTGCTGTGAAGAGTCCGCTGAAGTGTTTTTGCCATCATCAGCCTCATTTTCATTATTCTGTAGTGTATGCATGTTTTTGCTATCCCAAATGTGTTTTGTATATTGCTTTTAACTTTGCAGCTGTTTATTAGGTTGCAAGTTAAAGTTGCCCCCTGCCTGATCATTTTTCCTACTTCTTATTCGATTAAACCTGGTATTAACAAACAGGATCCATCAGGGTAGAATGGTGATGGGAATGGTGCATCAGCAGAGCCAAACAACTCTAGAGGGAGGCAGGCAACCTACCGCCCCTGCAACAATTATCCCCTTACTCTTAGCAGGATGCCTGCCACAACAGTTACCCAAATACATAAGGCTAAGTTATGACTTGGGTGATTGGGTTGAGAGATTGCAAGTCTTTATTTTATGAACAAATAGAAGTGGATAAACAAGGAATATACAGTATATCTTCCTATGTTGCAAACTGTTCGTGTTGTGTTGTTGAAAATGTTTACATACCACCTCACTATTCTCTTAAAGTGCTCTGCCTACTTGATCATTTTTTTCTGAGAATATGCTGCTACCAGTACTGGTTATGGGGAACTATAATAATGTATTTGCTGTAGCCCTAGATAAGCTCCCCTCTCCTAAAATTCAATGGGGTATATTAACCCCGTTTGGTAATTTTTATAGGGAACTAGACCTTTATGATCTTTAGCATATTGCACATCCCATTGAGCTTCAATATACTTGTCACTCTAAAACAAATAATTCTTTGTCCAGTATAGATCTAGCTTTGGGTTCCTCTGAAATCCTTCCTTACATTACTTCCATTGACATACAGAGGAGTCTCTGATCACTCTCCATTATTGATTTCTGCTACCCTAAACCATATGGTTAAAGGTGTTAGGTGGAGACTCAACCCTTTTTGGCTTTCTCTGTTTCCTGCCCATGGGTCCATCCAGGATGCCCTTACTTACTTTTTGGATAGTATTATTAATATGGCATTGCCAGATTTGGTGTGGGATGCATTGAAGACACACCTTTGAAGACACACCTTTGTGGCATTCTAATTAATAGATCGAAACTGCAAGTAGGTGTGAAGTGGATCGGTTGTCCCTTGAATTTGAAATCTCTTATATTGAAGACCCATCCCCCAGTAATCATGCTCATTGGTTGGATATGCTATTGGAATTGCAACAATTGTTGTCATAAAGGGCACATCACAAGCATTTTTTTCAAATGCAATTGTCATGGGTAGAGGGAGAGCAAAATGCTAGATTACTAGCTAATATTGATGTTTTTAGTCAGTTGCTCTCTATGTAGGAACTGTAAAGGCTAGTACAGGTCAAATTCACACTAGTACTGTTGGCATCTTTGAGATTTTTAAATCTTTTACCAACAGTTGTAATCCTCTCAAGCTAATTACACCATGTTGAATTGCAAAAGTTTTTGGATTGCATTACTTTGCCCATCCTCTCTTCAATAGATAAACACATGCTTGATGCTCCTTTGACAGATGAATCTGAGGTTGCAGTTGCCAGTCTCCTTATTGTTAGAGTACCGGGTTTGAATGGCTACCTAACAAGATCTATAAACAATATGGTGAAACTATTTTACCTGTTTTATTACATACTTTTTTTCTTCTGGTTCCCTCCCTCCTTCCATGACAGAACAAATTATTGCAGTGATACCCAAAAAAGATAAAGATCCTTTAAACCCAGAATGTTGTAGACCACTATCACTGCTTACCAGTGATGTAAAAATTCTTGCAAAAGTTCTAGCCAATAGATTAAATAAGGTTATTTCTAAAATAATACACCCAGCTAAAAGAGGCTTTATGCCCAGTCTCTCCACTGTAATTAACACAAGGCGTACCTTCTTAAATATTCAGACTCCAGTTGGTGCATGCAATATTAGAGCCATTTTTTCACTCAATGCTGTCAAAGCATTTGACAGTATTGGGTAGTGTTATATGTGGGAAGCTCTTAATAAATTCAGGTCTGGTGATGTTTTCTGTACCTGTTTTAAATTGTTGTATACTTCTGTAAAGGCCTTGATTCAGGTCAGTGGTGTACAGCCCTCTCTCTTTCTGCTTTAAAGTGGAACAAGACAGGGCTGCCCTTTGTCGCCACTCCTATTTGCGGTTGTGATAGAGCCACTGGTGACTGGTGGGAGCTCTTTATGCTGATGAAATACTTCTTTTTCTATCTGAAACGTTTACTTCCCTGTCCTCAGCAATGTCTCTCTTTACTGAGTATGGCACATTTTCATGGTTTAGAATTAACTGGGACAAATCTGCATTGCTTCCGCTTGAACCATTCCCTGCTTTATCCTTTTCAATATTGTCCCTGTTTAAATCACTTCCCAGTTTAAATACTTTGGAGTATTGATTACTAACAGGATACAAGATTACATCTCCATGAATTTAAATTTGCTACTTATTATATTCTACTCGCAGTGCTCTGTATGATGTAAACTACCCTTTTCTGTAACCAGCTGCACTTATCTTCTCAAAATGGTTTGCATGCCCCAGCTGTTGTACTTTTTACATAATTCACCTTATTGGATCCCACTCAGGCATTTGGGGAAGATTAGGACCTGATCTAGTGAAAGAAATCTCCCAGGATTATATTAGAATTTGTGCAATATTCCAAAGGGGGGGGGGGGGCTGTCAGTTCCTAGCCCATGGGTAAGTTAAGGATGAAAGAGACATGGCCCTTGGTGGATCTTCTTATAGCATACTTTCTTCCTTACTTCAAGATAAAAACCCAATACAGACATTAGACACTCCTGTTGTTCTTAGAGTGCAACCTGCACATCCTACACTAAATTTGATGCATGAAGTATGGGAAACTGTTAAAACTCTTGGAAATCAATGGTTATACCAGGTATACCCTGCTTTTGTCTAAAGATACATGGGCCAAGCTTTCTTAGCTGAACGACTTTTCAAGGTGGGAGAGGGCAGGATTCACAGCTCTGTCTCAGCATTTTTCTGCCGGAACCCTAAAATCTTTTCAACAACTGTGTTCATAGTTTAACTTGGAACAGCACGGCTTCTATCAATATTTACAATTATGCCATACACTTTGTGCACAGGGCTTGACTCCTTCCACCCCCTTTGCTCCATTGCCTTTGATATACTTGCTGATACTACTAAGGGGTTTATTTCAAAGGCATACACACAGTTATTGTCAAAATCTCTCCTTAAGTTTCCACTCTCATGTAAGTGCAAATGGGAGAATGGTCTGTGTCCCCTTTCCACAACTTTAATCTGAAGTGCTAAGAATAGTTAGATTATTTCACTCTCTCCAACCCCCAGAATGACACAACTATTTATTTTGCACAGAGTGTACTGTACACCATAATTCTGAAGAAGGAGCCTATTGAGCATGCTCCGAAATGCATTACCGCCCCTTTCACCTGCTACATCTGACTCTGCTCTACAAGCTTGCTGCTGGACGGCTGGATGTCCCACCTGGATCCAATTACCACACGATGAGTCTTTTTAACCGTTTATCTTGTAAGTGAAAATTTTCCATTGTCTACTAATAAATTGTTAATACTGCACTTAGAGGCGCCTTCCTCTCTTTTTCTCATAATTTTAGTGTAAGCTTTTAGATGTGGCCACCTGTATGGTACCTTCATCCACTTGTTGTGGAGATGCCCAAAGCTTAGATGTTACTGGTATGGATTATTTCAACCCTTATGATTTATAGGGCATTTCCCTAGTCCTTGACCCCCATTTTATGTATCTTAGGATATGTTGATTCCAAGTTAACTGTTGTAGTTTTATGATCTGTTTTCATTGCACAAAAATGATTGTTTCACAATGTGTCATGTTTCACATGACTGTCATATTGACTGTCATATGCCTTTAAATGTTTTCTGTATTTTGTCTCTGCCCCTCCCTTTCCTTTGGTTTGGTTAGTGTTGCATGGATAGCCCTCCCCTTTTCCCAGAAATGCATTGTAGCTAGCCTCATGGCATGGAGCAAGAAACAGTATGTTCTTTTGACCTATGAAATTTCATTGTTTTAAGATTCTCTCAGTTTATGGAATAAACTTCACAAGATCTACAAGATGTCATTCTCATTGAGTCACTGACTGTGGTATCAAACTGAGGTTGTAGTTATCGCTATCTCATCACAACTGTAATTTACAGAGATCACACTATCAATGCTTAGATTGGAGAAACAGAACAGTCAAAAGAACAATCAAAAGATCTATGGAATGCTTCATAGGGACCTGGCTAATCAAAGGATCAATGAACTGTCTTCATAAGAATCCTTGCTAGCTAGAATACATAGTGAGATGTTACATGGATACTGGATATAACAGCTATAGAGAGTGAAGCCACCTCTACACAAGTCTGTACATGCCTCTAAGTATATCCCAGCATAACACTCATCAGTGTCAGGACAAAATATTGATGTGAATGTTTTACAACTGCAAGTTTATACACTGCATCTGTATACATTAGCACATAGCTTGCCTGTGAACTTATAAGAAAGAAGAAGAAAACCTTCCTGCAATTATTGCATTAAAACCTGAACTCAGCCACAGAAGTGATACATTTCTCTGTAGACTTTCTGTCATCCCCTCTCCTTGCTGACATGATGTTTCAAGAAAGTGATATACAGTCTGGGGAAACTAATACACAACCACAATCACAGCTTCATCCAGAGCAGGACTTAGATAAAAGAGAAAAACACTTAAGAAATCCAACCTGGAAAATGCAAGAGAATTTTAATACTGATAAAGAAGAATTGCTGTCTAATATTAATGATTTATGGTCTAATACTGTTAAATGCATGTCTGCTCTCTCCCAACAATCTTATGAGCCAATAGGGCTCTATCCAGCAATTGAATGTTGCTTATGAGAATTATCAAAGACTGTGTGTTAAATATATTGCTTTGTTAAAGCGGTACCACATTCAAAGGTCATTGGAAGAATTAATGAGTTTTGAGGAGCTCAATCTTGAAAGAGACAATTTAGTGGTGAGAACAAAGACAAAGGCAGAAGTGAGAATAACACAGCTCCATGAATCCAGATCTTATCATTCTGCATCTACTAGACGCTCCTCAAGATCTTCCAAATCCCTACAATCAAGATCTTCTACACTCAGTCAACAACTAATAAAAGCCTGTGCTGATGCTGAAGCTTCTAAAATTCAGGCAGCTTTCACCCAAAAGAAAGCAGAATTGGAGGCTCAAGCCGCACAAATGGAGGCTAAGGCCGCACATAAGAAAGCAGAAATGGAGGCTCAGGCCACACACCAGAAAGCAGACAAAGAAGCTGAACCAACATGCCAAAAGGCAGAAATTGAGGTTTCGGAAAAACAAAGTGAGCATGCCACAGCCATGGCAAGGTTAAGGGTCTTAGGACAAGCTGCTAGTGAAAATGAAAGAGACAACAGTTCCAGACACTTAGTTGTATCTTCGGTCTCAGATTGTTCACACACCTCTTCACACACCTCTCCAGAACGTCAACTCCCTGTCACAGCAGCCAAACTACTCCATCAAAGTCTCTTCTCTGCACCTACTGTAGCTCAAGACCATTTGCCCTTATATCCTCCGATACGTCAGACTACAGCATCTCAGCTAGCCACAGACACTGGTATGTATTTAATAGACCGTCCATCATACTTTGGCACCAACAGAGTACCTCCTTGCAAACACACTACTCTACAAACCAACATACCAATAGACTCTAAGCCAGCTCCGGCATTGAATGGCTTAGCAGCAACATATCTTCCAAAGTCACTCCACATAAGTCCACCAACCGTCACAACCAACTCTGTTCCACCTGCAGTCATGCACCCAAAATATGAAAACACGGACATGTCACAGTTTGCTAAATACATGCTCCGCAGAGAGCTTGCTAAGACAGGCCTCACCAAGTTTGATGACAAGCCTGAATATTACAAAGGGTGGAAATCCACTTTTAAGACCACAATGAGTGACCTAGACATCAATGCCACAGAGGAATTAGATCTGCTCATCAGATGGCTAGGTCCCCAGTCTACTGAATGGATCAAGAGACTCAAAGCAGTTCATATTGACAACCCTGCTGCAGGCCTTAATGCTGCTTGGGGCAGACTTGAACACACCTTTGGCAGCCCAGAGGCCATTGAAGATGCTTTATTCAAAAGGTTGCAAAGCTTCCCAAGGATTTCTGCTAACGACAATCTAAAGTTTCAAGAACTCAACGATGTTCTATTAGAGCTTCAGCTTGCTAAGGCTGACATCAGCTTACCTGGTCTCAGTTACCTTGACACCTCTCATGGCATAAAATCTATTGTTCTCAAGCTACCATATGGAATTCAAGAAAGATGGACGGCGCTTGGATCAAAGTATAAGGAAGAACATAGAGTTGCCTTTCCTCTTTTTTCCTACTTCTGCGAGTTCATCAAAAGAATTGCAGACACTAAGAATGACCCAAGTTTCTCATATGAGGACTGTAACCTTCTCAGTACACTTTCTCCAAGACCTACAAACACAGGTATGTTGCACAGAGACCATAGAGGTCCAGCGTTAGTGAAAAGGACTAATGTTCTACCTGCACCTGCTACAGTTCTTGAAAAGACTGATCAAAACAAGAGAATTGAGGACCCAAATCGCCAATGTCCAATACGTAACAAACCACATCCACTTAAGAAATGTATCGGCTTCAGAAAGAAAACCCTCCAAAAAACGTAAGGAACTTTTGAAGAAATTTGTGGTTTGCTACAAATGCTGTGCCTCCACAAAACACTTTGCAAAGGACTGTAAAGCGATCATCAAATGTATAGAATGTGACAGTGATGACCATGTGCAAGCTCTTCACCAATATTCGCACAACTCTACTATGCTCACAAACAATCTTCCTGAGGCAAAGCAAGGCGGGGAGAACCCAGATCAAGCAGTGCCTACCACCCCAGTGTTCTCTACATGTACAGAGGTCTGTGGAGAAGGATTCTGCGACAAATCCTGTGCAAAGATATGCTTGGTCTGTGTATACCCCAAAGGTCAACCTGAAAAGGCCATAAGACTGTATACTATTCTGGATAATCAGAGTAACAGATTTCTTGCAAGAACACAGTTTTTTGAACTGTTGAAAATAACTGGAGATGCTCTGCCTTATACTATAAGCACTTGTTCTGGCATTACAGAAGTCTTAGGTAGGAGAGCCAGTGGTCTTGTAGTTGCTCCTCTAAATGACAATGTGGAAATATCTTTGCCCACTATCACTGAGTGCAACCAGGTGCCAAGCATCAAAGAGGATGCTTGGCACCTGGTTGCAGTCAGGTGCCAAGCATTCTCACTTAAAGCACATAGCCAACCAAATACCAGTCCTCGATTAAAGTGCCGATATACTTCTGTTACTTGGTCGAGACATCCTAAGGGTGCACAAAGTTCGTCATCAAATCAACGGTCCACACAATGCACCATATGCTCAGTGTCTGGATCTAGGATGGGTCATCATAGGCAATGTCTGCCTAGACAAGGACAGGAGATCCTACTCAGTCTCTTCCTTTAAAACACATTTCCTGTCAAATGGGCGAACAACTTGTTCTGCACAACAACCTCAAAAATATATTGTGAAAGAAAGACTGTTTGAAAAAGGTGCACAACAGCACATCATACAAAACAATAAGAAAACTCTTAATCTCTGAGATGACAACATCGGAAACACAATGTTCGAGGTAACTACTAAAGACAATGAGTTGGCAGCTACCATAGGAGACAAAGAATTCTTGAAAACCACGAGTAAAGAGTTCTATTAAGATGATTCCAACAGTTGGGTAGCACATCTACCATTTCGTGCCCAAAGAAAGAGACTACCAAACAGTAGGGTACATGTAGGATCACGGTTTGTTTCTTTAAATCGCAGTTTTAACCAGAAGCCTGAGATGAAAAGGCACTTTGTGGACTTCATGCAGAAGGTGTTTGAGAGAGATCATGCTGAGCCTGCACCTCCTCTTATGGAAGGAGAGGAATGTTGGTATCTACCATGCTTTGGTGTCTGCCATCCTTGCAAGCCTGATCGGATTAGGGTGGTCTTTGACTCAAATGCTCGTCATGAAGTTGTCTCCCTCAATGACAGTCTTCTCACTGGGCCTAATCTGAACAACAATCTCATAGGAGTTTTACTTCGCTTCAGACAAGAGCAAATTGCTGTTATGGCTGACATTCAGCAGATGTTCCACTGTTTCATCGTCTGTGAAGACTACAGAAACTTCCTCAGGTTCCGATGGTACCGCAATAATGATGTCAACGATGAAGTCATAGACTATCGAATGAAGGTACATGTTTTCAGTAACAGTCCTTCTCCTGCAGTAGCAATTTATGGACTGAGGAAAACAGCTCAAGAGGGTGAGAAAGAATTTGGATCTGATGCAAGACAGTTCGTCAAAAGGAATTTCTATGTAGACGATGGATTCAAATCTCTGCCCAATGAAGAAGAAGCTATTGACTTTCTTTCTAGAACCCAGAACATGCTTGCCACTGCAAACCTCAGACTTCACAAAATCATCTCTAACAGCGACAAGGTCATGATAGCCTTTTCTTCTGATGACCATGCTGTCAGTGTGAAGAAATTCCAACTAGGATCTGACCTTTCTGTTACACAACACAGTCTTGGATTGCTTTGCAATGTTAAACAAGACACATTCACATTTCAAGCATCAGCCTGTGACAAGCCCTTCACAAAGCGAGGAGTATTGTCTACAGTAAACAGCATTTATGATCCGTTATGTTTCATTACACCTCTCACCATTCATGGTAAGATACTGCTGAGACAACTTACTTCTGAAAGATCAGACTGGGATACCCCCTTACCCAAGGAGAAACAACAAAGGTGGGAATCCTGGAAACAGTCTCTAAAAGCATTAGAACAACTCCAGATACCATGCTCTTACACCCAAGCATCCTTAAAAAATGCCACCAGAAGAGAGATTCATGTCTTCTCCGATGCTTCCAACGAAGCCATTGCTGCAGTGGCTTATCTTCGCACTACAGATCCCAGCGGTAAAGTGAGTGTAGGATTTGTCATGTGCAAGACCAAGCTCACACCAAAACCTGCACATACTATTCCAAGGCTTGAACTTTGTGCAACTGTGTTAGCTGTGGAAATTGCTGAGCTTATAGAACTTGAAACAGATGTTGAAATAGACTCCTTTGACTTTTATACAGACAGCAAAATAGTGCTAGGATATATACACACAATCGCACAAGACAGTTCTACGTGTATGTCGGCAACAGAGTAGAACACATAAGGAAGTTCTCTACGCCTGAACAATGTCACTATCTTTAACCCTGCTGACTGCGGCAGTCGTGAAGTACCTACTACTGCATTTTGGGACACATCTTGGCTATATCCACCATGAAAGAAGATTCTGCACACCTTTACTTCAGGCCTATAAAGGAACTAGTACTTATTTTGCCCAAAGAGGAAGACAAGTCATCAACCTGAATTAAAGGTAGGTAAGAAGGAATGTGCATGTTGCTGCCTTCCCCTCTGAATGTGGATTTCCATGTATCAGCCTGGACTTTTGAGACCAACATCTGCAAGTATTATGCTAAATGTTTGCATTGTTTTCCCTAGTTCTTCCCTTCCCTCTTGTTTTGCAGATGTTCCTGGAAAGAATCCTCATTATTTATATTGGACTTGAACAAAAGTTTATTATAATAGAAATCATAGATTTCGACAGGGAGTGTCATGTTTCACATGACTGTCATATTGACTGTCATATGCCTTTAAATGTTTTCTGTGTTTTGTCTCTGCTCCTCCCTTTCCTTTGGTTTAGTTAGTGTTGCATGGATAGCCCTCCCCTTTTTCCCAGAAATGCATTGCAGCTAGCCTCATGGCATGGAGCAAGAAATAATATGCTCTTTTGACCTATGGAATTTCATTGTTGTAAGATTCTCTCAGTTTATGGAATAAACTTCACAAGATCTACAAGATGTCATTCACATTGAGTCATTGACTGTGGTATCCAACTGAGGTTGAAGTTATCACTATCTCATCACAACTGTAAATTACAGAGATCACACTATTAATGCTTAGATTGGAGAGACAGAACACAATCTTCTATTGGTAGATGAGTAGAAATCTGAAATGAACAAATATATTCTGTTTGAAAAACATACTGTACATACTTTTTTGCAACACTTTACACACGTTTGCTACAATATAGTTAGTTGGATAGATGTGATGTGCCCTTCTATTACTCTTTGTTGAGAATGTTGAACATATTATTACTTGTGGGATACCTATTAGCTTGCTTACCATCATAGATGGTAATACATCCACTTCACAACAATTTGTGGGATTAGTGCTTTATTTTGCTTTTTACTTGTTTCTTTTTTTTTTCAATTTTTAGTTTCACTGTCTTGTGTGACAGTTTGTCTCTATGCTGTTTTGCATTTGAAACAGAAAATCTTTACATAAATAAAATTAGAATTAAAAAAGATAGTGAGCCCGATTTGATTGTAAGGGACCCCACTTGCTCAACAGACAGAACTGGCCATTAACTCTGCATCTACCTTTACAAGATAGTGAACAGCTTAGAAGCAAGGTATGGCCAAACAGTAATATTAGGAGACTTCAGGGCCCACTTCATCCGTAGAGAGTGGGAGAATCCATTCTAGATACAATGTAGGAAAAGGGAATGAATAGTGTGAATCTGCTGGGGTAATGCAGACGTGGCTGAAGGAACAATTTGTAGATGAGCCAGGACTTTTACAGTGGTTCAGCAAGGTATAGTACTAGCAAGAATCTTTTAACACCAAGAGTCTTCCACTTTACCTATCTTCCTGGTTATCAGTGGCAGAACTGGCACTATTCACAAATGTGATTTCCCCAAGGTGGCACACATAGTAGTTTTGTTGTCATTGCAGCATGACAAGAGTAAATATTATTCAGTAGTCAGCAGGATTGAACTGAAAGTGGGGAAGAGATAAAATACTGTGATTGACCACCAAAGATCTCCATTCAGCTAGCAGTAGTACAGGGACTATTGAGCAAGTGGTCAGAGGTGTTCTCACTGGGGTCCATGATCCTGGAAAGGGTGCCCTGCACACTCATTCATCCCTAGAGGAAATCAGGTAACTGCCACATGCTCTGGAAGCACTGTAAGGCCCTGGTGTGTGCTTTGTAGACATCTGGGAAAGGCATCACCATGGCTGCTCTGCGGGACAAAGGTTGTGGTACTACTTAGTTAAGAACTCATACTCCCTATGAATGTCAACTCTCACCATGAATTGCAGGACTTCACTGTCCTCATGCAATATTTGCCCTAAAAGTGGTTCCATTTTTCAACAGAACAGTGATCACGGTACTAGAACCTGTAACACCAAGACAAGTCCACTCCACCTGCCCCCTGGTACATCACTGGTGAAACTGGTGCTAACAACAGACGCAATCGCTCCCAGGTAGGGTACAAACAACCCTAAGAATTTCATGGTTGTTGCTACATGGAAAGAGTATATATGACTCAGTGGCTAGTAGGAATGAACTGAGAGTGGGCTGGAGAGCACCACCAGTTGACAAAATAACCAGAACAGTAAATAATTAACGAGCGCTTGGAAATAAATGGTAAGCAGCTGGCATAAAAGGTACAAACCCAAACCTTCACACTATAAATAATAATAACATATGCAGCGCTAAAAAAGAGATGCCACATAAATCATAAGTCTGATAAAATATGAATATGAATAAAATAAAATAAGTGGTGGCTAAAGTGCTTAAAGTGAAAACAACGTCCTCAGGTAATAGCTCAATTGTCCCAGTAAAAGGTGCAAAAGTTGTGCTCAAAGGTGGGTAAATTTTATGCACTCACCAGAAAGCGCATAATGTGCGCATTTGAGTTGTCAGACCACTCCTGGTACTAGAAGGCTGAGGTAATGTGGGTCATCTAGCAGGCTGTCACTCTGGTAGGGATGCTCCTTCCTCTAACCAGCAGGGGGACACCAGACATGCAGCAACGGTTGGCATAAAGCTAATCCAGACTCCTCAGACCAGGACACTCAAAAAAGATATCCACCTTGAAAAGGGGGGGCTCGACCAAGCAGCCCACCCAAAAAAGCACTGATAGATCCAAGATCCAAGATCTTGGATCTATCACTGCTTTTTTGGGTGGGCTGCTTTTTTTATGATGAGGAGTCTGGATTAGCTTTATGCCAACCGTTGCTGGATGTCTGGTGTCCCCCTGCTGGTTAGAGGAAGGAGCATCCCTACCAGAGTGACAGCCTGCTAGATGACCCACATTACCTCAGCCTTCTAGTACCAGGAGTGGTCTGACAACTCAAATGTGCACATTATGCGCTTTCTGGTGAGTGCATAAAATGTACCCATCTTTGAGCACGGAGTAGACAACTTTTGCACCTTTTACTGGGACAATTGAGCTATTACCTGACGACGTTGTTTTCACTTTAAGCACTTTAGCCACCACTTATTTTATTTTATTCATATTCATATTATATCAGACTTATGATTTATGTGTCATCTCTTTTTTAGTGCTGCATATGTTATTATTAGTTGACCAAATAACACCCACTCAGTTAATAGCAGTAAGCCACATCTGACTTGGCACATATCTGCCACACTGAAAGTACTAATCATCTACTTTATTTCAGAGTAGAGAATAAAGTCCTGCACCACTCCAGGTGAACTTTCAAAGTTACCTTTACTGTGGGATATGTCACGAGGGTGCCAGCACAGCCTGTCTGTCGGTGCATATGAAGAGAAAATTCCTGAATTTGCTGCACTCCTCAATTACTTTATTAAATGTTACATCAAAGCATCACAGACAATGTAGGGACAATGAAATGTTAATGCATTTTACACTATAAACAACACTTACTTATAACCGCCTGTGTTATGGCTATGCAATCTCATATACACTTTATAGGCAAAAGTATTGTGACACCCCTCCAAATCATTGGATTCAGGGGTTCCAATCACCTCCATGGTCACAGGTGTATAAATTGAAGCATGCAAACTGCTTCTACAAACATTTGTGAAAGAATGGGTCGCTCTCAGGAGCTCAGTGAATTCAAGCATGGTACCGCGATATGTTGCCACCTGTGCAATAAGTCAAATTTCCTTGCTACTAAATATTCCACGGTCAACCATTAGTGGTATTATAACAAAGTGGAAGCAACTGGGAATAACAGCAACTCAGCCACGAAGTGGTAAGCCACGTAAAATTATAGAGCATGGAAGCACCAAGTGCACAGAAGTTGCCAACTGTCTGCAGTGTCAAAAGCTAAAGACCTCCAAACTTTATGTGGCCATCAGATTAGCACAACAATATGTCAAGAGCTTCATGGAATGGGTTTCCATGGCCGAGCAGCTGCATCCAAGTCCTACATCACCAAGTGCAATGCAAAGCGTCGGAAGCACACCGCCACTGGACTCTAGGGCAGTCTGTTCTCTGGAGTGACGAGTCACGCTTCTCTGTCTGGAAATCCGATGGGCATGTCTGGGTTTGGCGGTTGCCAGGAGAACAGTACTTGCCTGACTGCATTGTGCCAAATGTAAAGTTTGTTGGATGGGGGATTATGGTGTGGGGTTGTTTTCAGGGGTTGGGCTTGTCCCCTTAGTTCCAGTGAAGGGAGCTCTTAAGGTGTCAGCATACCAAGACATTTTGGACAATTTCATGCTCCCAACTTTGTGAGAACAGTTTGTGGATGGACCCTTTCTGTTCCATCATGACTGCACACCAGTGTACACAGCAAGGTCCATAAAGACATGAATGAGTGAGTTTGGGGTGGAGGAAATTGACTGGCCTGCACAACCCGATAGAACACCTTTGAGGTGAATTAGAGTGGAAACTGCAACCTATTCTTCCAACTCGACCTACTCGTCTGACATCAGTGCCTGACCTCACATATGCGCTTCTGGAAGAATGGTCAAACATTCCCATAGACACACTCCTAAACCTTGTGGACAGCCTTCCCAGAAGAGTTGAAGCTGTTATAGCTGCAATGGGTGAGCCAACTCAATATTGAACCCTACGGAGTAATACTAAGATACCATTAGAGTTCATGTGCATTTAAAGGCAGGCATCCCACTACTTTTGGTAATATAGTGTATGTTGATGATACAGATGAAAATGATAAGACAATCAGGAGCCTCTTCCCAACATTCACAATGGGTAGCAGTTCCACCAACTATCATGAGCTATAATTATCTGTATGGTGATAACGTTTAATAAAGTAATCAAAGAGTTCAGCAAGTTCCAGAATTTTCTCTTCACATCTACTTTATTAAACTTGATATGTCAGACAACAGATACCATCACATTATAGTTATGATGGACCACTTAAACAAGTTTTGCGATGGTATAGCTGGCCCATGACCAGACTATAAAGACTGGCTCAGATGGATTGGAAGCACTACTGCCTTCTATATTGCTGTCTGCAGAATAATAAATTCAGACCTGTTTTGAAATCAAATTCTTCCATAAGTGGTGCTACTCACTAACAATAAAAAGTTGCACACTAACCTGTATCACCTACAAGGCAATGAGCATGTGAGAGGTTCAGTCATACCCTGATGAGAGGCTTAGCTTGTGGAAAGTGAATAAAATGTACCCATTATTTAACTGAAGTTGTCTGGGAATACAGCCATACAGTACATTGTTTGACAATCTCAGAAAGCCCACAGACCTATGGGCCACAGTGCCCACAAAAAAAACTCAACATACTCAAACTTCCTGGATTCAGGAGTGGAAAAAGCTCTTGTCTTAATTTCACGTTTTTTTAAGACCAGACATGGGTGAAGTAAGGATCATTGGAGGAAACAGCAGACTTTGAACTTGAACCTGAGGACAGAGTGCTAATCCAATATGAAGACACATATCAGCAGGGAAAATTGCAAACACCATGGGAAGTTGTCCCTAGAGTTGTCCTACAGCAACTCGTTCCAGGTGCGCCAGTCTGCAATATGTGGGGGTTGAGGAACCTGTCCAAATGTGTGAGCTGCAAATTCTGCCACCAGAAAATCAGTGGTGGCTGCCTCCTGCTTTTCCAACCTTATCTCCAAGAATTCCTGATATTATACAACACATTGGTCAGCTAGCTCAGGTCCAAACTTTCACTGTGGAGCACTCTGAACTGCCATCTCTACATGCCTGAAGACAGAGACACATTGCTTCTTGTCCCAAAAAGATGAAACCAATACTACCTGTACACTTTGTAACATATCACTTCTGGTCTGAAAAGGTTACATCTTCTTCTACTCTAAATACAGGTTCACCTAGCCTAGTACACAGGCTGTATTTTTTATGATAATCTCATAAAATATTAGTTTACCTAACCATGTGTAAAATTTTTTACCCATATATCAATTAGAAATGAAATAATTCAGATGTGCTGGGCTTATTCATCCATTTCAACCCCACAATCCACTTTGAAGCTTCAAATCCAACATAATTTCAATATTATCCCAATTTTTTAATCCTTTTTTAAGTTCCCACACGTCACTCGTTGACCTGGGTACATATTCAAAAGGTTTAGAACCAATCTCTCAGAGACTTGATGCCCATGCATACACAGGAGGGCTTTTGTGCAACCCACACATTACTGCTATGTGTCTCCAAAATGTACCTGCTTTGCTGCTAGCTCCCCTAGGCCTCTTCAAATTAGCTCTATATCTTTCCTCCCTAATGGCCTGCTCAACAGGCTTTTTTTTCAAATCAGAACTGCCTATTTCTTTATACAAGTCAATGTGAGTGCAAAAGCAGTGTGAAGCAGGTAAATGCAGCTAAGATGGAGGTAAAATATAGGTCAGAAGGTGGTCATCTGCAGATCAATCGCATGCCTCAGTAAACTCAGTATAACCTCAGAAGTGTCTCTATATGATCCTAAATGCAGGGTCTATGCACCTACAAGCAAGTCAATCAACACAAGCCCAAAGCCTTTTGACACAGGCCGTTTGTGCCTGTGTCAAGGCTAAGAGCATCTGCATCATTATAGAGGTCCTGAAGTTATCAGGTGATATGAAACTCAGTCCCTTACAGTCAGAAAGGGCTAAGGTAGGTAGGTAGTAGTCATTGGTGTTAATGGTTAATACACTTTGTACAATAAACTCTCCTCTGCAAAATATTTTTAGCTGTCCTCATTGAAGATATGAAAAGCAAGTTTCATATCGTCTAATTATTTGTGTTGATTCAGAGAAAGACTATAAGAAATTCCTGTGAGGCCACTTTAACCTAATAGAGTGAAACCTCATACCTGGCATTTTCTTGGCTCAGTCATCCCAGTAATTCTATTTGCTAGCTATAAGTACATTTTTGTTATTGTTTCTATTATACTTAATTTTAGAGGCAGTCTTTGTCTTTCTGCAGTTACTGTCTGTCCTTTTATATGTCCCTGTCCATTGCTGATTTGCAGTAAGCTAATAGAATACAGAGAATAATATACCCCTCAGTGACAATAAAAGGGCTAGGGATATTAAATTAGATCAAATAATTTAGAATATAAATGCACAGAGCTTAGTGCTTTGTTAAAGGTCACTGAATGAAGTATAACCAAACATGCCTGTATTTAATAACATATTCCATAGAGTACATTATTCATTGAAGAACACTAAATGAATCACTTAACAGGCTGGCAATATTGATGGGCAGAGACTGGCAGGAACTTATGAACATAAACTGTGCAATATTTGTAAACAATTTCCACAGGATTGACAGTGAACAAACAAGCTTGGGTGAATTCTATTATTAAATTAAGCATATCATACCAACTCCATTTTGATCCAGCATTGACGGCTTCAATCCAAAAATGCTCAGGGTTTTTTAAAGGTGGGTGTAACTATGTTGAGGCTGCATAAACAGCACATTTAGATATTAAGTCATGGCATTTCACAAACTGTATTAATAGAAAATGCAATAGGCACAACACAGAAGAGTTATCCTATACCCAGGGCCATCGATAGGGGGTACAGGAAGTCCTCCTATACCAGTCTTGGGCCCTCTGGGTCAGCAAGGGGCCCAGGGTCAGCATGGAATGCCTGTGGCTCTCTCCTTTCCCTGGGGTGAAGTGTGTCCCCTTGGCTCCTCTATATCTTTTCCCATTAGTACCCTGAGACCAGCAGGGAGCTGGCACTTTCTCAGAGCTCAGTGGCCTATTCTTGGGAAGATGGAGGTGGTGGGCAGGGCCAGTGTTTAGTCAACTCCTCTTCTCCTCACACAGGTTACCACTGTACTCTGACTGAACCAGCCCAACACCTCCAGCCATGTGATAAGAAGCTGATGGGGAAAGGTGTCACCCTACAGAAAATCCCCTGTCCTGATTACTAGACTGCACACAAACAAATTAATCAGAAGCTTATATTGTATCAAAACCTGCACTGGGTATTGTTCCTTGTCCTGCCACTCCACACTATCCACTGCCCTGCCCCGCCACATCACACTGTCCATTTCCTTCCCATGCTACGCTGCTCACTGCCCAGCCACCCCACACTGGCCAGTGCACTGCCCTGCCACTCCATACTGACCATTGGACTGCCACTTCATAGCAACTTGGATGCAGAAAAAAAGTAGCAGGTGCTCTGGACCGATGAGTCAAAATCTGAAATATTTGGCTGCAGCAGGAGGCAGTTTGTTCACAAAGGACTGGAGAGTGGTACAATAATGAATGTCTGCAGGCAACAGTGAAAAATGATGAAGGTTCCTTGCAAGTTTGAGTCTGCATTTCAGCAGATGGAGCTGGAGGTTTGTTGAGGATTATTGGTGTCCTCAATACTGAGAACTACAGGCAGCTGCTTACCCATCATGCCATACAATCAGTGAGGCATGTGATTGGCCCCATATGTATTCTGCAGCAGGACAATGACCCTAGACATACAGCCAATGTAATCAAGAACTAGATTCAGTATAAAGAATAACAAGGAGTCCTGGCAGTGATGGTTTGGCCCCCGCAGAGCCCTGATCTTAACATAATCAAGCCTGTCTGGTATTACATTAAGATATAGAAGGATTTGAGCCAGCCTACATCCACAGAAGACCTATGGATAGTTTTCCAAGATGTTTGGAAAGACGTATCTGCCAAGTTCCTTCAAAAACTGTGTGCACGTGTACCTAGAATATTGAAAAATTGATGCTGTTGTGAAGGCAAAGGGTGGTCACACAAATTTCCTTTCTGTTTTTCCTTTCTGCAAGCTATCACAGCCAGGTGCCCACACTGAAGATGGCAGCACTGGAAACACAGGACGGCCGGTGAAATGGGCTGTGGTGAGGACACCGCGGAATTGAGGGACATGTGAGTGGCTGTTTTTTAAAAGTCAGCAGCTACAGCTTTTGTAGCTGCTGACTTTTATTTTTTTTACAGTTTCACTGGAACTCCGCTTTAATCTTTGGAATTAAAAATTAAACTCTGTATGCCAATTGATCCTTGTGATGTGTATACCATAGAACTGGCATCTATTCTAAGGTTCTTATACTGCTACTTGTGCATGTACAGTGGGCACCTGGCTGTGAAGTCGCAAGCTATCACAGCCGGGTGCCCACACTGAAGATGCCAGCGTCAGGGACACAGGATGGCTGGTGAACCGGGCTGCGGTGAGGGCACCACGGGATCGAGGGACAGGTAACTGGCTGTTTTTTAAAAGTCAGCAGCTACAGTTTTTATAGCTGTTGACTTTAATTTTTTTATAGTTTCACTGGAACTCCGCTTTAATCTTTGGAATTAAAAATGAAATTCTATATGACAATTGATCCTAGTGATGTGTATACCATAGAACTGGCATCTATTCAAAGGTTCTGATACTGGTATTCTATAGAACTGGCATCTATTCTATGGTTCTGCTACTGGTATTCTATATAACTGGCATCTATTCTAAGGTTCTGAAACTGGTATTCTATAGAACTGACATCTATTCTAAGGTTCTGATACTGGTATTCTATATAACTGGCATCTATTCTAAGGTTCTGATACTGGTATTCTATAGAATTGGCATCTATTCTATGGTTCTGATACTGGTATTCTATAGAACTGGCATCTATTCTAAGGTTTTGATACTGGTATTCTATAGCACTGGATGGAAGCTTGGTTATGGCAGGTAAAAAGCATCCCCTTTATATATTTCCTGCCTTTTATAATAATTGATTCCATGAAAGCTGAGGAAAATCATTCAGCCAAACATCTTTCATATCTTACAGCTGCATAATAATTTTCCTTTTCCTTTGTAACAACTTTTATTAAACACAACATATGTCATATAAGGATCATCCTTCCACATTTGGCATTCCTAAAGCTTTACTTCTCCTAAAATGAATAATAAAAAATGTGCTTATCTCAGTACAAGGCGTATAATCTCTAAGCAGGACCACACAACAGCTTGTGCAGATCAAATAACATTAGCAGCACGTGTACCTCGCCGTTGTGCATGGCGCACTATTATAAAAAGGCTGGACATTTTCATTTTAGATTCCTGATGGAGGCTTGCACAATTTGTAAATGCCTGCAAGGTTAAACACCTGGCATTTGGTCACCATTAGCAATGAGCACATTGTTTAAACAGTCATGGATTACAGAGGTGCTGTTTTCTTGACATTGTACTGCTGGTTTGGTTTGAGATCAAAGACAATGTTCCAATACTTCAAAAGCATTATAGGAAAATACCACCATGATAGAAATTTGAGAGCATTTCAAATTGTTATTTTAAAATCATTCACGAAGGAAAACAATCTATGGAAATCATTTTCAGCACAGCAGATTTTTTTTCAGAAGTGTATAAAAATGTAATATGTCCTTTGAAAACTGACTGATGCATATTACATTATACAGTAAGTATAGCAAGTTCAGAGGTCTTAACAGAGTTTGTTTAGCATGCAAATCATATACATGTACTGTATGTGAGCATTTTGTTTCTGAAATGCATTATGCTGTTTCTGTGGCTATAACTGCTGCTAGTACTTGTTTGACCATGTTACAAATACAGTATGTATTTTATAACATATTATTGTCTGCCTGCTGGTGCAATCTTTAAAGTATAACTATGGGCAAATTTGTTTTTTTTTTTAGTTTTGGATAGAGTGGAAAGGGATTAAAATACCTGTCATGTTTTTACTGCTGTCTGTGTTCCCATTAGGGAGAACCCACTTTGTCCTGTTTACTATTATCAGCAAGGGTAAAAGTGAAGTAAAATGCCAAATTTTGGGTTGTAACCAGAACCGGAACAAAGAGGAAATCTTCCAATGGGAACACTAGTTCTGGATACCTAGATGACAACCAGAGATTTCCTTACTTTGTAGGGATTTCCTCCTGTCATGTTTCACATGACTGTCATATGCCTTTAAGTTTTTCTATATTTTGTGTCTGCTCCTGCCTTTGCTTTGGTTTAGTTAATGCTAAAGCCCTCCCCCTTTCCCAAAAATGCATTGCAGCTCTAGCCTCATGTCATGGAGCAGGAAACAGTATGATCTTTTGACCTATCGAATGTTCATTGTTGTAAGATTCTCTCAGTTTATGGAATAAACTTCACAAGATCTACAAGATGTCTTATCGATTGAGTCACTGACTGTGGTATCCAGCTGAGGTTGAAGTTATCGCTACCTCATCACAACTGTAAGTTACAGAGATCACACTATCAATGCATAGATTGGAGAGACAGAACACCTCCCATTTCCTGATGTGACCGTTGGGACCAGAAGTGAAGGGAAATCTCCCCAATCTGCCAGACTCATTCACCTTTCCAACCGCACTGTCTCCGCCACCCCCCTCTGCCAATCCCTCCACTGGCTTCCGATTGCGCAACGGATCAAATTCAAAATCCTAACGCTGACGTACAAAGCTGTCCACCATACTGCCCCGAACTACATCACTGACCTAATATCCAAGTACCGCCCAGCACGCACACTCCGCTCCTCACAAGACCTCCTTCTCTCTAGTTCCCTGGTCTCCTCCTCCCATGCCCGCCTCCAGGACTTCTCCAGGGTGTCACCCATCCTCTGGAACTCCCTGCCCCAACCCATCAGATTATCACCTACTCTCCTCTCCTTTAGGCGCACCCTGAAAACCCATCTCTTCAGGGAAGCCTACCCCACCCCCTGCTAACTTGCCGACCTCCTCCACTCTTCCTACCACTCCATCCCCCACAGCTATCTCCTCCTGTGCCACCACCCCCTCCCTCCTAGATTGTAAGCTCGAAAGAGCAGGGCCCTTGATCCCCTCATGTTTTGCATTGTATTGGTATTGTTCTGTCACATGTTCTGTCTCCCTTTTGTAATGTACAGCGCTGAGCGAACTATTGGCGCTTTATAAATACTGTATAATAATAATAATGAGATACAAATGGCAAAAAAAAAAAATACTGACAGAGATTATAATTGTTCCTTACGCTATACAAAATGATAAAATAATTTTTACCTTTAGTTCTGCTGTAACCATCTAGTAAATGTAATAGATAATATTGTTTTAGCACCCTCTATCAATGGCATATCCTTTTCTGTCTTGTTTTATTTTCTTTTAACCGCTTTCCCTCTGCCCTATAGCAGATAAGATAAGATTCTCTCAGTTTATGGAATAAACTTCACAAGATCTACAAGATGTCTTATCGATTGAGTCACTGATTGTGGTATCCAGCTGAGGTTGAAGTTATCGCTATCTCATCACAACTGTAAGTTAAAGAGATCACACTATCAATGCTTAGATTGGAGAGACAGAACAGTCAAAAGATCAGTGGAATGCTTCATAGGATCCTGGCTAGTCAAAGGATCAGTGAAATATCTTCATAAGAATACTTGCTAGCTAGACACACAGTGAGATGTTACATGGATACTGGATATAACAGCTATAGAGAATGCAGCCACCTTTACACAATTCTGTACTTGCCTCCAAGTATATCCCGGCATAACACTCATCAGTGTCAGGACAAATTATTGATGTGAATGTTTTACAACTGCAAGTTTATTCACTGCATCTGTATGCATTACCACATAGCTTGCCTATGAACTTATATGACAGAAAAAGAAAATCTTTCTGCAATCATTGCCTAGGAAACCTGAACTCAGCCACATAAAAAGTGATACATTTCTCTGTAAACTTTCTATCAACCCCTCTCCTTGCTAACATGATGTTTCAGGATAGTAATATACAGACTGGGTAAACCAATACACAACCACAATCAGAGCTTCATCCAGAGGAGGACTTAGATAAAAGAGAAAAACGCGTAAGAAATCCAACCTGGAAAGTGCAAGAAAATCTTAATGCCGACAAGTTAGAATTCCTGTCTAATATTAATGACTTATGGTCTAATACTGTTAAATGCATGTCTGCTCTCTCCCAAAAATCTCATGAGCCAATACAACTAGAGAGCGCTATCCAGCAATTGAATGTTGCTTATGAGAATTATCAAAGACTGTGTGATAAATATGTTGCTCTGTTAAAGCGGTACAATACTCAAAGGTCATTGGAATAATTAATGAGTTTTGAGGAGCTTAATCTTGAAAAAGACAATTTGGAGGTGCAAACAAAGACAAAGGCAGAAGTTTTTTTTTTACTAAGAAGATAATTGAATACATTTTGGCCAAGATTTATGAAGGAAGATTATTTAGTTGAAAAATTTTATAAGAAAAACAGTTTTTTTAACATTTTTTTACTTTTTCATTTATATAGCAAAAAAATAAAAATCCCAGTGGTGAATAAATACCACCAAAATAAAGTTTTATCTGTCTCAAAAAAATGCTAAAAAATTCATATGGGTACAGTGTTGCATGTCCGCGAAATTGTCATTCAAAGTGTGATAGCACTGAAAGCTGAAAATTGGCCTGGACAGGAAGGGGGTAAAAGTGTCCGGACTTGAAATGGTTAAAAAGCTATTTTGGCTATACTTCTCCTGTAGGTCACATGAGTGCAGTTCGCGATGACCTTATTTCAGCCAACAGTGGGCTGAAGTCCGCTGTCAGCTGATATCACAGAGTTGGTTCAGGCTCTGAAAAGATCCCAACCTAATGGACCAGCACCTGGCTCAGCCTCTCTTTATCATGCCTAAGGTTGGGGCAGAAACATGTCAATTTTTTTATATGATGGATAATTTTATGTCTTGATGGATACTTAATAAAACCTGAACCATTTTATCATCAGTCAGGTCGGTGCCAGATTTTTTAACTCTCTCAGCTGTGCTGCTTGGAGACTGAGCTAGCTGCTCCTTTCCCTTCCTAACCCAGTGCTGGAGCGCTGAGCACTGGAGGGACAGAGCAGAAAGACAGTGACTGACAGCCAAGTCTCTCAGCTCAGAGCAGAGGGGTGAACTGAGGGATCAACGGTGTTTGATCGTTAAGTTCTACCTGCAGAGTCGTCGGGGGACAGATCATGCATCCACTTAGGTAAGTATAAATGTTTTCTCTTTTAAGTAATCAATATAAATGTAATTAAAATTTAACCACTAGTTCCCTTTCCAATGTTAATAGCAATAAAAGGTATGTTTGAAGCTTTAAGTTTCTAATAATAGACATCAATATAAAAGGTAAACTGTTACATTTATAAACATTCAGTCTGGGCAATTCTTTTTTTTCTGTGTAATACCACACGTTAAGTGTTTTAATAGTTTCTGAAACTCAACTAGAAACTCCCTTTTCTAAAATAAGTCTGTTTTTTAAAATAAGCTATAATTACACTACATAGAATCAACAACTTATAATAAATTTACAGTCAATGCACACATTAGGGGAAGAAAAGGTTAACATTAAGCTAGCAGGGTTAATTGTGATTTTTGTTTAATATTTTATTTGGCATGCTGTATACATTTACATTATACATTTATTTGTGAAACTTAACCTGCTTCAGCTGCAATTAATTTAATATAACAGATTTATCTACATACTATACAAAGAATAAAATCATCATGATATTTTACAAAATCCTGCAAATTATCATATAGTGTTTCTGAACAGAAAATGATAAATAATGTGATTATCGCTTATGAAATTATTACAATGACTGCATTCATATATGAAACTGAGGAGCATTATATCTTTCTTTTTGTAATATGTAAGATTATTATCTGCTCTCTGATCCAATTCATAGGCAATCATTCTCTTGGAAAAGGTTAATGCAAAGCTAATATAAATTAAATGTTTCCATTTTAATACTATGCTTCATATAAGCTATGTAAGAAGTTTAGGGTATAAGTACACCTTTATAAAATCTAAAGTTTAATTATTTTCAGAAAATCTCTTATAGTGATCTTCAGCCTTTCCCGTCCTTTCCATGTTTGAGTTTTTTTCTAATTGCTGCCCGGTTAGTTCTACCTGCTTGACATCCACCTGACTTTAGGCACCCCCTACGTTTCCATGTGTGATCTGGCTCTGCTGCACAGTAATATCTTTGGAAGAATCACGTTTACCTTACTTACCTACCTAACTACAATAAGCAGAGTGATTTTGACAGGATTAATTTTGCTGCAAAACTTCCAATTTCGTTGATGGTGAAATGTCATCAAAACCTAAACTAAATTTTGCTCATCCATCTGCTTAGATTAAAATTGCTTGAAAATAAAAAAAATAGCTTCTACTAATTTTTTTGGAAAGTGTATATAAAGTAGTTGTGTTTATTTTTTCGTCTTTTCATTTGTACTTCTTCTTTTATTTATTTTTTATTTTTTGTGTGTAACCTGGACTGCTGAAAACTGCTGCAGAATGTCTTCCTTTATTGCTGCTGTATTATCCTTCTGCAGTGTGGACAGGGTTAACTTGAATATTTATTAATGCAATATTGCAGCAGCCATCTTTAATGAGACCACTTTGCAATGCTCATCTATGGAGTTTATCCAGTGCAGAGGGCAGCCATCTTGGCTTGGTCTGGATTGAGCCTTGAGGAATGGTGATTGGCTGTTGCAACAAAGAAAGAAATGTGGTCTGCAGGCTGCTGAGAGGAAAGGAGAGTGTATAGTCCTAAAGATTGAGAGGTGTGGAAAAAGACTGGGCTGCTGACTGAATTGAACTCTGCCATAACTGACCACAATTGGAAGAGACTGCTCATTGTGTAATGTGAGGTGTGATTTGCATGTCTAGTGTAATCAGATTGTATTAGGGAACACTCCCACTGCTTTAAAAAAAGGAAAGAGAGACTGTCTCAGCAGGATTGAAAGAGAGCAATCATGGCAACTTCTATCCCTGTCTGACTTGAACTGGACTTTTCCTTTATTAGAGCATGTGACCAGAGACCCAGAAGAGGATACTTTGAGTCTGGTAAGAGATTAACATTGCACAAGTTATTCTGTTGTCTGCTGGGAACTTGTGCTTTCTTCAAGGGACCCAACTTTGCTGGCCAGCATTTTTTTTGTCATTCTCTGGCCATTGTGACAAAACTGGGACTGTTAGATATGTCTTTATATACTGTTGCTAGGAAAATGCAGTTCAGTTCTGTTAATTACTGTTATTCAGAATAAAGCAGGTGTTTAACCATATCTCTCAGAGTAACATTATTGTTTTATTGATTGTTTGTATAGGTGCACTTGCTAACCCTCTCTTCTCTTAGTCTACGCTTGGCCTAATGAATTCTTTGAAATACCTTATGGTGTGTTGGTAAGTGCTGGGTGAGTGAAGTATCTCATCTGCAGGCGTGCTGAGAAATCACAAAACAATTCAAAGGCTCCTCTGGGGGTAGCACTACATGCATATCTAATTATTTGTGTGAAATGTGTGAAGATTTGGTATAATGTTGGATTATTCCTATGCCCTGTGAGATCATTCCCTGCTTATATCGTTCATTATTACTTATGGACAGGGGCAGACTGACAACTCATGGAGCCCCCGGGCAATAGAAAATCATGGGGCCCCTGAGTCCTTGCCCACACCCAAAAAAGCCTATGAAAAAGCCAATGAAAGGTACCAGGGGCATCTCATGGGGCCCCCTACTGACCCCGGGCCCTCGGGCAGTGCTCGAGTGCTCGAATGGTCAGTCTGCCCCTGCTTATGGATGATATCTACTGACTGGAGAAAAAAATCACAGAGTATATGGTGGTTCATGCTTGCATTGACCTTCTTGAGGTATAGGAGTCATTATACTCTGGTGAGTTTTCTGTATTCTCAGAGGTGGGGGAATCACTGAACAATGGGTGGTTGCTGTTTCTTTCATATAATCTACAAAATAAGTGATACTCATGGAGGGTCAATGTTTACAGACCATATTGTTGGGACATTTTCTGTGTAAACAAGTACTACATATTTTTGAGTAAAAAAAATTTAAAAATCTGTGTTCCCAGTCAGTATTTTGCGTTCATAAACAAAAAATGTGCACAAATACATGCAGGTGAACATAAATATTATGGATTTTGTCTAGGAATGTAGTGTACACATGAATGCACGCAGCGCAAATACCTGTAAATATGTCCAGAAATGCTAATGCTCAAACATCAGTACCGTGTGCAAGAGGCCTTATGTTACAATATTGGAATAATGTTTTGATCTGTTCATTTTGAGTGAGCTGGTTTAATCTATTTATTGTAACATGTTACAATATTGGAATAATGTTTTGATCTGTTCATTTTGAGTGAGCTGGTTTAATCTATTTAATAATTATTTGTATACTATTGCTTTAAATTTTTATTTCACCTTTTTCTTGCTCTCTGGTTTCTTTTTTATTTTCTGTGAAAAATGTAAAATAATGGGGCTAATATTGGGCCAATTTTGGGAAAGGAAAGGTGCTTTATTAACCCTCAGTAGCCATTTAAATTCCACTGCACCATTAAAAACCACATAAACCACCCTGATTTCACTTTCTCCTTTAACTAATGCGTTTCACAAAAATGCCATAAATTCGCTGAAATCTTGCAAATTTCTCATTTTTGCTCATCCTAGCGCATCCCAGGTAATTGCCTTGCCAATGTTTTTTGTTTTACTACTGCACAGCTCTAGGGAAGGCTCAGCTATCTGTAGGAATTTATTTAGCATCACTTCTTCAAAATGTCAAAACTACAAGTTTCTGAAAAGATAGCAACGTAGAAAGTTCTCATTTACAATGGAAAGCCTTTTTTTTTTCTTTTACAAAAATTCAAACGATATTATTATACTATTTAAGATTTTAGTTCTGCAAATGAACATATAAATGAACAAATAGGCTAAGCTCTGCATGGGAAATGCTTCCAAAAAATGCAAGCCCATTGTTATATTTAGTATGTAAGGAAAGTATGTGATTCTCTCTCTTCTACCCCCAACAACACAGGAGGTCATTTATCAGCCTGTCACTTGGAAGACCATTTCCAGTGTTCTATTGTCTAGACAGAACCTATGAGAGGAAAGAACCCTTTACTAGCCATTCATAGATAATAGAAAGCTCGTGTTAGGACAATGCATAGCCTGTAAACTGTCATTTATAAGCTATTCCTTTGATTAGTTTGCCAACATTCTGCAAATTTTACGTTCTGCTTTTATCCCAGTATTTATATGACTACACAAAGCCATATCTTCAAAACCAGATATGCAAGAACTGACCAGATAGCTCTCATCATGAAAGTAAAACTGCAGAGCAAGGAGTTTTTTACTCTATATAATTTTTTCCAACTTATTTTCTCACTTCATGAATTGCATTTTACTGTTGTAAGGAGAATTCTAAGACAGATTATTGTACACTTAGCAATTGGAATCTTGCCATGTATTAGCAGAAAAGACATACTGACACCAGTTATTCAGTAAATGTTTTCAACTGAAACATCCATATAGGTTTAGTTGAATAATATTGTGAAATTGAATAATGCTTGATCCATAATAATGCTTGGTCCAATGCCTCTCTTATGTGTATGCAGAAGGATTTGAATCTTCATTCCTGTTTGTGGCCACTTTCGTAAATATAGCTGAGTTCCAGGTAAACCTATAAGACCAGGTGAAATACATATATGAGAGTTGTTTGTTCTCCCAAATGATTTATTGTTCTGCCCACCCAGTTCTGAGATATGCACAGAAAAGCCACACAGCACAGCTAACCCAAAGAACTGACTTTTCTCCTGGAGTTAAATAATACAACTAGGTCTTTTCCCTGCCCTGCCCAGCCTGTGATTGGACATTAAATAAAAAGCAGCACACTGATGACTTTATCTCTCTGTCAAGTCTAGAAAAACATAACCCATCACTCAGGGGATAAGCGCATAGTGCCACATCCAACTAGAACACAGAATGCAAAAATGGAGAAACCTCCAAAAATAGGGACTGTTAAGGCACTGTGCTAAAGAACAAAACAAGAGTAAACTATAAAATAGTATTTATTAACATCCATTAAAATAGTGGGCCAACAATTCCACCACTTAATATGAAAATATTTGATAAAATAACCAATAGGTTACATAGTAGGATTTGACAATTCAATATCCCGCTGTTAATGCCGACGTGTTTCGCAGTCCACATCTGCTTTTTCAAAGGCTTTGCGGGGGTTGTCTACAAAAACATATACATAACTTCACCGTAACAAATATATATATGTATACATGACAATATTGCAACCATTAATACACATTGTAAGAATATTTTGTTGAAACTCTTACCGCAATATTCAATTGGATCACAAAGTTGTTATTGGCTCAGAGACAATAATAAACACCGATGTCTGCTGCCAGAAATAGATGCCACATCATATGCCCATATATCCCCCTCCCCCTTCTTCCCCATCTTGTGTGGGGGGGGCTGGATATAAGGGCATCACCAGAGATAGACGCCACATCATATGCCCATATATCCCCCTCCCCACTTCCTCCCCATCTTGTGTGGGGGGGATGTGGATATATGGGCATATGATGTGGCATCTATCTCTGGCGGCAGACATCATTATTTATTATTGTCCCTGAGCCAATAACAACTCTGTGATCCAACTGAATATTTCAACAAAATAGTCTTACAATGTGTATTAATGGTTGTAATATTGTCATGTGTATATATATATACTGTATATATATGTGTGTGTTACTGTGAAGTTATGTATATGTTTTTGTAGACGACCCCCACAAAGCCTTTGAAGAAGCAGATGTGGACTGCGAAACGCGTCGGAGTTAACAGCGGGATAATATTGAGTTGTCAAATTGTAAATCCTTTTTTTTAGGTTTTGATCAAACCAGTGGAGTGCAGACCCCTGGTGGGCCCTGCTGGTTTGCCCCAGGTTCTCTGACCAAATGGGTGCACAAACAGTCAGGCAAACAGTAATTCGGGCAGTCTCACAACTTGATGACCAGACACGGAATTTGTTTGGTATTTTAATGTTCATTGAACTTGGATGGGCTGCAGGGTAAGCTTTTGGAAACTCTGAATTTCAGTGCACAAAGTAACATTTGGATGCTCTTTGTCCTTTCTACTCTCTTCGGGGACATTAGCAACCTTAGGCCTCCAAGCAAAGGGAAAGCCCAAATTCAACAACACTGGAGCTGACACTCAAGCAAACAGTCACTAGGATCCCATATCCAGGCCTATACTCACAATGCCCATATATACAGTACTTGGATGCCTCCATCCAATATCAGCCAGACAAGTCCCCTGTGAGTCTCCATGCCAGATCATCAGTGAGTCCCCTTTATTTGGCTCCAACTATTTCTAGCAAATAGGCTCGCCTATCTCAAGGAGCTGAGATCTCAATGCACAGATTTCAGCTACATTGCTGAGCAGGGCTGTACCCCTCCAGGTTGGGATCTTCTCCTCCTGCACAAGAACCCTGATGCCCTAGGTCTCAAACTATTTATGCACTCATTGACCAACAAATTGGCATCCCCTCCCCCCCCCCCAGGGATTGCCTGGTTCTAGATAAATATTCAGGCCAAGGCCGAGTCAAAATAGAGCTGTATGGAAGCTATGGAAAGTAGAAATATAAGCTACTCACAACCATTTGAACAGACAATTATTGTAGACTATTGTTTGTATAGCCTAGCAATGCTACATATATACTGGAAATAAATACAAAACAAATAATGTACATTTCTTTAAAAATAGTTCTGAAAACATATTTAAGGATTGTAAAGTTTTAAGCAAGTACGTGATAGAAGGTTAAAAAGAACCCTCAAAAGTACAGAGTAAGAATATACAAAAATATATCAGAGGGATTTTTTCTTTAAACATTCCATTCCTTTTGCCCAAGATGAATTAAACTTACAGGTTTTATGTATCAATTTATTGTAAGGTATGCTTTGGCAGGCAAATGTTTAAACCCACTTTAGAAGGAAATCTTTCTTTGAAATGATATTCAATATCACATTTTAAATTGCAACCTTTTACAGACTTTATTAGATTTCAGTATGTTTGACATGATAGTGTAAGGTGTGATCTTTAGTGCTGGATCCAAAAATATTCTTCCCATATTATGTTTTTACTACAGTTTCCTATGCATGGACCTTATCCTAGAAAAAGCCACAATAGTATTTTTTTTTTTTTTATTGTGAGCAGTGCGTGCCTAAAGTAAAGTAACAGGCTGCTACAGTTTTGTCAACTAAAATATAAAGTGATATAGAATGATTGTAGGCAGAAGAAATAAAAATGTGGGTTCCTAAGACTCAGGTGTGCAATAGGGTGTAAGTTTATGGAGAAATGTGACAGCTTTTCTCTTACTACAATAGTTCAATTTTAAAACAAAAATGGCAGCAGATCAAAAAAGCATGCTCTTCAACTAACTGCATAAAACGCCTCTTAAAACTGTTCAAACATTTTCAGTTAAAAACAAAGTTTTTTGTTACATACAGTGCATTTGCAAAAAAGCTTGAACCCATTCTCCCACTCTGATGTATCAAGTCATCTCTGCAAGGTTTGAACCCTGAATTCAAAAAGATCTTTTAAATATAAACAATGCGTGCAAAAAATATACATAAACAATACATTTATATATTTATTTTATTGCACATATATTGTTTGTGTTTATTTTTTGCACACATTGTTTATATTTATTATTGCATTAGTATGATTTGTACAATGGCACTTTGACATATTCAGGCAGATTGTTTCATAGCAACTGTGGAATAAGATTGAAGTTTACGCAGTTTCATGAATTTTTTAGCACTGTTATTGGGTAAATCACACCCTGTAGCATAGTGCTGCCTTTTGTTAGCTTCATATTCACGGTTTGATCCTTAACTCTAAGGCTGATTATACATTAATAGATTTTTTTTTTGTTTAACCTTCAGGCTGAATGAAAAAAATCTAACAGATTCCTCCATCCATATAGTGCAGATGGACAAATCCACCTGTTGAGCCATTGTATTCTGAAAGCTGCCACAGGAGGCTGTTATATACCTGAACAATCACTGCATCTAAATCGATGTGGTCACTGTTCTGCCAAAAATGTTCGGCCCTGCTACTTCAATTTTTCAGTCTAAGTATGCCAGGCAGGAGGGGGCCAAAAGGGCCACCCATTAAACAAATTTTGCACTTATTATGAGACATACAGTCATGGCCGAAATTGTTGGCACCCTTGATATTTTTCCTGAAAATCAAGTATTTCACACAAAAAAGGTATTGCATTAACACATGTTTTGCTATACACATGTTTATTCCCTTTGTATGTATTGGAACAAATATAAAACAGAGGCAGAAAAGCAAATATGACATAATGTCACACAAAACCCCAAAAATGGGCTGGACAAAAGTATTGGCACCCTTAACTTAATATTTGGTTGCACACCCTTTGGAAAACATAACTGAAATCAGTCGCTTCCTATAACCATCAATAAGCTTCTGACACCTCTCACCCGGAATTTTGGACCACTCTTCCTTTGCAAACAGCTCCAGGTCTCTCTTATTGGAAGGACACCTTTTCCCAACAGCAATTTTAAGATCTCTCCACAGGTGTTCAATGGGATTTAGATCTGGGCTCATTGCTGGCCACTTCAGAACTCTCCAGCGCTTCTTTGCCATCCATTTCTGAGTGCTTTTTGACGTATGTTTGGGGTCATTGTCCTGCTGGAAGACCCAGGATCTTGGACGCAAACCCAGCTTTCTGACACTGGGCCCTACAGTGCGACCCAAAATCCTTTGGTAATCCTCAGATTTCATGATGCCTTGCACACAGTCAAGGCACCCAGTGCCAGAGGCAGCAAAACAACCCCAAAACATCATTGAACCTCCACCATATTTTACCGTAGGTACTGTGTTTTGTTCTTTGTAGGCCTCATTCCGTTTTCGGTAAACAGTAGAATGATGTGCTTTACCGAAAAGCTCTATCTTGGTCTCATCTGTCCACAAGACGTTTTCCCAGAAGGCTTTTGGCTTACTCAAGTACATTTTGGCAAACTGTAGTCTTGCTTTTTTATGTCTCTGTGTCAGCAGTGGGGTCCTCCTGGGTCTCCTGCCATAGCGTTTCATTTCATTTAAATGTCGACGGATAGTTCGCGCTGACACTGATGCTCCCTGAGCCTGCAGGACAGCTTGAATGTCTTTGGAACATGTTTGGGGCTGCTTATCCACCATCCGGACTATTCTGCGTTGCAATCTTTCATCAATTTTCCTCATCCGTCCACGACCAGGGAGATTAGCTACAGTGCCATGGGTTGCAAACTTCTTGATAATGTTGCGCACTGTGGACAAAGGCAAATCTAGTTCTCTGGAGATGGACTTGTAACCTTGAGATTGTTGATATTTTGCCACAATTTTGGTTCTCAGGTCCTCAGACAGTTCTCGTCTCCTCTTTCTGTTGTCCATGCTTAGTGTGGCACAGACAGACACACAATGCAAAGGTTAAGTGAACGTCTCTCCTTTTTATCTGCTTTCAGGTGTGATTTCTATATTGCCCACACCTGTTACTTGCCCCAGGTGAGTTTACAGGAGCATCACATGCTTGTAACATTCTTATTTATCCGCAGTTGTGAAAGGGTGCCAATACTTTTGTCCAGCCCATTTTTGGAGGTTTGTGTGACATTATGTCGAATTTGCTTTCTTTCCTCCCTTTTTTTGTTTTGTCCCAATACACACAAAGGGAATAAACATGTGTATAGCAAAACATGTGTTAATGCAATACGTTTCGTGAGAAATACATGATTTCCTGGAGAAATATCAAGGGTGCCAACAATTTCGGCCATGACTGTATATATAGTAGGGCATACATTGAGAGCAATCATACCTTATATATATGAGAGATTGTCAGGCAGGATTGTGGACGATGTGTAGGTTTCACCTCAGTGTTGTCACTATGGCCAGTGGGGTGACACCAGGGGGCAGCAGGTCTTCTGATAAGGGAGTACAAGCTGGAGAGCCGGCAGTACTGCCTTGTGACTCCTATGGATCCCCCTGCAGTGCTGCCGGCTTTCTCCTTGCGGCTGCTCTGCAGAGGGATCAGTTGCACATACTTCCAAACTGTCCCAACTTTGGAGCAGTGGGGACAGCTGCAGAGCAGGGGCGGCCTGACCATTTGGAAACTCGGGCACTGCCCGAGGGCCCAGGGTCAGTAGGGGGCCCCATGAGATGCCCCTGGTACCTTTTTCATAGGCTTTTTTGAGTTTGGGCAAGGACACAGGGGCCCCATGATCCCCTATTGCCCGGGGGCCCCATGAGTTGTCAGTCCGCCCCTGCTGCAGAGTCTCTGACTTTGCTTCTGCCGGGTCCTGCAGTGTTCTCTCTTGCCAGCATGATGAAAGATGTTCTCTGCCTGTTCAACCTCATCCCTCCACACCATGAGAGTCCTGAGTCCTGAGCCCTGCTCTGCCTCCCTCCACACCATGTTCTGTGTGCACTGTAAACTGCAGTGCTGGCTGCATAGCTTGAATGGAATAGTTCTTCTATTGCATGGGGTAAGTGTGTGTGTGGGGGGGGAGGGATTGGTGCTTGAATGGTTCAGAATTCAGAGAGGGGGTGAATGTGCTAGTAGCTAGCCTAGAACTACAGATAGACACTAGTTGCCACTGCAGTGCTGGCATTAGTGGTGAATACACCTCTCCCTCCAGCTAAAAGACATCTCTGCCCAACCAATTCTTTATTCGACCCCTAAAGCCCCATTCACACTTTGTGTAGCAGGAAAGCACATTCCTGCTTGCATTTTTTTTCTTGTTTTGTTAACATAGGGCACATAGGGGGTGCACCATGACCATGCACTGCTGGCCTGAACAATTACTGTGGGGGGTTTTACCGCACTAGGTGACACCAACCCTAGTGATGCCATTGTGTCACCTAGTTTTCTACTATACACATGGTGAGGGGCTTCAGGATTTATGACTGATGTAGAGAAAATAACCTTTTGTTTTCTTAGAATCTTAATAGGCTCTGTTCTGGGTCCTGAAGCCCAAAGACATTGTAGAACTTTTGCTGAGATTAAGCCTCCATCCCTGCCTTCCTAGGTCCACATTATACCTGTTAGCCAGGCCTCATTATTAGTCTTGGCTTTCCAGATATTTAGACTGTATATGCAAGGTAACTGATGCTCAGTAGTAGCCGAATCTGTCAAATAAAAAATGCCTATTTTCTGGGCTGATAGGCACAACCCACAGGAACAAGTACTAGTGAAAAAAAAAGTTCTTACATTTTCAATTGGCCTGGGAGCAGGGAGTTTTTAAAGCACAGACATTTACATATATTTCCCCAATAATATTTGAGGTACCTTTGGAGGGATGTGTGTGCCAGTTAAAAATAAAAGAGGACAACAAAAATGTAATTTGCCAGCATTTTAAACTGTATAATTCTTTTTCTGCGTAAATGTCACTTTTTCTGTATCACATCCTACAGCAAGAATGAAAACTAAAAGCAAAGAGTCCCCTCTGAAATGCATACCAGATCCTTTAAGTCTGGCATGAATTTTTAGGTGGTACCCTATGCAAAAAACAGAAATAAAAAAGCCGCCAATAACATTTAAAAACTGGCAGTCTGTATTCACTGTTCCTCTCCTACCCCCTCTCTACACACACTGTCCTCTCATACAAAGAGGACCTGTCACTTATATGCTATCACATAGGGGACAATTGGTCCCCTATGTGATAGCAATAAAATCATAAATTAAAAAAATAAATAAAAACACATTAAAAGTGAAAAAAAAATAAAAATGACTTTTTTTGCTGTTTCACAGGTGCACACAATTTTAATGCTTGATATGTCGGGTATCTATTTACTTTGTGCAACTTTATTGTGTTTGCGTGCCCTAAAATTAACTGTAATGTATTTTTTCTGAAATCTTGTATTTTATAAACAATTGCACTAACATCAAGTGACATAAAATGGAACTACCACAAATTTATTCTCTTGGGTGTCTGCTTTCAGAAAATAAGTAATGTTTGGGGGGTTAAGTAATCTTTAGGCCTAAAATTATTTTTTAATCATCAAAACAAAAAATTTCAACAAATTGAAAAAATAGCTCTGGGACTAAAGTGGTTAAGCGGTTATAAAAAACTGATGTAAACTGATAAAAAACTGATGTAAACCGATTTGTTTTTTCTTTGAAAAAAATGTGACTGAACTGATGAAACAAACAGAAAAGCCGTGTAAAAAGACCCAGAGTATGAGGAGATGGAGGCTTCCTCTGATGGTAAAATAAGGGATGGAGGCTGTGTCTGAGATGAGGGAGGCTGTCTATGAGGAGATATGAGGAACAGGGACTGTGTGTGAGGAAATGGAGGCTCCTCTGAAGTGACAGAGCTTTTATAAAGTAGTCTGTACTCCTCACAATGTCCTCCCTCACAGGATCCTCCAACTGACAGCAAAATTCTCTGGTGTCAGGGGGTCTCATATAGAGGTAGGTAGGAGTCTGGGGGTCTTATTTAGAAGTAAGTGGGTGCCTGGGAGTCTTATATAGAGGTAAGTGGGTGTCAGGGGGTCTTATATAGAGGTAGGTAGGTGCCAGGGGGCCTTATATAGCTGTTGGTAAGCGTCAAGGGTTCTTGTAGAGGTAGGTAGGTGTTAGAGGGTCTTATTTAGAGGTTGGTAGGTATTTGTAGGTCTTTTATAGAGGTTGGTAGGTGTTGGGGGTTCTTATATAGAGGTCGGTAGGTGCACTAATGATTTGGAATACACTTTTCATTTTCATATATTAGGATCTTAGAGTGTTAAAATAAAAGTATGTCTACTGAAGAACTCGGTGGGACGGCCAGTGGGAGGGCCTTGGGGAATGTTGGTGGTTAGGACTGAGGGAGCCCACGGCTAAAGGGACCAAACATTTCTGATGGCTGCACTGCCCAGGAGATCCATAAAAGGCCATACAGGTCTGGTATTGGTTTTAAGGGGATCCTCACGTAAAATAAAAAATTATATATGGAGTTCCTCTAAAAATCCATACCAGACCTTTGATCTCAGCATGTAGCTTGGCTGGCCTGGAAAGGAAGGAGATCAGCATGCACACCCTCTCCTGCACCATACCATGCCACATGCCTTCAGCATTTGGGAGGGGGCCTATGTTGAGAAGACAAGGGCCTCTTCCCTACAACCTTAGCCAGTGGTCATGGGGCTCTGTGAGCAGGGGGCTTATTGGAATCTTGAAATCCCCTTTGAAAATAAAGGCCCCCCATACAGTCGCCTCTACAAGAAATAATAAATGGGTACAGTAACCTAGCATAAAAGACATCCATATATTTGAGAAGTCCTCTATTAAAACATCACAATTCCCTAAAAAGTCCATCACTGAAAAGCCATTGTTAAGCCCAATTGACTCGACGCAGACGACACATCCTGGCGGCAGTGCTGACCAAAGGACAGGTTTCCAAACTGCCATCAGCTTCTGTATATAAGAGAAGGAGTAGGGATAGCATCTGAGCCTGAGACCAGGAGTGAGGATACTTGGGGACAACACAGCATGCCCACATCACAGCATATGCACAACTGAGACTGAAGCATTCACTCACCTTGTGCCTCCCAGCTAGAGGCTTTTGGGGGAGAGACCAAAGGGGCCCCCCTTCTACAGTGAGAAGTCACTGCAGTATCCTGGGGACTGGTGAGAGGGTTATTTGCCCACTGCTGATACTGCTAGCAGGGACTGAGCCACTGAGAGCAGGACACCAAGTTTACCCAATCCATATCACACCCATACTGCACTTTATACCACTCTTTTTCCAAAACTAGACTGCACCTACACAAACTCTATACCACATTATACTGAACCTTTCAAGCATGTGAACCACATCTACCATGCACCTATGCCAGGGCTATACCATACCTATACTGCATGCAAGTTGACTGGGACTGTTGTTAAGTGCACCAACACTCTTAAAGGGCCCCAATGATAGCCAGCAGAAGAACATCTCAAAAAGACTGTCCCTACCCTAATAATTATTCTGCAAGCCTCCTTTGTTACCTTGCCCCTTTTGCTGCCATCCTCCTTTATATTTGGACAGTGTGTATCTAGTTGCCCTAGGACTAGCATCACTGCCATAAATGCACTCTGGCAGCATAGTTCCAGCACTTTGATTTGGATGCCAAATGTCTTCTCATGCCTAGTCCTTACCATTAATCACTTTGTTTGCTAAATTGTGTTATTACCATTTTATGCTTGCTTAGTTGCCAACCATATTGAGTGAATATATTAAGCTAGCCTTTTCTACCTCCTTTGGTGCCTGTTTTCTTTTATATCACACTACTATTGGGTACTAAGTGTTATTTCCAATGAATTCCGGTGATATTGTACATCTATACACTCCACCTGGTGTGTCAGAGGGGTTCTTCAGAAGGCAAAGAACAAAGGATCCATCCTATCCATCCTACGGAGGTAGAACTACAGTTATATATAAAAGCAGTAGAAATGCTGCTCATATATTTGATGCTCGACTTCCGCCATAGGATGGTATTAAATCTGGCCCACATGTTCACGTGTTGGGTGGTCATTTAGGGGTAAAAAAGCAACAAAAGAAAAAAATCAAGCAGCATTTTTTCTGACCCGTATTAACAAAGCAGTTGAGGAGTGTAAAACTAATGACTTCCACCGCATTTTAAAAGACTGCTGGTACCCTTGTCTATATTTTTGGTCTCTTTTGAGAGGATTGCTGTGGATTAGATCAGTCCACTGCCAACATCTGCCAGGGGGCTCCGGCATGTATCGATAGTCATTGACTATGCCTGGTATCCAGAAGCAGTCTGTCTTAAAAACAAAAACAAGATATACCTGTGCTCAAATCCCAATAGCGTGTGCATGCATTTATCTATCAGGTAATAAAGGAGTGTAACCACATGCTAACACTAGAAATTCTGGAAAAACCATCTGCACACTGTCCCTTTCCAGCAAACATTGCAATAAAAAAATAGGGATTTTTAGCTCACACGAATTACAATACATGTTTAAGCTAGCCTACTGAATCAGAGTAATCTCTTTTGGCCAGTCCTACTCTGCTCTGCAAACGCAAATGCTACTGTGGACCCAATGCCAACATGGGGCAAACAGACACAAAGTGGGGGAGAGCTTATTAGGTCTAGGTCTGGCTACTGACCTGCAATGCAACAGAAACAAGATATACCTGTGCTCAAATCCCAATAGCTTGTACATGCATTTATCTATCAGGTGCTAAAAGGTGTAACCACATGTTAACACTGGAAAGTCTGGAAAAACCCTCTGTACACTGCTATATACCCAAATGTAATAAAAAGTGAGATAGAAGAAGGAAAAATATTTAATCCACAAAGCTGTTTATTAAATTTCTTTGCTTAGAAAAAATAGATGTCACACATACCTGACAAAGGAAATGTTGTAAACAAGGAATTGTAAAAAAAACTTGTATAATCAAAGATAAACGTCAAGATGTACCGACATCTATACCTATTTCACATAGGTATAATTTGCAAGCACAAAAAACAATGCAATGTAAGATAAAGTTTGAAAGTTTGACAATTGTGTTATTTATATCATGGAAGTAATGCAGATGTAAATCTACATTTATTGGATTTCTTTAGTTGAACTAGCAATGGGACACACTGGAGGTGAATATTGCAATTACTAAGAGATAGAAAATTGAAGGGTGTGAGAACAACTGAGCAAGATTTTGACAGCAGCGATTGAGTCAGCAGGATGGGAGAGAACAGAGAGATTACTGAGTCAGGACAAGTAGAGTTCCCTGCACAGGCACTCACAAAGGAGCCATTCAGTTGTAAGGCCATGGGAGATGACAACCACAGTTATCAATGGTGTCAAAGGCTGTTCTGAGACAAGAACATGTCATTTCAAGCTGCAGATCCAAAACACGTCATCCTGTAAAACCTTGGGTCCAGAAATGATATTATAAAAAGAGGATTGCAAACAGGATAGAGGTGGTGGTGTGAGAAGAAATGATCAGGCTTTCATATCCAAGGGAAGAATTAGCCATTTAGTACTTTGAAAAAATGTTTGTAGATTTTGAATGCAGATGCCAACAATAACATATAAAGTGTATCATTCTTTAACATGTCATTATGTACAATCTATATCAAAAATGGTCACAAAACATTTTATTCAATTAGAATTTGGACAAGCAAGGGCTATAATACCTGTATGTATATGCCCGCATACACTGCTCAAAAGCATTAAAGGAACACTTTGAAAACACAGCAGATCTCAATGGGGAAAAATATCATGCTGGATATCTATACTGATATGGACTGGGTGTTGTGTTAGGAACATAAGGATGCCCCATCGTTTGATGGAAATGAAAATGATCAACCTACAGAGGACTGAATTCAAAGACACCCTGAAAATCAAAGTGAAAAAAATGATGCAGCAGACTAGTCCATTTTGCTGAAATTTCGTTGCAGCAACTCAAAATGGTACTCAGTAGTTTGTATGGCACCCACCTGCTATTATGCCTGCCTGAGACGAAGGATGGTGTCCTGGGGTATTTCCTCCCAGATCTGGACCAGGGCATCACTGAGCTCCTAGACAGTCTGAGGTACAACCTGGCGGCATTGGACGAACCGAAACATGATATCCGAAAGGTGTTCTATTGGATTTATGTCAGGCAAGTGTGGGAGCCATTCAATGCACAGTGGCTAAATGGTTAGCACTTCTGCCTGGCAGTACTAGGGTCCTTAGTTCGAATTCCTGCCTGTAGTTTGCATGTTCTCCTTGTGCCTGCGTGGGTTTCCTCCGGGTGCTCCGGTTTCCTCCCACACTCCAAAGACGTGCTGCTAGGTTAATTTGCTCCTGTCTAAATGGTCCCTAGTATGTATGTGTATGTATGAATGTAAGTTAGGGACCTTAGTTTGTACACCCCTTAAGGGTTAGGGACTGATGTGAATGTACAATATATATGTAAAAGCTCTGCGTAAATTGATGGCGCTATACAAGTACCTGAAATAAATGAATAAATGGTATCAATTCCTTCATCCTTCAGGAGCTGCCTGCATACTCTCTCCACATGAGGTCAGGCATTGTTGTGCACCAGGAGGAACCCCGACCCACTGCACCAGCATAGGGTCTGACAATGGGTCCAAGGATTTCATCCCAATACCTAATGGCAGTCAGGGTGCCATTGTCTAGCCTGTAGAGGTCTGTGCGTGCCTCCTCAGATCATCATTGGCCCACCACCAATATAGTCATGCTGAACGATGTTACAGGCAGCATAATGTTCTCCAGACCTTTTCACGTCTGTCACATGTGCTCAGGGTGAATCTGCTCTCATCTGTGAAAAGTACAGGGTGCCAGTGGCGGACCTGCCAATTCTGGTGTTCAATGGCAAATGCCAATCGAGCTCTATGGTGTCATGCAGTAAGCACAGGGCCCACTAGAGGACGTTGGGCCCTCAGGCCACCCTCATGAAGTCTGTTTATGATTGTTTGGTCAGAGACATTCAAATCAGTGGCCTGCTGGAGGTCATTTGTAGGGCTCTGGCAGTGCTCATCCAGTTCCTTCTTGCACAAAGGAGCATATACTGGTCCTGCTGATGGGTTAAGGACCTTCTACAGCCTTGCCCAGCTCTCCTAGAGTAACTTCCTGTCTCCTGGAATCTCCTCCATGCTCTTGAGACTGTGCTGGGAGACACAGCAAACCTCCTGGCAATGGCACATATTGATGTGACATCCTGGAGGAGTTGAACTGCCTGTGCAATCTCTATAGGGTCCAGGTATCGCCTCATGCTACCAGTAGTGACACTGACCCTAGCCAAATGCAAAACTAGTGAAAAACAGTCAGAAAAGATGAGTAGGGAAAAAAATTTCAGTGGCCTCCTCCTGTAAAACCATTCCTTTTTTGGGGGTTGTCTTGTTGCCCATCTAGTTTACCTGTTGTTACACCAAAGCAGCTGAAACTGATTAGCAACCCCCTCTGCTATTTAACTGACCAGATCAATATCCCAGGAATGTAATTTACTTGATGCTATGCGCTGATTCAAAAGTGTTCCTTTAATTCTTTTGAGCAATGTATAAAGGAAGCATTGAAGAGATCCTGTAATTAGCTTTAAAACAATAGAGGTAAAAGGTAAATGCTGACTTTTAGTTTTTTTCTTTTTTTCAAAGGCACCTCTAAACTTGTTAAGGAATTTGATCACTCCAAGAAGAGTTGATTCCCTATCACAGCCCCGTTCCACCTGCCACATCATAGCCCTCTTCTTTTCTCTGATTGTGTATAATTACTCTATGCTGGCCAAGTTCTTCCTTCTCTCTTCTCACCTAATCATATTGCCAGACTACCCACTAGTTAATAAACATAGGGTATGAGCAGTACGTTCTTCCATCCTATCCAAACTGAACTGAGTCAGAAATCGCAATGGTACTACAAGCAATATGACTTTGTGGCATTGCAACTTTGCATGAGCACAAGCCTTCACTTACACAGCTCTCAGCAGCCACTGACACTGAAAACAATATTCAGAAGCTTGTAGCTATTTTTCACTTTGTGTGCATAACACTGATAATAAAAGGACTACTGGGGATTAAACTATTGTACTATGATCCTCTAAACAAGCAACAGTATCTTGATCCCACAATTACACACTGTAGATGGACCCATAGCAATAGATTGTGTAGTATGTAATCAAAAGCAACATATTGCAACAAAACATGTAGGGGTTGATTTAATAAAGGCAAATAGACTGTTCACTCTGCAAGTGCAGTTGCTTCAGAGCTTAGTAAATGAGGGAAAGCTGTGCTGACTTTCTTCATCCAATATTTTGGATAAATGCTGTTTTTTTATTATTCTTGCATGTGATTGGGTATTCTTTGTAAAGTGAAGCTTCACCACATTTATTAAGCTCTGGAGCAACTGTACTTTCAAAGTCCTCAGTTTATTTGTCTTTAGTAAATCTACCCTGTAGGCAATTGTGACAATATGTAGGAAAACTACTGGCAATCATGTGGACATTAACCAGCTCCCAACAGCTCTATAGCCAAAGGACGGCTACATCGAGGTGGTCTGATTCTGGGATGACGTCCATGGACATCATTCCAGAACATGACCCCCCCCTGCGTGCAGCAGATCACTGGGAAAATGCAGTTGCCGGTTATCGGTTGCACTTTCCTCATGCTGTCACAGCATGAGGAAAGTACTGCCGAGAACCGGCAATTGTCAGGGAAGGGATCATGGCACTGATGATCAGTATCCTGATGATCAGTGCCCAACAGTGCTGCGCTCCTGTGCCCATCAGTGCCGCCCACCTGTGCCCATCAGTGCCGCCCACCTGTACCCATTAGTGCTGCCCACTTGTGCCCATCAGTGCCACCCACCTGTGCCCTGCAGTGCCACCCACCTGTGCCCATCAGTGCCACCCACCTGTGCTCATCAGTGCCACCCATCAGTGCTGCCCATCAGTGCCACCCATCAGTTCTGCCCAGCAGTGTCGCCTATCAGTGCCCAGCAGTGTCGCCCATCAGTGCTGCCCATAAATGTCACACATCAGTGCCCAGCAGTGCTGCCCATTAGTGCTGCCCATCAGTGCCGCCTATCAATTAGCAACATTTTATAATAGAAACAAAGAAAAACTTTTTACTTTTTTAATTTTTTGCTCTTTTGTTCATAGCGCAATAAATAAAACAATAAAACACCCAGAGGCGATTAAATACCACCAAAAGAAAGCTCTATTTGTGTGAAAAAATGATAAAATTTCATATGGGTACAATGTTCCATGACCGTCATTCAAAGTGCGACAGCACTGAAAGCTGAAAATTGGCCTGGGCAGAAAGGGGGTAGAAGTGCCCAGTAGGCAAGTGGTTAAAGGTATACTGCAAGGCATTAAAAAGTCCTACAAGTGTATCCTAAGTTGTACCTAAACCTATCAATAAATCTATGGTAAACAACTGGTAAGTTTATCGTGGTGTATTTCCACTTTTGCAGGCAAATTTGGGAAAACCGCTTAAATGTTTATGTGTTCCAAGTCACACAGCATACATACATTTTTCTTTTTTTATAATATATATTTTTTAGCTTTCAGATGTTTCTAATGAGTAAGCCTCACGGTAGATTGCAAACGTTTCGGAATAGTCTCACAGTGTCTCTGTCCCTACACAGACCGGGCACTCTGAGCTATCCTTTATTAACATACAATGAGGGAGGCCGGCTTCAATATCATTACAGTTTCTTTGGACAGAAAGGGGGATATTTACTAAAACTTGTGCATGCAGAATCTGCAATTTTTAAATAACTCTTAAAGTCATGTTTGTGAATAGGAACATGTAACATAAAATAGGCGCTGTCCCCATTTGGCTGCAAAAGTAGAAATACAATTTAGAAAAAACTAAAATTATAACAGTCTATTGTATAGTGTTTATTGAAATCAAGGGAGCTGCGAGTAAGCCACCACAGGCCTTCAAGACTTTTATAATCAGTTAAGTTACAGAAACTTTGACATCCATTTTTGTTGTTTATTATTGCTATTATTCATTAAAAAAAATGTTTATTGCTTCAAGTTAAAAAAAATAAGGGGGCTAGTTTTGATTTAGCTATTAATTTTTTTAATGTTTTGGATTTTTTTAACAAATCATATTTTGTATTTTTAAGTGGATTTAAACATGCCATTGCCACGAAACGCGTTAGTGAGATGCTATTTGACTTACCACCACTGTCCACATGGTCCACACCTTGATACGGGCGGCCATTCTTGTACCTACCTGGAATTGTGAATATATCATGTAAGTGCTTCGTTTGTTTTTACACCCCTTAATAAAAGTTACTACACTATCGGAGGCCTCTCTTTTTGGGTTTATTTCCGAGCCTTCAAGGTGACTCCTGTCTTATGAGCGTGCACTGCACCCCCTGGAGGTTGCTGTCAGAAAGGATTCCACAACATATCGGATGAACGTTTATCGATACAGATGTTTCTGGTGACTGTGGCAGAGACTACCAACACTCCGGCAGAGTTCCCTATCCAGTGACCAGGAGTAGGTCATTTTACTCCAATGCGCTATCAAATGCGCTATCTGGTTAGTGCATTCCACAGCCACACTACCTACCACAAAAGTCACAGATTTCCTTATGTTACTCCATTGATGTATTGACTTTGACACCCATGTCACCATGTACACCTTAGTTTGATTAAGAGTGTGTTTCAGTATGGGTTGTAAATACCAGTACTTATATGCTAGCTGCGTTTATCTCCATTGAGTTTGTCATATTGTATTATGAGGTAATCTCAAGATTCTAGCGCTGCATGCTTTTTCTCTTTGTGATTGTTATCTTATGAGGCGTTTTGAGGTTTGCCTTTCATGCGAGCTGCTTTATATTCTGTTCTAATATCATCCAGCGCTGGTTTTACCCCCTTTTGTTTATTTAAACATGCTTCTGTTTATGTGTTTTATTAAAAATATTTATAGTGAAAAATTAGTTAATTTAAATGTTATTTTCTTTAACAATCACCCGCATAGGCAGCATATGGAGGATTTCAACCATGTTAATGCACATGCAAGTGCACTATACCTATGCACAAGAAAGCCTCACTCTGGGCTTGCCTGGCCCATAGAACAAGTCTTAATGTGACTGTAAATGCTCCAATGCTTTAGATAAAAATAACAAACATTATACTTACTTGCTCTGTACAATGGTCTTGCACAGAGCAGCCCCGATCCTTCTTTTTTAGGCCCCCCGCAAGCACTTCTGAGTCCCCACCCCCCACTGAGAACCCCAATAAGAAGCCGCTTGCTATGGGGGCATTCGTGCATGCGCGCTCCCTAGTCCCACTCTGTGTGTCCATTGACACACAGAGCGAAGTTTGGCCCCCGCCCCCACTTCACTGGATATGATTGATAGCAGCAAGAGCCAATGGTTATTTCTGAACCACTAAGGAGGGAGAGAGACGCTGCTGTTGTGCACATCACTGGATCGAGATCAGGCTCAGAGTAAGTATAGGGGATGGGCGGGAGGGCAACTGCATGCAGGAGGTTTTTTTTTACAGTTAAGCCACACCCATCATTCTCCATGGTGTGCATAGCATGCCACAGTATCTCTTTCCTCAGGGTGAACAAGGGTGTTCCAGTTCTTTCACAATTCTAGTTACATTCCTCCTGGCCATTAATTTCTCCAGTGAAAGAGCTTGGACAGGGGGATCTCAACCATGGTCAGAGCAAGCCTACAGAGATACAGATGTTCTCTGATCCAGTCATAAGTAGCTAGATTTGGCAAATGTTCTGTGAAGTGTACGGATACTTTTAGAAGGGAAAAAGTCACCCGTACATCTTAGTTCAAGACTGTACAGCAGAATGACATTTAGGGGTTAAATACTACAAGAGGACTTTTTCATCTACCTTGAACTCAAACAATGTGTTTGTCTGGATCAGACACAGGTGTACACCCAATGAACAAGTGAAAATGTGACTGTGAGCTGTATGCTGACAATTTTGTCTCCTTGATGCATGTATCTCATATCACATTCATTCATCTGGTAGTAGAATTGTGCTGTTTGATATTATAAAAAAATGTTTTTCATGAAGGAAGTATTGCATTTTTAAATATAAAGTCTGATTTATAGCCTGCAGGCAGAATGTGAGGTATTTGCAAATTGGGCAATACACAATAATTTCACATAGCTTCTTTTCAAAGTATGTTCCAATGAGGCTATAGTCTATAGAGAATAAGTGCTGTCCACCTTCTCAGACATAGGAAAGGGGAGGGGGGGATTTTCTTTCTCATACATGTTGGAGGGCCAGATGGAATAGAGAACCAAATGGAGTTTAAAGCTTACAAAAGGTTGAAACTCTTGAAATCTGGACATATATTTCAAATACCTCTTCTAAAAGCTGACCCAAGTTACATTTAAAAAATGAAAAATCACATATGTATTATTTTACATTTCTAGAGGTGCATTTAAAGTGGTATAAACCCCCAAAAATGGAAAATGCAACTTATCTATCCTTAAATGTTTTTTTTATGGATGAGTAACAGAGTCACCATTGGACAGCAGCATTGTCTGGAGAGGTTCTAAAATATTTAGATTAACTTTACTTTAGTGACCATCAAATTAAAGCGTAATTCCAGCTTACACTTTTTAAGCAGTTTCAGAAACAGTATTTTCTTCATTTTGAGATAAATATTTGAAGAAAAACTGACCTTTGCAAGCCTCCCTGTAAGGGTTAAATAGCTTGTCTCATCCCTCTAACTGCCACTTTTGCTGTACAGCTTGGTCTGTTAAAGTGTTACTAAACCCACAACAGTAAAACCAGTCTGTATATGCAATAAAGCATGGTTGTTATACTCACCTGGAACATCCCAGGTTTTTCATCTGCATTATGTAAAAAGGCTGTTTTATCCTGTCTTCTCTGATCCTCTTCTTCTTCTACTGTCCCCAATCCATCTGCTGATAGTACAAAGCTCTAGGAGTCACTTTGCACATACTCAGATTAGTGTGTATTGCTAAAGATTTTTTCTTTCCTTTGGGAGGGTGCATGTGATCAGCACAGGGTCAATCAGCACTGTCCAGACAGAGGATCAGGGGTTATGCAGTCTCAAAGGACATTCAGAGGAAAATGAAAACTCATCCTACAAGCTTTAACCAGTGCTCAGCTGGACACAGAAGACACAAGACTGTTATATACTGCTGATAAGAAAAGGTATTTAGCAGTTTATATTTACTAAAATAATTGCATTTCCATTTTCTGAGTACAGTGGGAGACCAAATATAGTGAATGCAGGGTGATGGGTTTAGTAGCACTTTAAAGGAAGGTGAAAATCAACAGCAGGATCAGCAGATTAAAAAACTAAATTAGTAGGATGGGGTTGCAGAAAAACAAAAAATTTTGTTAATGCTAGTGGCAGCTGGCATCATATATGTTATTTTTGATTTTGCCTTTAGTACCACTTTAATCACTATTAAATATAATAAATGACTCAAAACTAGTCAGACTGATGATTTTGTACAAAAGTAACATAAATGTGGGTAATGGTAGGGTGTATCTGGTTTAAACCCTTGACGCCAACATAACACAAATATGTGGCCTCATATTTGCATACCTGTCTTTGTGCTGGGAGTGTGCTGCACAGCACGCTCCCAGCACAAAGACCTAGGTGCAACTGAGAGCCCCAGGTCCCGTTCTAGCAATCAGGAACCGGGACTCCCGATTTGGGTCACATGATTGCTGTGATAGCCTCTGATTGGCTATCACAGTGATCAGTCACTGTACAGCCCGGCCCCCTTGTTTGTTTTTCTCTCTATGAATGGAGGAGAGAGATACATTGTATCTCTCTAACTCCTAGCATAGAGGGGAAAAAAGTGTTTGTTAAAAATAGATAAATAAATATTAAAAAATAAAAGAAAAAATAAAGAAAAAATACTCAGATCAAGGTTTAATCTAGTTCAGTGCCAGGGTAAGTGTTTGGGTCAAGGTCAGGGTCAAAGGTCAAAAGGTCAGGGTCAAATGTCAGGATTTTTTTTTATTGGTATTAGTGTCAGTTAGTGTCAGTATTTTAGGTAAACAAAAAACAAAAGGCGCACTATTGTTTCTGGGCTGTACTCTGGGTACAAACAACAAAAAACATACACATATATGGTATCACTGCGATCAAGAGCTGAAAATTATATTTTGGGTTGTTCTTTGGTGGTAGGTTATGGTAGTAACAAGAAACACACAGCTAAATTTAAAAAAAAAGAAAAAAAATTAACTATTTTGGGCCAGTTATCCTTTGATAATAAAACAAATCAGGAGATATCCATTACCATTTACCACCAAATGAAAGCCCAATTTGTCCTTAAAACAACAAGGTATAATTCACCTGAATGTACAAAGTAGTTGTGATGATATGTACGGTTTTACTAACACATGTCAATGTTGCAAAATTGTGCTTAGGCATTAAGATTTGTTTTACCCTTAGGCATGAAGGAGTTAAACAAGGCTGCATTTGTGGGCTCTGGGAACTGCTTCCCTCTAGGGCACCTCTCCTACCTATCATCGCACTTGCATTCTCTACCCCTCTGTTTATCCTAATGTTCAGGCAGCAGACATAGGAGTAAGCAAAGTGACTTATTGGTTAGCATTTCTGCCCTGCAGTACTAGGGTCTGGTGTCTTTACCCATTCATGTGACTACGGTATCTTCAACCAATAAGCAGTTACTGTGACCGCTGTAATTTTACATCCACGCAAGTTCTAAAAAGATGTCCTTCTGTTGGTGACACTCCCATAGTACCAATGCCTACTAAAACTGTCTGTTGCAGAGACTTAATACTGCTTAATATGGGTGAGATGTGATTCAGTCGACAGGTTTTTAGGTTAATTTGCCAAAAATGTTCTGTACATCTCTCCAGATATGGGCTGAAATTGTTGCCTTCAAGTGTAACTAAAAGTAAAATGTTTTCTTTTCATTTCAGATAAAGTAAGGGAGGGTTATAACCCCTGTCATTTTTATGCCATCTATGTCCCATAGAGAAGATTTCCCTTCCTATGCCATAGCCAAAATGGGAAGTGGGAGGAAATCCGTCCAAAGGGAGAGAATCCCGGGGTTGTCACATGAGTCACCAGAACTAGAATCTCCATTGGAAGATTTCTCTATTATTGTTCTGACTCAACATTTGTGATTTTCTTTTACTTTTACTTTTATTGATAGCAGTAATCAGGAAACATAGAGAGGGTGAATACCTCTGACGGGGACACAGACAGCAATAAAAACTGGTAGGGATTCTGATCCCTCTCCACTCTATACAAATCTAAAAGGAAAAGTGTTGCCTTTAGTTACACTTTAAGGGAATGCTGGGCAATAAAACACAAGGCAACCATAGTTATTTCTATGGTTGTCTTTAAACGCTTTTTAAAATGTTGGTGTGGCCTTGCCAGTCACCACTGGGCAATACCTCTATAACTAAAGCTAAATCTATGGTTTCATTTAAACATTTTGTACACACATCGATTTACCAGCATTAAACTTTTTATGTTTTCGCCTTACATCTTTGTGTGGGTTCTGTATCCTTACTCAATGAACTACACTGGGAAGCCATATTGGGGTTTTATTTGACCTCAAAAGAATACATTCTCTATCTAGTACACTGACGATACATGATCACCTTAACTCATATATTTTTGGTCTTTTATCTACTTTGCACATTTATCTAAAACCTAAATGATAAACCCAATGAGTAGTAATTACAGAGAGGCCCCTTTTCTAGTTTCTAGTGGTCTGTTCCCCTTACCCACCTTCTAAGGAAACCGTATTACCTATATACAAATGTTCTGCCTGTGTTTCAATTACAGAACTTCCTTTCATCTGTACTTATTGATTTTACTAAATGGGGCTTAACCTTAAGATGTCTGTTTATACCTTATGGAACTTTTTCAATTTAATGTTCATAGTTGCTAAATGGTTAGCAATTCTGCCTGACAGTACTAGGGTTGTTGGTTCATATCCCAACCACGGCACCACCTGCCTGGAGTTTGCATGTTCTCCCTGTGCCTGTGTTAGTTTACTTCGGATACTTGGGTTTCCTCCCACCCTCCAAAGACATGCAGGTAGGTAACTGGCTCCTGTCTAAATTGGCCCTAGTATGTGTATGTATGAATGTAAGTTATGGACCTTAGATTGCACGCCTTGAGGGTTAGGGACTGATGTGAATGTACAATATATATATGTAAAGCGCTGCATAAATTGATGGCGCTATATAAGTACCTATAATAATAATAAGTGCCAGTGCTTTTTATTAGCACTGATCACTGTATTAGTGTCACTGGGGATGTCAATGGCACCAAGTCAGTTCCCCCGAGTGTCAGAATGCCCACCACAGTCCCGTTAGATTGTGTCTTCTCTCTCCCAAAGCTTTATTATTTTCCCTAGTGACTTAGGTAACAGCATAAACCATAAGTATTTGTATTTTATGCATTGCATCTATGAACAGCTCTGGGTTCTGTGACCCCACCCCCCACCTAGTATGTTATACTATTTTTTATATACGTACCTCTTAAGATGTCTTTAAGCAAGTCACAAAATGTACTGGGTGCTTTTTCTGCCCCGATCGTCACCATAGGTGAGTGGTTCTCAATAATGCAGAATGACAGTGACATATATACAGCTCCTTACACCCCAGTCACATCAAAGCCGATTTTGAAATCGTGTGACTTACAGTGAAGTTGCACGATTTCAAAATCGGGTGACCTGCAGATTTCATTGCGATTTGCAAGACATCTGACACAGATGTCTATGCAAATCGCAACAAAAGCAGTCAATGCACTACTTTAGAAATCGGTGTGGCTCCAACCAAGTCGGAACAGAACCTATATGACCGCTCTTATAATGAATAATAGGGTGCGACTTGTCATACGATTTGCAAGTCACAGGGCATGCAAATCTCATGCCAAGTCACACCTGATGTGATCGGGGGCTACGGGAGCCGGCCCATAATGCTGTGCACCAACAGTATAGGTGTCCTAAAAGACCGAGGGCATCTTGTGGTGGAAATGAAGTACTGCATGGGGACAGCTTTGGAACGAAGATGAATATTGCAACCTGTGCTGCTTTTTTGCTTTTTAACTACTGGGGAAAAAATTATGAAAACAAAAAAAATATAGCACGGAATTTGGCTTAGAATCCTGTGTCATCAGTTAGTTTTGTAAAAATGTGAAGTCAGTGCTATTCAAATAAATAGCTGCGCACAATGAATATAAATATACCACAATTCCTTTATTTTTACAGGAATTGTGATATATCAGCTGTTTTGCTTCCAAAAATGATAGAGGGCGTACTATCCTGACAAGTAAAAAAATAACTCTTGTAGAGAGAAGTACAAAACTTAGTATTCCTTCAAGAGGCACAGTTTGACAAGGATTCCTTCCCAAAATTGCTCTCTCTACACTACTCTTAATGACATGAAATAATAACTCTTCCAACAACTCCTAGATTGTAAGCTCCAAGGAGCAGGGCCCTCAAATCCCTCTTGTATTGAACTGTATTGTTACTGTATTGTCTCCCGTTATATTGTAAAGCGCTGAGCAAACTGTTGGTGCCATATAAATCCTGTATAATAATAATAATAATAACAATATATTGGATTTAGTAGCAATTGGGTTTAGTAGACACACTCTATTGCCTAAAATAAAACTGATATATGAAGAAAAGATACAGTATTTTTTGGAACGCTAGCTGGAACATGAATTTACCTTGATTACTATCTATTGTCTGAACAGCAGTTAACTTAGTTTTCTAACCTTAGGAGTCTATTTATTTAAAAAATTGTATAGCCATTCATCCAGTGAATCCGCATGTATATTAATTCTGTGCAAACTGGGCTAAAATAAATGCTGTTGAGGTGTTGTTTTATTATGGGTAGTAGTAATATACCACAATATGGCCACTAGATGAAGCTGAGGAACATAGGGAATGCAACATGCTGTAGATATGTCTTTGTAACAAGATATACAATTCTAGAGAATGCTAGAGAAAATTAGCAAATAATTGGTTTAAACATTTATTTGTTAACTACTTCTAGTTTTCTCTAGCATTTTTTACTACACACCTTCAGAAGAGAAACATTTTTTATCCAGTTCGCATAGTGTGGAAATGAAGATTCCCAGGACAAATGACTAGGCACATTTATAGACTTCTATGTGTCCAATGTAAAGCAGAAACTTTGAAAGAAGGCACAGGCATAATGGCTAGTGATCTTAAAGTCAGCATTGCTTCCATTGTTAGCTTCTGTCAATTTATGAACTGTACTCAAATATTGTTGGAGGACTATAGTACATAACATAAAGAAAAAACTTTCTGAAATTACTTTTATCCAGCATTGATAATATAACAACTATGCACCATCAAATGTACTGTATAATGAAGCAGATTTTCAGGTAAGTGATACTGAGCACCTGCTTTTGTTATTGAAATAAGTAACAGTTCAGATACTATGTTATTTGATTAATTTTAAAAGCCCTTTAAACGTGCCAGTAAATAGCTACTAGCTGCTAATCAAAATCTTTCTTTTTAAATTGGGGTGTGTAGCCTTTATTTATAATAAAAAACAAAATTCTTCCGGTGCAATAACCATGGAAAGGATACAGCTTAAAACAGCTATATATATTCCAAAGGTGCAAGTTTCCATTCAAAACAGTGTAATAAGAACTCCAAAGTGCTTAAACATATCAGTATCCATACTGCTGAGCTATTAAATCCCAAATGCCACATACTCATTAAATGACTCTGTAGTGCTTGCCTTTCTTCGATATATCATATTTGAGTGTTACTCATAAAGGGTTTGAACTCCCCAAGCATATGTGTCCATTTCCACCATAAAAGTAGATTCAGGTGCTTGGCATGGCTGTCTCCAGACGAGTTTCCTTGAATTGATGGATTCCGTTCCATTGCCCCATGGCTCTGGATACACTCACGTGCATTTATAGGGGTTTCCTACAAGTGATTTCTGTGTTAAGCATGTGGGAAGGCTCTCACACCTCTTTTTTATAAATCTGACATGTTTGCACATTCTAAGTTGACAAATTGCCTAAAATGAGCTTTTTTACACCTATTTTCAATAGCCATGATGAGAAACTCACATGTAAACCACAGGTGTTCAGTAATAGCTGCAATAAAGAAAAAACTATTAATGGACAGAATGTTAGATATTAACATTAGAGATTGCAACCGAAGAACTATAAAAATAAAAATATTAAGATACAATCTTTGTATCCCCTTCCAATGGAACTCTCTTCACCCCATTCATAACAGCTAATGACAAAACCATAAGATCTGTTGCCAAGGTGGGTTGAAGGGCCAGATCAATGATTTTCATCCGCCCTCTTCTTCATAAGTTTGTATTGACTATTCACTGCCAGAACTGTTTGCCAGTGATCTAGGTGTATTCAAATTAGATACTTCTATGTTTTAAGTGTGTAGACAAAAAGCAGACAATACAGATCCCTCATTAATTTTTATGAAAAGACAGACTCTCATAAACGTGGCATATCATTCATATATAACATCCAACGTTGTCAACCAGACAAACTGCCAGCGATGCAAAAATGGGAACGAGACCTGGGAAAGCAATACCCTATTCAAAAATGGCAAGCTGCAGCACATTGGACTAGAAAAGCCTCCAGATATATTAATCACTGGGAATCAGCTCAAAAGCTAATACATAGATGATACCTTACTCCACAACATTTGGCAGCACGTTCTTCCTCCCATCACTCTCCACTCTGTTGGAGGAATTGCAACCAAATGGGATCCATGTACCATATATGGCGGGAATGTTCTCAGATCATTTCATTTTGGTCAGATACATTCTCACTTATAGCAACAATTACAGCTTCATCTCAATCTTCCGACCCAGCTTTATCACTTCTGGGAATAGGAATAAACTCCTTGCCCACTCAATCCAGAACCATATTACTACATATCCTGATTGCTGCAAGATTAAGTATTGCCAGACTTTGGAAACAGCATATTACACCTTCCGTTCACACAGTAATTGAAATACTGAACACAAACGCGACCTTTGAAAAAAACCTTTGCCCAAATCCATGACTCGCTCAACAAATTTCAGAAAAATTGTAATTTATAGCTCAAGGATCATCGCTGTACTGTTGTATAATAGGCCTTAAGATGTACTATATAAGCATCATCAACTTCACAGTTATCTAGTCTCTCTATTATATTCTCAATGTCCAACGATTTATATCTGTAACGATATTTGTATCCAAAGAAATGTAATATCTTGAAGGAAATATATAGTACTAAGGACCCAATTCTCATTCTATACTCTACTTTCTCTAGCTCCTATGCTCCTCCTCTTACAGTTACCTTCCTTTCTCTTCTAAATTACTGTCCTACAGGAAATTCCAGACAAATACAATAGAAATACTAGATAAATATGTTGATGATACTAATAGCTACTGAGGAAATGTAACCATTATCGTCTGTCTGTACCATATTGAATATACTTCTATTCTATTGTCTTTAAATATTACAAATCTATAACACGCTGTTATGAAACTACTGTTCATTATTGTAAACATGTAAATGTTCAATAAAAATGAACAGTTACAAAAAAAAAAGCAGGCAAAACAAAACAAAAACTGAGTATTAATGGCCTTCTGCAAAAGTTTTTGAAATATGAGTTGTCTGTACTACCTAAAGCCATCAGATGCTCCACACTTATATTAGATGATGATTCTTTTTTTTTTATATTTACACTTTTCATTTCTAGCTGAATTGGGGGCAAGCCACTAGCCCCCCTTGGCTAAATGACTGCTAAGGAGACATCCATGTGTATGAGCTCCCAGCTGGTGCTGTGTATGGCCATAGACACATACAGTGCCTGGCAATCCATTGACCTGCTACTTTGTTACCCTGCTGTCTTCAGTACCTTCCTTTAGAACCTGGCAAGATTGGGGAAGCCAGTGAAGCAGCAGTGACACAGGACCACTAGTAAATGTTTGGGGGCAGGGAACATAACAAAGTACCTTTTTTTACCTTAATGTAGATAATGTATATATTAAGATTAAAAAATGCCTAGTATTTATTACCACTTTAAACTGTATTGGTTACCCTGGGGAAACAAAGCACTCTTCCACACCTTTTACAATATATATATCTACATTTTAAAAAGTCCCCTGTTCTGTGCAGCAAAGAACTGAAAAATAATGGGACTAGATATGCCCCTTAGCCTGTTATATTTTCATATAGGCAAATCAAAAGTGTTTGTTGCACACATTTAAGAACCAGTGGACAGAAAATGCTAGTAATGTACAGCCACTTTACAATATTTAATTATTGCACTATTTCTCAAGATGTGCATCAGGATTACACTGTATTTTTAAATATAAAGTATATATATATATATATTTTTTTTAATTATTATTAATACTACTAATAATATCTGTTGATTTTTTTTTGTGGGTAAGCAATGTATTTATTTATATATTATAGTGAACTCTAAGGCCTATATGACATAAAAACATTGAAAAAAAAGTTAATGTCTACCCAGGTTATAAATTAGTAAATTCCAAGCAAGAAGATAAAAACACAGCCTGTTCTATGTTAGAGAAGTAAGTGGATCCGGCTAAAACTGCTGACGAGCCCTGCTATTTCATTTGTATTACATGACAAGTATTGTATATATTCTTAAACAAATGCCTTTCTTCTTAAGAACACAATGTAATAAAATGTGTATTCTGAATATCAAGCAAAAGTTACTTTTGCTATCACATTACTGTTTGCCAGATGGAAGTATAGTTCTGGCAATTAGTTATTATTGAAATACTAAGTGAGATACCTTGACTCTAACCACATCTAGCCCAAGGGATCAAGAGTGATGCTTCAGTGTTCTCTGACATCTGGAGTGCTCTGAAATTATATACGGATAGTTTTATTAAAAACTTGTGTATCTAGTTTTTATTGATCTTATCCAAATGTTATTTGTATTTAAAATGTTTACATTAACATGTATTGGCAGGGCGGCAACTATTTTTCTCTCTTCACTTAGGACTGTTGAGTCCCTAAAGATATCATGAAACCTTAATTGCTTAGAGATAGCATAGTAATGAAAACCATATTACCCACCTGGCCATATACTATTAATTCAAAGAATCAGAAGTATTATATATTTTAAATCTAGAAATAGCATGAAAGAGTTAGAATTTTTTTTGTGATGAGTTACACCTAAAATTTAAAATTGTTTCTGTTATTTTTGGAAAACATGAAAGAATGTAAAATAGATCCACTTCTGTCTTCAAAACTTCAACCTCTTATCTGGATATTATGTTGTCTGCATCTTGATGTGTCGTGAACTAGTAGAATTGTTTTATTCATCGATACATTGTGATGCATTTCCACATGGGACCATGCACTCTGTTTCTAATATCCTATTGTTTTCTTTTTATTTCCTCACTTTCCCTTTTCATATATCCACTGTCTCTTATCCTTTCCACCCCTGTGAAGATGTTTGCATTCGTCAATATCTTTTTGCACATGCACATGAAGGTGTAATTTTCAGATCTTCAATTATGGCAAAGAGTAATTACCACATTACTTGAATGTAACCACTTTTGTATGAGTTAGCACATGCTTTATATACTATGAAAGATCCACTTGATGTGAATAAATACTAGCAGAATGGATTAATATTTTAAACATGTTCTGTTTGTGCAAATGATTTAAAATTATGTAAGCATACAGGGCAGCCATATTTGCTTATTACATAATAGGTTGTGTTTCACAATTTCCAGTGCTACAGCATGGCTAGCCTTATTGGATGGCTATGGCTGAAAATCTGTATTTTAACACAGATTTACATTCTCCACGCTGCTTTGGCTGGGTTATGCTGGACCTACACCATTTATAGGGGATTGGCCTACAATTTGGGCTTTATTTTCCATGATGGTTGTGTCCTCTCCACAGTGTCTTTTTGCCATCTAGATATCATGGCACCCGGTGTTTTTGCCCTTCTCCTCTTCCACTGCATTGGGGATGTGAGACCCTTTTTTTGAATCTGTTGGCTTCATCTGTGTGTTTTTTATTGTCTTCAGAATGCCCCATCCTTAAGAAGAATCTCTGAAATGCGTCAAGATATTTGAAAGTTCACCACAGCCCTATAGATTGAATTATATCCTGTTGTAACATTTGATGCACATGTATATTTTATATTTGGATAGTTGAATTTACACAGGTAGATGAATGTACCTTATGTATAAGGAAGCTATGGTTGAGCTAAAAATATATGGGGATCTGTTTGTATGTTTTTTCCCCACTTCACGCTTTTTATAAAAAATGTGCTGCATGTTTTAATATGACCTACATGTGTACAGGTTGAATCAAGAACAATAAACTTTCTTTTTTAAATATTCATGTAGTGTTGATAGTTAATTTTCTGAGAGTCTTTTGTTTACCACCCCTTTGAGACATAGGTGCTTTTTTATATGTAAGAGTATGAGGGCAGCCATATACAGTGAAGGAAATAAGTATTTGATCCCCTGCTGATTTTGAATGTTTGCTCACTCACAAATGATCAGTCTAAAAATTGAATGGTAGGTGTATTGTAACACTTAGAGACAGAATAGCAACAAAAAAATTCAAAAGAAATGCATGTCTAACAAATTATGCACTGATTTGCATGTTCATGAGGGAAATAAGTATTTGATCCCCTATCATTCAGCAGGATTTCTGGCTACCAGGTGTCTTTCATACAGGTAACAAGCTGAGATTAGAAGCAGTTTCTTAAAGGGAGTGCTGCTAATCTCATTTTGTTACCTGTATAAAAGACACCTGTCCACAGGAGCAATCAAGCAATCAGATTCCAAACTCTCCACCATGGCAAAGACCAAAGAGCTGTCCAAGGATGACAGGGACAATATTGTAGACCTACACAAGGCTGGACTGGGCTACGAAACTATCTCCAAGCAGCTTGGTGAGAAGGTGACAATAGTTGGTACAATCATTCGCAAATGGAAGAAACACAAAACAGCTGTCAGTCTCCCTAGGTCTGGTGCACCATGCAAGATCTCACCTCGTGGAGTGTGAATGATCATGAGAACAGTGAGGAATCATCTCAGAACTACACGTGAGGGTCTTGTCAACCATCTCCAGGCAGCTGGGACCACAGTCACCAAGAAAACAATTGCTAACACACTACGCCGACAAGGATTGAAATCCTGCAGTGCCCGCAAGGTCCCTCTGCTCAAGAAAGCACATGTCCAGGCCCGTCTGCAGTTTGCCACTGAACATCTGAATGATGCAGAGGAGGACTGGTTGAAAGTGTTGTGGTCAGATGAGACCAAAATCGAGCTCTTTGGCATCAAATCAACTTGCCGTGTTTGGAGGAGGAGGAATGCTGCCTATGACCCCAAGAACACCATCACAACTGTCAAACATGATGGTGGAAACATTCTGCTTTGGGGGTGTTTTTCTGCTAAGGGGACAGGATAACTGCATCACATCAAAAGGACGATGGACGGGGCAATGTACTGTCAAATCTTGGGTGAGAACCTTCTTCCTTCCAGGGCATTGAAAATGGATCGTGGATGGGTGTTCCAGCATAACAATGACCCAAAACACACGGACAAGGCAACAAAGGAGTCGCTCAAGAAGAAGCACATTAAGGTTCTGGAGTGGCGTAGTCAGTCTCCAGACCTTAATCCAATTAATAATCTGTGGAGGGAACTGAAATTTTGAGTTTCCAAATGTCAGCCACTAAACCTTAATGACTTGGAGAAGATCTGCCAAGAGGAGTGGGCCAAAATCCCTTCTGAGATGTGTGCAAACCTGCTGGCCAACTACAGGAAATGTCTGACCTCTGTGATTGTCAACAAGGGATATTCCACCAAGTATGAAGTCATGTTTTGTGAAGGGGATCAAATACTTATTTCCCCTATGAACATGCAAATCAGTGCATAATTTGTTAGATATGCATTTCTTTTGAATTTTATGCTGCTATTCTGTCTCTAACTGTTACAATACACTTCATAATATTTGATTTTTAGACTGATCATTTCTTTGTGAGTGGGCAACATTCAAAATCAGCCGGGGATCAAATACTTATTTCCTTCACTGTCTGCGCACTATATAATAGGTTGTGTTTCACCATTTCCAGGTCTACATTATGGCTAGTCTTGTTGGATGGCTATGACTGCAATTTCAGTCAGACACAGTGTGCTTTAAGGCAGCCAACTGTAGCTAAAGTACAGTGCCCTGGGAATTATTTGTCATGTTGCAAATGTTTAATTGTAAAACAAATTACAAAAAAGCACACATATATTAAAATAAATGGATTAAGCACCAATCTCCGGTCAAATATATATTTTTTAATAAAACAAATTTGACTCATAAATCTTACCATTTTCATCAGGTCTGCAAGCGGTACAAGTGCACAGTTTATAATTTTTTTGGTATCTTTTAAGAATGTACTGTTTTCATGTTATTTAACCACTTCCTGACCACCCTATAGGAGAACTACTGCTACAGGGCATCAGGGCTGCACAAAATCATGTATATATATATATATATATATACGTAAGTTTGTATTTCCGGGTAGGGGGCATGTGCACCCTTGGCAGCTACAGCTGTCAAACACCGGGTACCGGCTGGAGATTCCCCTCCGGCCCCCAGCGATTGCCGAGTATCACTGACGGGGGAGAGGTCTGTATGTGAACAATACAGATCTCTCCCCTGTAAGCTCCAGCATGCTGCTTTGTATTGCTCTGCATGGCAGAGCAATACAAAGCAGCATGCTTATACAGTAAAACACAGCACACAGTAAAACACACACAGCACACAGTTATCCCTTTGATCGCCCCAGAAGTTAAGCCCTTCCTGCCCAGTGTTATTAGTAAAGTGGGGCAGCACAGTGGCTAAATTGTTAGCACTTCCGCCTGGCAGTACCAGGGTCATTGGTTCGAATCCCAACCACTGCACCACCTGCCTGGAGTTTACATGTTCTCCCTGTGCCTACATAAGTTTTCTCCTGGTACTCTGGTTTCCTCCCACACTCCAAAGACATGATAGAGAAAAACAAAACAGAGGGCGCACCAGCGTTGTGCATTACCTTTAAAAGTATGTTTATTAAATTTAAAAGAAACACGTTAGCCATTTTGGATGTCCATCATTCTCATCACCATTCAGAAACGCAGTGCGAATTGGCCAGAGCGGTCTCATATGATGTGCTTATATGCATGTACTTTTGTGAGTAGAATACCTTCTTTTAAATGTAATAAATTTAATAAACATACTTTTTTTCAATTTAGTACTTTTGGACTCCCCGGTTCTTTGAGGGCAGCAAGGCGTGCATATTCCAAGACACTCGTTGTGTGATCCCTATGACATAGAGTCCATCCCTAAGCGCAGGAGTATTTGAGTTTTCCACTTTCACATCACTCCAAAGACATGCCAGTAGGTGAATTGGATCCTGTCTAAATTGTCTCTAGTATGTGTATGTATGTAAGTTAGGGACCTTAGTTTGTATGCCCCTTTAGAGTTAGGGACTGATGTGAATGTACAATATATATGTAAAGTGCTGCGTAAATTGACGGCGCTATATAAGTACCTATAATAATAATAATAAGTGTCAGTGCTTTTTATTAGCACTGATCACTATATTAGTGTCACGGGGGATGTCAGTGAAACCAAGTCAGTACCCCCCAGTGTCAGTCCCGCAGTCCCGCTATAAGTGCTGATTGCCGCCATTATTAGTATAAAAAATAAAAAAATTAAAATTACAGTATATATACCGCCATTTGTAAACGCTATAACTTTCACATAAACCAATTCATTTACACGTATTGGGATTTTTTTTAGCAAAGACATGGAGCAGAATACATTTTGACCTAAATTAATGGCGAAATTAGGTTTTTAAAATTTTGTTTACTGGATATAATGCAGCGCCATATCGCAAAAAATGGCCTGGTCAGGAAGGGGGGTAAATCCTCTGGAGCAGGGGTAGACTGACAACTCATGGGGCCCCCGTGCAATAGGGGATCATGGGGCCCCTGTGTCCTTGCCCAAACTCAAAAAAGCCTATGAAAAAGGTACCAGGGGCATCTCATGGGGCCCCCTACTGACCCCAGGCCCTCGGGCAGTGCCCGAGTTTCCAAATGGTCAGTTCGCCCCTGCTCTGGAAGTGGTTAATAGGTGTTCTCATATGAAGATTGTTTACAATTTTATTTTTATTTATAAGGATAGGGGTTAAGAAGTTGTTTTAAACAGTGTGTCACACAAATACAGCTGTTAAACGTTCCAACAGGATGAAACGTGTCGCTTTAAAAGTGACGTTAATAGGTACAGACATTCAGAAAATGCTAATAGTCTGGGTATCATACTGACCCTCTTATGTGGATACTTTGATTATTTAAGGTATTAATCCCAGTGGGACAACATAACAGTCAGGCTAGTAGTATTTTCAGATGGAGGTCCACAATAGCAAACGACAAATGTGCTTGGGTTTTTTTTTTTTTTATTAATTGTAAATCCATAAATTATTAAATTTAATGCAAACCCACAAGTCAATTATTATTATTATTATTATACAGTATTTATATAGCGCCAATAGTTCGCTCAGCGCTGTACATTACAAAGGGGGACAGAACATGTGACAGAACAATACCAATACAATGCAAAACATGAGGGGATTGAGGGCCCTTCTCTTTCGAGCTTACAATCTAGGAGGGAGGGGATAGGGGCACAGGAGGAGATAGCTGTGGGGGATGGAGTGGTAGGAAGAGTGGAGGAGGTCGGCAAGTTAGCAGGGGGTGGGGTAGGCTTCCCTGAAGAGATGGGTTTTCAGGGTGCGCCTAAAGGAGAGGAGAGTAGGTGATAATCTGATGCGTTGGGGCAGGGAGTTCCAGAGGATGGGTGACACCCTGGAGAAGTCCTGGAGGCGGGCATGGGAGGAGGAGACCAGGGAACTAGAGAGAAGGAGGTCTTGTGATGAGCGGAGTGTTCATGCTGGGCGGTACTTGGATATTAGGTCAGTGATGTAGTTCGGGGCAGTATGATGGACAGCTTTGTAAGTCAGTGTTAGGATTTTGAATTTGATCCGTTGTGCAATCGGAAGCCAGTGGAGGGATTGGCAGAGGGGGGTGGCGGAAATGGAGTGGTTGGAAAGGTCAATGAGTCTGGCAGCTGTATTCAGGATCAACTGAAGCGGGGATAGCCAGCTGCGAGGCAGGCCAGTGAGGAGGGAGTTGCAGTAGTCGAGTCGTGATATGATGAGGGAGTGGATGAGCTGTTTAGTGGTTTCTGGGGTTAGGAACGTGCGTATTTTGGCGATGTTGCGGAGGTGGAGTCTGCACGAGTTTGTTAAAGATTGGACTTGGGGCTGGAAGGATAGGTTGGAGTCCAGAATGACACATAGAATGTGAATCTTGAAAATTAATTAAGGCCAGAAGGCAAGAATGTTTTTTTTTTTAAATACCATTCATCAGGAAGCAGGTATTTAAATGCACAATTTCTTTAAATAACATGCTTACGGTATGCCTTCAAACTGCCTGTGAAGTGAGATACCTGTAAGATGTTCTAAAGCAAAAGTGTCATTTAAAAAAAAATACACATAATTGTTCATTGCCATACTTGGTCAGTGATGTCAGTAAAAACAAAAAACATACAAAAAAATCCACTCCTGCCCCTTATCTTTGATGAAGGTGTGCTATAGATTTTAAGGTAGGACCCCACACAAAAGAGAGAAAGGCATGCAGTCCCTCTCAATATCCATACCAGGACCATATCTGAGCATGCAGCCTGGCTGTCCAGGAAAAGAAGGGATATCAAGTGTGTGCCTTTACTATTCAAACTACTGATCCTCTGTGAAGGTACCACATTCCCATTTTTAAAAGGACAAGGGCCTCTTGGTTGCTGGATTGCTGGCCGTCACTTGTGTTGTGCGGTCGCTTGTATCCTACTAACCAATGCTGCTTGCAGTCTGCACAGTGGGAAGTTTTGATTTAATGACGGTAGTAATACAACACTAAATTAATAACTTCCTGCCACAGAATAAGCAGTAGGTTTGAGTGGGTGAACATGGCCAAATCAGGCCATTTAGTTCCCCCACTCTGTGAAAAGCAAGAATTTGGGACAAGCCCTGCATCACCCCAAACTCAAATCTCATTCCTAGTCAGCCATGGCAGCCCCCATATTTCACTCATGACAGGTTTACTTTGAAATATACACAAATGAATAAGCTGATACATTACATAAGACAATATAACACATGCAATCTTCCAATATGAGATTATTAGGCAATGGCACAAAGGTTTCCTTCAAAGCAGTTATTTTTAAGGATAACAGCACTTCTAAAGCACATTAGCTCTTTGAGTATATCCAGATATTGCAAGTATAACCTTTTACCTCCCCCTTGTCTTGATAATTTTTTCTTAACTCCAAGACTCTGGTAGTTTTCAGGACAAGGCTCTTTGAGAACTGTGAATAATATACCGGTAGCTACTAAAGGTAAGCAACACAAGTCCTTTGGCAAAATAACCCTTATCCTGCAAATCAAGTATCTGTAACTGCAAAAAAGCAACACTGACAACATGCAGCACTGTGTTCATGGAGCAAGAGCACACTAACCTGTCCTTTTCTTCTTCTTTGCTTAGGGTAGCCATCAGGCATGTATGAGTAATTTCACTACAAATCCAAATTTTGCCACATTTTTCATTATTTGGAGATTCAGATGTATCTGAATCTCCAAATCACAATAGTAATCTTAGATTGTAAGCTCCAAGGAGCAGGGCCCTAATATCCCTCTTGTATTGAACTGTATTGTTGCTGTATTGTCTCCCGTTATATTGTAAAGTGCTGAGCAAACTGTTGGCGCTATATAAATCCTGTATAATAATAATAATGAACTTCAACAACTCCAAAATAAATGATAATGAAAACAACAAATTAATTTGCATTAATTCCTGTCATTCATTTGAAACTTCAGAGGATTTTATAAGTTCAATAATATATCATACTCTATGTTGTTAGGATTGGCCAAAGACGCAAAACATCAAAGTCGCGAGCATGTTGAATCAAAATCACAAGCAAGTTGCAAGGCATCCAAGTCACATAGAAATTGCAGACAAGACACAAACAAGTCACAAGGCATCCAAGGTGCAAGCAAGTCGCAATACAAAGTCACACTGGAAAAATAAATGCATCAGAATTGTCCGAAATAACTTTCAAAAATACAAATCAATTCAAAACCATGAATATATGCAGTGAATATACAAAATAAATTCTGAAAACGAATAATTCTAACATAACAAATATGATGAACCAAATGATCCAAAATGAAACAATGTTTTTTTGTCATGCACATCTCTAGTAGCCATCACAGGACAATGAATTCTGTGCATTGTTTACATCCAGCTGTTAGTGTCCACAATTTAATTGTAGACTGGAACTGAAAACACATACCCATCAGATTAATGTAAAAATTATATTCATTCTATGCTGCACTGCATTCATCTTGGAACAGGGGCGGACTGACCATTCGAACACTCGGGCACTACTCAAGGGCCCGGGGTCAGTAGGGGGCCCCATGAAATGCCCCTGGTACCTTTTTTATAGGCTTTTTCGGGTGTGCTTTGAGTTTGGGCAAGGACACAGGGGCCCCCTGACCCCCTATTGCCCGGGGGCCCCATGAGTTGTCAGTCTGCCCCTGTCTTGGAATATCCACGCTGGAGTTCAACTATTGAAGAGCTGCCTATGACATTGCAATAATGTAATAATAATAACTGTGCTGCTCTGAAAACTACATACAAATCTATACAAATGTCATATAAAGCATTACAATAAAAATCCCCATAAAAAAATTTGCAAATATGCATGTATTAAACTGACAACAATAACATGATGCAAAATCATGCTTCTTCAATGAAAGTATGCTCCATGTGAAAGGGCACAATCCTCCACCTTCTCCTAAAGGGTAAACGCTCACCTCAAGAAAATAGCCCTCACCACAATTACAATGTTGGCAAGCACCAGGACCCAGAGAACATTTTCAATCTGCTCTAACTTGTGTATGCAATCAGTCAGAGGAACCACAAGACCCAGTTTCAAAACCACATTACATGATGAAATTGACCATAAGGGATATCAATCTTTCAAGTTCAAAAGGAAGAGAAGCAAACCATAGTTCTCACCACTAAAAAACACTTTCTTAAAACTATAACAATGCATCCACATGTAAGATAAAACCACACAAGCCCTTCAAATGGCAACATTGTGTTGATTACAATACTCAGAGCCTGTGACAACATTTGGAAGGAAGTGAACCAAATTGAAATGTTATAGAAAATGTCCTAATTTGTATATTAATTTGTTGGCCTAGTATTTTTGAAAAGAGGTTTTTAAAAAGTCAAATTATATTTACGTTTTTTTTTTTTGCATGCTCAGTTTACATTTGCCAGGTATATATTGAAATGAGGTTTTCTGGATGACATATGTCACAAAAAATATATTGTCACAACTTACTAATTATTAACTTAACCTAAGTCAAATAATTTCTAATTGTAAATTGAATTGACATGCAAATAAACAGAGTTACAGAATAGTAGCACCAGGATTCAGTAAGTTTAATAAAATTTCAAAAAGGAGTGCATAAAATTACAATGTAATTACAACATACTTCAAGGCCACAATCTCCAACAATTAGAAAAAGACAAGGCAGGTTTTATCTTACAATAAAAAATAGAGTCTTTTAGTGAATGGTCAGCAAGTATTCTCATGCTTTTCCTATCACAGCTAAAGCAATTTGATAATTTGACTTCTGTTGCCTCACCCTTTTATAGTGAGGGGTCTGGCTTAACCAAACATCCCTTTATTGTCACTTCTAAGCCAGCTGCCCTAATTTTGAAGGCCAGGCAGTGTATTATGGTTAAAAAAAAGTTTAGTCTGATGAATTCCCACATTTGTTAGCCAAGTCCACAAACCTCAAACACATAGGATGTGCTACAAACCCATGGTAGCAGAGAACTCAGACCTCATCCCTGTTCATGAGATTATCAGAACAAAATAAATATCCAATAATTATCGTATTACGGGGTGTAAATGTTTTTCAAAGAGAGTAAATAGTATATGCATATGTCTGACCCCGCAAAACAGATCAAAGAGGCAGATAAACTGGAGCAGCACATTTTTTAAAATGTACTTTGTTTCTATTACTTGCTGCAACTGCTCATATATATACTCCTTGTTATCTTCTCAACCTCCTCTAAGAACATAAGTTGACATTGACTAATGACTGGTCTTTGACAGTTCAAAGGTGCAATAAAAGTTACCTTCCTACTTAACAGTTAACCAAAGTCTTAGGAAACAAAATTAGGCAAATTTCTAAGCAGTCCATGGCATACAATTCACAACATAAACATTCTTTGCAATCCAGGGGAAATAAAGAAAAGATGACTCTACTACTGTGATTAATAATAATAAAAAAATGGTGATAGAAAACCCAAGGAGCATTTTATTTACACACACACACACACTACATAAACCCTGTAACCCTTGGATTTACTTTAAAGCTGTTCATTTCACCACAACTAACGCCACTCCGGTTAATGTCATTCATATTTAAAATATGATCATCTTTGAAAGCATCGAAGCACACTTTGATATTTGCAGATGCAGGACATTGTTCCCAGTTGAACTCTGAGCTCAAAAAATGTCCAAACCAATTGTTGGTTTCTATGGAAGTGTCAAGGTTGATAATACACACCATGCAATTTGTCTTCCAGAAACAAAATGCCTTATTAGCATATCTGTCCTCTGTCTTATATCAAAATCAAAGAGTTTGGCTAGTTTGGTCTTTACTACTTGTGTGTTTCCACTGATTATACAGTGCACCTCGGATATATGAACATGTGACCTTTGTTCTCTTTTCAAATATAGACAGGTGGTATGGATTGCCAATGTTATCCGAGATAGTTAGACCTAATCAACTTAACAAAGTTTGACAGTTTATACTTGAAATTGAACTATAAAAGATAAATATACCACTTTCCATACATCTTTGATTATTCTAAAATAATAATTGTATTAAGTAGCAATCATTTAAGCTTTAATGTAGTCAGGCATGGAATGGTTCAAGTTACTGTTTTTAATCTTATGCTATCATAACTTTTTTTAATGTCCTAGAATTGGCTTGGTTAGCAACAATGAAGCAGCCATCTATTGACTTATAAAACGGCACAGTATCTAAGCAATGCAGTCATCAGCGATGTACAGTGTGGAATCTCATAATGAACTAGGTGGTCAGAATAGTGAAAGGTTCAAAATGCTATCCATAAGCAGGCACACTCTGGCCAAGTGGTATTGCAGCAAGCAGGCATAGATATAGAGCAACAATGATGAGCATTAAAGACCTAAATTGTTACAGGTACTTTCATCAGCCTACAACCCCCAGCGGGTAGCATCCTATAGCCTGGTTTAGTATTTTTTCCAATAACTGAACCAAGAATTGTTTTAAATTATAAAACAGAAAAGAGTGAATTACGTGACTTTAAAGATGTGACCCCTCAATTAATTAGATACACACATACATTTTTTCTTTTATTAAGACACATATCCCATCCATAAAAAAACTACATCCAAAGATAGTATAATGTGATAGTACCTCAATAACAATGCCAGAGCAAATAAATATATGGTTACTAATAAATTGTATGTGAAAAAGACCTATGCTCTAGATGCATACAAATATTACAAAAAACAACATAAGTGAATAAATAAGTGAAATATATCCAGATTAAACACGACTGCCACCTTAAAATTAAATAAATCATATAAATGATAAATGAACCCTAGGTGATTCAGTGGCGCTGTGAACAAAAATCAATCTTAAAGTGACAAATTATCAAATTGATAAGAAACTGATAAAATCAAAGTCCATAAATTCATCGCAACATGATAATCTTCTATTTACTTCCCAAAACCGAAATCACCATGTGTTCAAGAAAAAGCATTCCCCCTTTTGGGTATACACTCACCAAATTTCCATGCCTCCCACTCTCATGATCGTCATATATCACATTGAAAAACTCCAAATGGGAAGGGAATGTGACAATATCAGCATACCCTCAATCCTCCTTGCTCCTCTCCCCCAGATGCAGTGGCCATAAAAGAATAAAAGGTAAAAACGCCAATGGTGCACTACAAATAACACATTTTATTAAATAAATACAGACAGCCATTCACAAGATAACTCATAAAAACACGCCTGTAGATAATATGTATGGTAGTGTGATGGATTGCAAGCAGTGCTCTCACCACCGCCGGATCCCAAACAATGGCGCTCTTGCGTCACTTCTAGTTCCGGTCCAAGACGTCACTTCCAGTCATCGCACAGCCTCACGCTGATGCGTTTCATCACTTCCAACTTAGTCATAGGGATTTTTCTTGAATGCATGGTGATTTCAGTTTTGGGAAGTAAATAGATTATCACGTTGGAATGAATTTATGGACTTTAATTTTATCAGTTTCTCATCAATATATGGTTACTGGCTGCTCAATAGATAAAGCCTCATCAACTCAGTATGTTTCACACTTTTGCTTCCTTAGGAGTATGCATTTAATATCTATTGACAAATTAAAACTTCTAAAGTATACTACAGGTTCACTTTAATTGGATAATATACATGCAGCTAAATAGCTTTCTTTCCCATTCATTTATGCACACATCTTTTTTTGTTCTTTAAAACCCAACAAGTTTGCAGGAAGAATGGTGTTCAAAACCATCTTATATGATTCTGTTAGGTGTGATCGCCCTGTTTATGCTTTATGTGACATGTACACCATGTTCTGGCACAATGTATCGACATACAATACTTCTTGATGAAATAGCTGTAAAAAATACATTATCAACAGCTTTTCATGATTTCCACATGAGTTTGATGTCATCTAAAACACTGGAAATAAATCAACTTTCTTGATTTTTTAAACAATAAAACTGAAGGCTATAAAAGTGTAGTTCTGTTAGAAATACAATACCTTTAAAATGTCTACAACACTAAACTACAGTGAACATATAAGCATATAAAACGAGTATAATGGATACATACTGTATGTGTTGCTTTCAAATTTTATTTTAGTTATAACATTATGTGTAATTCCTGAATGTCAGACCCAAGCCCAGACTAACACAAATGACCACTGTACACTGGGCATGGCATCATTTGAGCCCTCTCACTTCCTTTTGTTGCCCTCTACTGGTTTAAGGACTTAAATCAAATGTGGTCCTAGCTGTTTTCAAGTTGGCAAAGGATACACCTCCTTTAAAAATGTTGCATCTGAATAAATCAAGAGATGTTTTATGCCTCCTTCTCCTGGGATAAATTGTTGATAGTTACAAATATAACTACAATGTTAGTTACCTAAACACTGTAGCTTTAAGTTCTAAAAAGTAATAACTTTATATTATGCATTTGTAATGCCCTCCTTTTAGACAGAGGCTGAGTAGCAGCCTGGGATGAGTTAGCCTGGGAGTGAGGCAGTGAGTTAACCTCAGGACAGGCTGAAAGGTTCTACCAGTCAGGGCTTCTGGAGCCCTCCTACCTTTCCAGAAACATGAGAACCTTCTGCTACAGGAGAGTAGGAGGGGAGGAGGCCCAGATCTGCATGTTTGAGGAACATTAGCCAATCCCTTGGCAGGAGGCTGGGCATGGTGACCAGGGCATCACTCAAATATGACAGAGCCTGGAGAGAGAGGAGAATCGGGTGGAAGATGGATTGAAACAAGGTTGGAGTGTGGAGCCTGGGAGGGGGTCCCATGGAGGGAAGCCTATCTACAGGCTGGTTGCTGGACATGAGGATCTCCACTTCCTAAAGTCTCCTGGGGAGGAAATCCTGAGCAGCAGGAAAGGAGCCAGCCTATAAAAAGGCATGAAAGCAGCTTCCAATCCTCCACACTGGCAGGAAGGGACAGCGTGAGAACTTTTATACCCCCTGGGCCATAAAAGGGGAGGTGCAATACCCAACTAGTCCTCATCTGGGACTGCTTAGCTGCAAGCTTCTGGGACCTCTTGCTCAGGGATACCCTCAGTACAGCTGGTTGAGAGGAGGATTCATCTGGGGTGTGAGGAGATGCACCATAAAGGGACATTGTTATATTTCTGCTAGTCCCCATTTTTGTGCATAGTTGCTAAGAAGTTCATCCTCATATTCTACATATCCTTGGGCATCCCATATACCCCTAGACCCCATGGAAGCTGTGAACCCATAAATAAAAACAACCAAAAATCTAGTTCAAGGACTTGTTACTGACTCTGATGGTACAAGTGTGGAAAATACGTGTTGCCTGGCTGTGCAGAGCACAGGGGGACCCATACCAAATCCAGTGGCCCTTACAAGGGTAATGCTACACATTATAGAAATTGCTAGAAGTCTGATTAGAAACAACTGTCCAATTCCAGGCATTCAGCAATCCTCCTCTGCTTCAACAATAACAGTTTGCTTGTACAGCTGAATGTGGCTGTTCATAGGCACTTCCTGGTACTATTGTCAGTGTCTGTGCTATCAGCACACCACAGCACAACCCCATACAGCTTCCATCCTGACTGGCCCCCTGCCCCTGTGCCACCTGGTTCTGCCCTCTTCATGATCACACTCACCAGCTGCAGAGCAACAGACACATTGCTTCCTGAAGTGATGCTCCTAGGCAGAAAGAGACACCCCCACCACCTGACCTACCAGTGTGAATGGAGATGCATTGCAGTCACATGATGGCAATTATAAAGAAAAACGGTACAGAAACAAAGCTAATGTGTATAGAAAACCCTCAGCGCTATGGACCTCCTAAAAAAAGAAAAACTTGTGTGGCTAGCATATAATGTGTTCCCATATATACAACATAAATAAACAAATCGAAAATGCTGCGCAACAATATAAATACAAAATATAATGCTAAACAATAAATACGTGCAAAAAACACACGACTATGCTTGTGAGAATCAATGTGTGCTATACCAGATGTCTAATCAATACATGCGTATACGACTCCATAAACTGCACATAACCAGTGCGCTACATGAATTGTGCACACAAATAACGAACAATTGTCCTTAATAGTGAACTGTCCCTTTAAATCTTGAATATCAGCACAAGGACTTGTGTGGTATATATCCACATACACCAACTATAAGTGTCATTAGAACCTAGTATCAAAAATTGGTGAACCGTCCCTTTAAATCCGCTGTACTTCGAAATAGACCAGTTTACCACACTATTGTATACACGTGTACAGTGCTCATGTGTCACCCCTTAGTGCTCATCCGCTTCCAACACTTTATTACAGAAACAAAGATATTAAAATTTTAGATATTTGGATGGACTTACATTACTGAAATGATTGTAGGGGATTGTTTAATCAAAAGTCTTTTCTTCAACTGTGTGTGATCACATCACAGCATACATTGCAGTTGATTTACTAAAGGCAAATAGACTCTACACTTTGCAAGGGAAGTTGAACTTTAAAAGGGATTTATCCCCAGAGCTTAGTGAATGAGGTGAAGTGCTGCATGACCATCATCCAATCATGTGCAAGCTAAAACAATTTTTTTTTATATTACTTGATTACATGATTGCAAGAAAATGTATATGCAGCAGTAAAAACTGTTTGCAGACAGCTGAATGGTCCATAGAATATCTTTCCAGCTTACAAATGCTCACTTTTACCAGCAAGGTACACAGGCCATCCTTTCTGCCAAAATGAAACTTTTCAAATGGGCTGTCTTCCAACACAATAAGGGTAGCCTAAAGCAGTCAGAGTGAGAAACCAGTGCCAACCATACACATGAATGTCTTTACTTTTTTTATAAATCTGTTCAAAGCTTGGACTACAGCATACAGTGCGTATGGGGTTGATTTACTAAAGTTAAATTGGCAGTTCACTCAAAGCATAGTGAATGTAGTGAAATTTCATTTTATAAAAAAAATACCCTATCATGTGCAATTTTAGTTGGACATGTTTGGAAGATGGAGATCAGCAGAGCTTCACCTCATTCACTGAACTCTGGGGAAAATACCCCTGCAAAGTGAAAATTCCCTTACAAAGTGAGCAGTCTATTTGCCTTTAGTAAATCACCCTCTGTAACAATAGTGCTATAACACACAGTTACATTGCATAACGTAAATACAAATGTTGGTTGGGACATTTTACAGTCTAAAAATGATTTAACTAAATTATTGTTCCTACTGTTGCCTCATAATATGATACCAGAACTATGATATTTACCATTTTCTTGGCAGGCAAATAGTTCTTAATTAATCTTGCAGCTCAAATTTTCCTTCATCAGCACTAAAAAATCAATATATTTAGAAATGGATACATTATTTAATTATTACAGTGCATTAGGATGTTCTTTGTGCGTGTTTAAGGAAAGCATTGCTATAATTCGAAACTGAATGATCACAAAGTCATGTACAATCAACCCTTGTGGACTGTTTCCTAACGTTTGCCATCTGTGCCATGGAAAAAAGAAGAACATGGAATATATTTTAAGAATCATGTTTACAAACAGTCTGACTTTGATGTTCTCGGTTGCCTGTTTATTGTCTTTCTTGTCCTCTCCTGTTTATGATAGTAACATCTGAATGCAATCATTATAACATGCATCCCCATGCTAGCTCCCCCCTTACCCACATGCACATCTGCAATGAATAGTGAAGATATACCTTTAACAAATGCCCTGAGGTTGCTATCACATAGGAAGTTAAGATCGCTTTCAGTTTGCTACAGGGAGCGAAAGTTTGTTCAGTATAAATGTGTGGCTTCTTAGAATTAATTAGTAATATATATTCCAGATCTGCACAAAAAAAGCAGCATAGTATGCAACGCATTCCACCTAATTGACAACACTAAGTCATTACATGCACAAGTCGTATTCCAGATTCCTGTTAATATATTTTTTCTAAGGCATTTAAACAATATGTTTAGTTCTTCCACTGGTCTTATTATCTATTGCATAACATCTAGACATAGTTTAATTTAAAAAAATAGTATACTTTATAATATTTAAATCATTCTTTCATGGCAGTAAGCTGGATCCCAAAACCTGCTGAACTTTTCAACTGAGTACAAATACAACTCCAAAGTAATATCAACCAGTAGCTATAGCAAAGAGCAGAGGTCATAGCTTAATGCTAGTGACCTACACATCTGGATGAGCAACTGATTGAAATATGCATGCTTCCATTAATATGGACCCAATCGTAGGTGTTGGGCAGATTTTGTTTCAACTTGTTTTGATTTAAAGGTTAGGTTAATTGCTTGGGTCAGGGTGGCATGCAACCAACTAAGAAACTGGAAGTTACAATAAGCAGGCTTAGTGCAAATATTAAAAAAAAAATATATATAAAACTGTGTACTTGGTCTGGAAAAGATATTTTACTTTGACTGCTGAAAAAAAGATTTTTTTTTTTTAACAGCATTAAAGGGAATAGTAGGTTTCTGTGTTTCCTCTCAAAAAGAAGGAAGCATTGCTAGCATTTTCAATGGGCACTGCAGACTAAGTTTGTCCAAGACTTGACTTTTGTGTGTGTCCATTTCCTAATCAATGTAATATATATTTCAGCATCCTCTACAAATAGGTTAGGTCTTAAAGATATTATATTTCAAGCTGATGTATGAACATATATAAGAAGTAGCAGCTTGTGTACTTCAATGGTAAATTCATCCTTATTGTGTCTTGGCATGCTGTCCCCACCTCAATAATATTTGATAGTTTTCAATATTGTTAAAAAAATCTGAAAATAGTTTAAGTCATTATTCCATATAGCAATATCAGCAATGTATTAGCAGCAATCTTACAAAATCAGAAATTGATTATTCACGAGCAAGAGCTAGGAAGAGGATTCCTCCCAATATTAATGAATGTTATCTAGTGTTGCTACATCTTATTATTATTATTATTATTATTACACAGGATGTATATAGCGCCAACAGTTTGCTCAGCGCTTTACAATATAACGGGAGACAATACAGCAACAATACAGTTCAATCTTGATCTCTTCCATGAGGTCTTTCATGTGGAATAAATGAAAATATGCAGAAAATAGGTAGAAAAAGAAGAAGGAAAAAGAGTCAGACTCATCAAATCCTTCAATTTGCCCTCTAATGTTTGTTGCTGACTGGTATTGATCTCCTCCCACATTCCTTCCCTTTTTTATTAGGTGATAACATTTATGACTGTGTGGACCTAGTCTATGGGCCTCATCTTATCTCAGACTGCTGCTGTTTGCCATTTATTATGCTTGTCGTCTTCTTTTGAGCATTATCAACAAGACTTTATCTTTGGTAAGTTCATGGTGTTCTGTTGGGGATTACCAGACTTAGCAAAAGAAACTTTTGCCACTAGACAGATAAAGCCTGAGAGGACTTTTGGAAGCCCAAAATTGGTTACCAAGTAGATAAGGAAATTTATTCTCATCTATAACTTTTTCACGTTTACAGCGCCTTGAAAAAGTACTCATACCCCTTGAAATTTTCCACATTTTGTCATGTTACAACTAAAAACGTACATGTATTTTATTGGGATTTTATGTGATAGACCAACACAAAGTGGCTCATGATTGTGAAGTGGAAGCAAAATGATAATGGTTTTCAACATTTTTGACAATTTGTGAAAAGTGTGGTGTGCATTTGTATTCAGCCCCCAGAGTCAATCTTTGTAGAACCACCTTTCAGTGCAATTACAGCTGCAAGTCTTTTTGTGTATATCTCTACCAGCTTTGCACATCTAGAGAGTGACATTTTTGCACATTCTTCTTTTCAAAATAGCTCAAGCTCTGCCAGACTGGATAGAGAGCATCTGTAAACAGCAATTTTCAAGTCTCAATTGGATTTCTGGAGTTTCACTGAGTCATTCTAACACATTAATATGCTTTGATCTCAACCATTCCATTATAGCTCTGGTTGTATGTTTAGGGTTGTTGTCCTGCTGGAAGGTGAACCTCTGTCCTAGTCTCAAGTCTTTTGCAGACTCTAGCAGGTTTTCTTCTAAGATTGCCCTGTATTTGGCTCCATCCATTTTCCAATCAACTCCAACAGCTTCCCTGTCCCTGATGAAGAAAAGCATCCCCACAACATGATGCTGCCACCACGTTTCACGGTGGGGATGGTGTGTTCAGGGTGATGTGCAGTGTTAGTTTCTGCCACACATAGTGTTTTGCTTTAAAGCCAAAAAGTTAAATTTTGGCCTCATCTGACCAGAGCACCTTCTTCCACATTTCACATTCCACGTTTGCTGTGTCCCACATGGCTTCTTGCAAACTGCAAATGGGACTTCTTATGGATTTCTTTCAACAATGGCTTTCTTCTTGCCAGTCTTCCATAAAGGCCAGATTTGTGGAGTGCACGACTAATAGTTGTCCTGTGGACAGATTCTCCCACCTGAGCTGTGGATCTCTGCAGCTCCTCCAGAGTTCCAGAGTAACTAATGCTCTCCTTTCCCGGTCTGTCATTTTAGGTGGATGGCCATGTCTTAGTAGGTTTGCAGTTGTGCCATCCTCTTTCCATTTTCAGATGATGGATTGAACAGTGTTCCATGAGATGTTTAAAGCTTGGGATATTTTTTTTATAACCTAACCCTGCTTTACACTTCTCCACAACTTTATCCCTGACCTGTCTGGTGTGTTCCTTGGCCTTCATGATGCTGTTTGCTCACTAATGTTCTCTAACAAACCTCTGAGGGCTTCATAGAACAGCTATATGTTTACTGAGATTAAATTACACACAGGTAGACTCTATTTACTAATTAGGTGCCTTCTGAAGGCAATTGGTTCCAGTAGATTTTAGTTTACGGGTATCAGAGTAAAGGGGGCTGAATACAAATGCAGGCCACACTTTTCACAGATTTATTTAAAAAAAGTTTGAAAACCATTTATCATTTTCCTTCCACTTCACAATTATGTGCCACTTTGTGTTGGTCTATCACATAAAATCATAATAAAATAAATTTACGTTTTTGGTTGTAACATAACAAAATGTGGAAAATTTCAAGGGGTAGGAATACTTTTTCAAGTCACTGTAGATGTTGCTGCCATACATGAGACACAGGGTGAATTTACCAAAGGCAAATAGTCTGTTCAGTTTCCATGGGAATTTTCCCATAGAGGAGTAAATGAGGTGGAGCTCTGTTAACTTCCATCATCCAATCATGTGCAAGCAAAAGCTATTATTATTGTTATACAAGGTTTATATTGCGCCAACAGTTTACACAGCACTTTACAACACGGGGCAGACAGTACAATTACCATACAATTTAATACAGGAGGGATAAGAGGGCCCTGCTAGTTAGAGCTTAAGCTATTTATTTTTTCCTTGCATGTGACTGGGTATTTTTCACAAAGTAAAATTTCACCACATTCACGGAGTATTGGAAACATTCTTGCCAAGTGAACACCCCATTTGCTTTTAGAAAATCAACTCCATGGCTCCCTGTTGTCCACATATATGAATATGCAATATAAAATGCAGGTAGTCTTGTTTGATTAAGATGTCCTCCAAGGAAAATTGTAAAGTTAGCATCTATTAGGGATTAAGTATCTCATTAAAAACTCCATATATGCATTTTTTCTGTTTCAGCAGTTACACCCAATCCTTTATGCAGAAACGTTTGTTCAAATCAGTGACAAATTATGAGGGAACGATGGAGGAAATGTATTTTTTGTTGTAGCGTAAAATTTCCACTCCCAAGTAAGTAAGACTCTGTCTTACTTATCTTACTCTGTCTTACTTATCGTTTCAATCATTAACCACTTGCCTACCAGGCACTTATACCCTATTATTTACCAGGCCAATTTTCAGCTTTCAGCGCTGCCGCACTTTGATTGACAATTGCGCGGTCATGCAACATTGTACCCATATGAAATTTTGATCATTTTTTTCTCACAAATAGAGCTTTCTTTTGGTGGTATTTAATCGCCACTGGGCACTTTACTTTTTGCGCTATAAATAAAAAAAGTGCAAAAAATTTAAAAAAAAAAAAGTTTCTTTGTTTCTATTATAAAATTTTTCAAACAGGTAATTTTTCTCCTTCACTGATGTGCGTTGATGAGGCAGCACTGATGGGCACTGATAGGCGGCACTGATGGGCACTGATAGGCAGCACTAAAGGGCACTGATAGGCAGTACTAATGAGGTGGCACGGATAGGCAGCACTGATAGACAGCACTAATGATGTGTCACGGATAGGCAGCACTAATATGCAGCACTGATAGGCGGCACTGATAGGTGACACTGATGATGGGTACTGATAGACGGCACTGACTGGCATCACTGCTGGGCACTGACTGGCGGCACTGACTGGCACAACCACTGGACACTGACTGGTGGCACTGACTGGCAGCACTGCTGGGATGCACTGGTGGGTGGCACTGGTGGGCAGCACTGGTGGGTGGGCACAGGTGGGTGGCACTGGTGGGCACAGGTGGGTGGGCACAGGTGAGTGGCACTGCTGGGCACAGGTAGGTGGCACTTCTGGGCACAGGTGTGTGACACTGCAGAGTGGCACAGGTGAGTGCACTGCTGGGCACAGGTGGGTGCACTGCTGGGCACAGGTGGGTGATCTGCTGGGCACAGGTGGGCGGAGCTAGTGGGCGCACTGCTGGGCACAGGTGGGCGGAACTTGCGGGTGCCACTGCTGGGCACCAATCATCAGGGCACTGATCATCAGTACCCTGATGATCGGTGCCGATCCTCGCTCTGACAACTGCCGGTTCTCGGCAGTACTTTCCTCACGATCTGACAGCGTGAGGAAAGTGCAGCCGAGAATCGGCACTTGCATTTCCCTCTGATCAGCGTGTCATTGGACACCGCTGATCACGTGGTAAAAGGCCGCTGTGATTGGCCTTTTACCACATCACGTGATCAGCTGTGTCCGTAGGACACAGCGATCACGGAGATCGCCGGGTGCGCGCCCCCTGGGGCGCGCAGGAGAGCGCGTTCTGGGAGGACGTCATATGACGTCCACTCAGAACTGGCCGGCCGCAGTGCAGCCGTCAAGTTAATTGATAAATATATAGTCACCTCTTTAGTACTGTATTTGTAATTTTAATTTTTTTCTTAATTGTCTTATTTTTTAAAAATTAAAAACAATATTCAAACTGCTATTAAAACGGGGCTACTCAATAGCAACCAAAAACAACTTAATATTGTATTCAACTGCCCATGTTTGCTTGCTATTTTTTGAATATCTTCTCAATGCCACTTTCCAATGTCATGAAGACAAGAACTCATTCTGAATTATCCTCATATAAACAGTTGCTGGGATTTATAAGAAGGCTGAAGCTTAATGCTGAAATTAACAGCTTGACAAGTTTGACAAGCTTGGACTTGGACTGGACTTGACAAGCGTATGCAAATTTTTGAGAAAACGTTAAACATATTATTAGATGCATTTCTGTTGTGTTAAAATGAAAGTCCATCCAATTTTTTATTTTATTTTCTCACACACTGTACTTTCTCCTGATTCTTGCTCCTGTTCCTCTGAAAAGTGAAGATACGGAGCAGAGAGAGGACAGTAACATAGTGGATGAGGAGCTTGAGCAGTTGGGAGGGCCTAAACAATCTGACACTGCTGCCAGATTTTGCAGCAATGAAACAACGAGTTAAACTTGGCACAGTTGAACTATTTTGAGACTGTAAGTGAGGCTTGGAACATAGTTCTCACTGTTATATTTAGCTTAGAGCTGAACTCTAGAATAAGAAAGTATTGTAAATATAAGAGACATGTGTGCAATTGCTTGAATCTTGGTGTGCTTTGTGTATTTCTTCCAGATCCAGCATATACGTAGGCAGGCTATGATTAAGACATCGTAACAAATGAAACACATTAGCAGACTGTGTCCTTGTTAAAGTAACAGAGGGTAAGCCATAATAAGCCTTATCTGTAGATACAGTAAATATCTCCTAAACGAGTATCATTTAGGAGATATTCACATTTGTAGCGGCCGGTGACATTATTGGCGAACGTGCACTGCTCTCTAAACTAGAGTATTAACCACCATTCCTTATACTTGCACCTCTTAGAAAGGCTGCATTTAAAACTCAAATGAGTGGCTTTGTGCGAGTTTAGTGATTTGAAAACAAGACAGTTATTCATCTATGGTTTTAACAATGCCAGGCTTTGGACAATAAAATATTGTAGATGCCAATAAAGGCACACATGGTTTCTCAGTGCACCTGCAGTATATTAGATGAAGTATCTTTGTTTTGTTTTTTGTTCCATATATACTTTATTTTCAATACATTTAGTTTAGTATATATGGTCAGAAATGTATGGAAAAAATAAACATATCACATATCACTTACAAGCCATTTCAATGTGCTCTGTGAAGTTATTTTAAGATTGCAATGGCACTGATCATTTCCCTACTCGCGTCTGCAATCTACAACAGGTCTACCTCCCCTTGTATGTCGGACAAATCAGCTGCCATATAGGAGCTGCTGGAAATTTAAGTTTACCCCTGGTTCACATATGTGTGACTGTGCGGGTCTCAATTTGTGTGGGCACATGAGACCATTCATTTGAATGGACTCCCGTGCCCTGGGACACACAGGGAAGATGTCCCTGCACTACTTGGGAAATTGCAGCCTGCACGGGAATCGAGGTTCCCAGTACAGTTGTGATTTACAGTGAGTTCGGTGTGCCATTAGAATTAACCTGCTGGTCCCGTATTCCTCTGTGTGGGTGATGTGGCTGCTGGTATTTGTGCGGGTCCCGCAATGGCACCACCCGCACAGATATGAACCATACAGAAACCTGGCTTCAAGCAGCAGATTCTTCTTCTCCCACAGCACTTTCCTATGGATGCCTTCTCTGGACTCATTCACCCAGACCCAGTGGTTGGAAAGGTGGTGGAGTTGGTTTGCTTCTATCCCCACTGAGCACCTTTCAAGTCCTACCTAACCCTCTGTTCTCTGGAGTGACAAATCATGCTTCTCTGTTTGGCAATCTGATGGACGTGTCTGGGTTTGGCAATTGCCAGGAGAACGGTACTTGCCTGACTGCATTGTGGCAAGTGTAAAGTTTGGAGGGGGGATTATGCTGTGGGGTTGTTTTTCAGGGGTTAAGCTTTGCCCCTTAGTTCAGGTGAAGGGAACTCTTAAGGTGTCAGCATACCAAAACATTTTGGACAATTTCATGCTCCCAACTTTGTGCGAACAATTTGGGGATGGCCCCTTCCTGTTCCAACATGACTACACACCAGTGCACAAAGCAAGTCCATAAAGACATGGAAGAGCGAGTTTGGGGTAGAGGAACTTGACTGGCCTGCACAGTCCTGACCTCAACCCAATAGAATAGCTTTGGGATGAAGTAGAGCAGAGACTGTGAGCCAGTCCCTCTCATCCGACATCAGTGCCTGACCTCACAAATGCGCTTCTGGAAGAATGGTCAAACATTCCCATAGACACACTCCTAAACCTTGTTAACAGCCTTCCCAGAAGAGTTGAAGCTGTTATAACTGCAAAGGGTGGGCCAATGCAATATTGAACCCTATGGACTTAATCTGGGATGCCATTAAAGTTCATGTGCGTGTAATGGCAGGCGTCCCAATACTTTTGGCAATATAGTGTATATGCTCTCTGGTTCTACAGGCTCCACCCCAGTGAAGATAAGATAGATTGCACCTTTGGTTTTCTTAGCAAGCCCCAGTCTCTGTCCCCCCTTTTGTTTTCCTTAAAACTCCCCCCTCCACCCATAATTTTTTTTTATCTTTTCCCCTCCCCCTATTTCATCACTAAGGCCAATAAATTGACCAAATAAGGTGTCCTGCAAACCCATGTTTTGACAAGAAATAAATTAACAGCAGGAGATCAGAGAGAAGGCATCATCACTTTGTTGCTGCACTTCCACTGTCCCAACACAAGCTGAGGGCTTTTAAAATTGCCACAGCAATGTGTACCTCATTGTCAGGCTGTAAGGTCAAAATCCTATTGGGCATCCAGGGAGAAAACCAAGCTTAATCAATACCTTTTTAGTGCCCCCTAGCTACCAATGTGAAAGAACCCTAAAAGTTTTGATAAACAATCCACCAGAAACCTTATTACCAAGCCAAATCTGATTATTAGGCTTTAAAGGAGAACTATAGCCAAAGTTTTTTATGGATCAGAGTAGTCCAGTTAGGTCTGCACTCCTGCGACCTGTTTTCAGCTGACAGCAGGCCAAAGCCTGCTGGAGACTGACATCATAGAGCCAGCCCAGGATCTGAAAAGATCCTGACCATATGGTCGGGATCCACCCAGAGGCCTGGACTGGCACCTGGCTCAGTCTTTCAGTGATCCACTGAGAGCCTGAGTTAGCCCCTCCCATCCCCAGCACAGCACTCCAGAGAGCGCAGGAAGGGTGGAGCAGAGAGCCACCGTTTGACAGTCACAGCTCTCTGCTCAGATCGGAGGGAAGACCTGAACAATCAGCGGAGTTTGATCACTCAGTTCTCACTGAGACCAGCGGGGTACAGATGCAGCCTTGGATCGATGCTGCACCCACCTAGGTTAGTATAATGGGTTTTTAATAAATCCCATACTTCTCTTTTAAGTTAATGCTCTGTTTCAAGAATACAATCATATATATGTGTGTGTGTATATATATATATATATATATATATATATATAATTGTATTATTTAATGCATGTACAGTATATGCAATTTTGTATCGTAGGTTTTTTTGGTACCTATTAGACAGATAGTCATTGCCACCAATCTTCTGATCATGATTTCACAGGTGGTAATAAATGAGAAATGAGGTCTTAGCTAAAAAGCTGAGGACACTTATGCGCATCAGTGAAATATCCGGGACAGCTGCCCTCCATTTACTTGCTTGCCTGATATTCATTATAGCTGAGCTGAAGAATGCAAAGAAAGTATGTTAATCCAAGTAAGAACTCTCACTTCTCCTCATTGTTCCTGTGAGTATAGTTTGTGCACTGTGCAACAATTCACTTAGAATATAGCAATTCTTGAGCTAAATAGTGTTATAAAATAGCTTATAAAACAGACTGGGTTGTGTTGAGGTTTAAGATGGATCGCAGTCTAAACTCTGCAGTGTCTGACCGTTGTGCATTGCATCATATGTATGATATTTTTTATCAGCACATCTTTGTATTAAAAATAATTAAGAACTGAATAACATATGTTTTGATGTGTACATTCTAATAAAGTCAATTTTGTTTATGCAATCCATTCTGCAAATTACTATATGATATACTTCCAGAGTACATGCACATGATTAGTTGGTTAAAATGAATACAAGTTATCCAAACCAGAAACTAAAGTAATTATTCCCAATTTTGTTATTAGAGATGAGCGAATGCTGCAAAATCTACCCCACTATATAGATGCACCAAGTCCAGATTTGCAATTTTATTTAAAAGTTGGATATCAGAGGAACTTCCATCATTTTTTTCTTCACTTGACTACAGTTGCCAGATCAAAGGTTTTTAATACCATTGGCTTTTTCTTTGTGCCCCAGCACAGTAGGTACATGGGTTCCGTACAGCTGGAGGCCTGCAAAAGTCATTACCACGCATAGCCAACCCCCATTTGATACCAGTGCATACAGTCATTTAGGAAAGTATACCTCTTGAAATTTGTTGACTTTTTAGGCATATTTGAGCCGACAATCATTAGATCTTATGTTTATTAGCGTCTACACATATAGGTAATATACTCACACATAAAAATGACAAAATGCATTTATTTTCACAGTCTAAGTTTGGGCCAAAGTGCAAGCATCTACAATTGTAAAGAGATTGCATCAACTCAACCTGCACGTGAGGTGTGTTAAGAATACAAAAAAACATTAGAGCAAGACTACTATTATTATACAAGACGTATATAGCGCCAACAGTTTTCTCAGCGCTTTAAAATATAAAGGGAGACAATACAGCAATGATACAATTCAATATAAGAGGGTTAGGAGGACCCTGCTCCTGGGAGCTTACAATCTAGTAGGGAGGGGCTGGTGGAACAAAAGGTACTAACTGTGAGGGATGAACTGATAGGAGAAATAGAAGATTTGGTTATTAGCTGAAGACAGGATAGGCTTCCCTGAAGATGTTTTCAGGGATTGCCTAAAGGCGGACAGAGTAAGAGATAGTAGGACAGATTGGGTTAGAGAGTTCCAGAGGATGGGGGAGGCTCTGGAGGAGAGCATGATAGAAGGAGACAAGGTAAATAGAGAACAGGAGGCCTTGTGAGGAGTGGAGAGGACAGTTTGGGTGATACTTGGAGACAAGATTGGTGATGTATTTTGAGGTGGAGTTATAAATGGCTTTATATGTTATTGTTAATGTTTCAAATTTCATTCATTGGGCAATGGGAAGCCAGTGGAGAGATTGGCAGAGAAGGGACATGGAACGGGTGGTAAGGTGGATGGGTCTGGCAGCAGCATTCATGATAGACTTAAGAAAGCCTAAGCCTGCAATTAGATAAGTCAATGAGGAGGGAGTTAAAGATTGCCATTAAATATAAATATAGAGTTGTTTACTCACAGTGCCAATAGGCATGTTTGCAGCAAACCAAAGACAGTATTTCATAACAACTGTAAAGCATGGTGGTGGATATGTTATGGTTTGGGGTTGGTTTGCTACTTCAGGGCCTGAGCACCTTGCATTCATCAGGTCATTTAAACAGTCTACATCATTTTAAAGTGTGCTTGATGAGAATGGGAGGCCATCTAATCGAAAGTTGAAGTTACACCAAAAATTAGTATTTCAATACCATAAAAAGAGTAAAAGAGAGACAAAGGGCTATGGGTTGCCCTAGTCAAAGCCCTGATTTAATACTTGTTGAAATTTTGTTGGAAGATCTTGAAACTGGCAGTTTGTGCAAGGAAATCCACATATTACTGGCAACTGAAGGAATTTTTCAAGGAGACATGGTCAACAATGTCAATATCAGATTTGATATGAGGCACTGATGGGCAGGTATACAGGAGTAAATATCAACATCTGATTCCAGAGCTGTGCTTACTTTTCCACTGTACATTTATTCTGCTATAATGATGATTATATGGCACAACCCTTGTTTTTGGCATTGATACACAATGGGGGAAAAATTATCAAAATGGAAGCAGCCAGAATCTGGAACAGCAGTGCGTGGCAACCAATCAGCTTCTATCTTCAGCTTTTTCAGTTAAGCTTTGAAAATGAAAGGTGAAAACTGGTTGGTTGCCATGCACATCTTTTTCAGATACAGGCTGTGATCAGCTGTGTCCAATCACAGCTGATCACATGTAATCAGGGAAATGCCGGTTATCGGCATTTCTCTCCTCACGAGCTGTCACGCTGACAGCTCGAGAGGAGAGGAGAGCCGGTAATCGGCATCCCTCGGAGGGGACATGTCCTGATGATCTGTGTAGCCCCAGCAGTGCCACCTGTCAGTGTCCATCAGTGCCAGCTGTCAGTGCTCATCCATGCCCCCTGCCAGTGCCCATCAGTGCCACGTTTCAGTGCCTACCAGTGCACATCAATGCCACATATCAGTGCCCATCTGAGCTGCCTTTAAGTGTCACCCATCAGTGCCAGTCAGTGCCACCTATCAATGCCAGTCAGTGCCACCTATCAGTGCTGCCAATCAGTGCCACCTAGCAGTGCCAGTCAGTGCTGCCTATCAGTGCCAGTCAGTGCCGCCTATCTGTGCGCATCAGTGCCGCCTATCAGTGCCCGTCAGTGCTGCCTATCAGTGCCGCCTAACAGTGCCAGTCAGTGCCGCCTATCAGTGCCAGTCAGTGCCGCCTATCAGTGCCATATATGAGTGCTGGCTTTCAATGCCCATCAGTGATGCCTGTCAGTGCCTATCAGTGCCACCTACCAGTGCCTCCTCATCAGTGCCCGTCAGTGCCACCTATCAGTGTCCATCAGTGCAGCCTATCAGTGCCCATCACTACAGCCTCATTAGCGCAACATCAGTGAAGGAGAAAAATCACTTATTTACAAAATTTTATAACAACTAAGAAAAAAGTTTCCCCAACCCCAACTGATCACTTTAGCTTTTTATTGAATACATTGGTGAATCAAGTGTTTGTTTGTTTTTTACCTTAGCCGGTTTTCTGCAGCTGAAGAAATCATTAAATATGATTTAATGAATAACTGTTTTTGACCCATTGTAAATGATAGACTTTCAACTGTCAGCATTACCTTAGAAATTAAGAGGTTTTTCACCTTGGTGCTGAATGTACAAACAACATAAAATCAATTGCCAATCAAATAACTGACAGTTTTGAGCAGAAAGCCCCTTAGTGCCCTATTTAAAGGGATTGTAAACCCTCACCTTGTAAAACAGCCCACTGAGTTTAAAAGAGAAATGAAAGACAAAACTTGCATATATAACAAAAAGGTATAGTAAAAACAGTATACTGTAAATACCATTTTTCCAATGCAATGCATAAGAGTTAGGGGAGAAGAAACAGCAGCACACTGATCTTTCCAGCAAGAGGCAGTGCAGAGGGGGTATGTCAGCAGAAGTCTGATCATTGGAAGAGAGCAGGCACAGCTAATCAACTGACCACACTGTCATCTCCTGCCTAGTGTGGTCAGTTTTTATAAGAAAGCAAAGGGTCTGGCAGGAACACCAGGGATTTCACACAAAGGAAGCTATACAAAGAGAACAGAATAGTTTTTCATACAAGTATATGGTACAGCAAACACATATCAAGAATATGAAATGTTGGGTTTACATAATCTTTAAGTATAGGTAAGGGAGAATGCTACTTACATTTACAATTAATTCAGATTGTTCTTAATATATGCCATATAATCTTCAGGTTTGTAAAAAAACGTTTTACAGAGTGTTGCTCAGAAGGTCCATTGTGATAGGCAGCTTAGGGTCCAGTGTAATGGCCCTGGGCATTTCTTGACTTTTCTGACCTTCCAGCTATCATAGCAGACAGAGGCTGCCTCAAAAATAGGTGCCCCATCAATCAAACTAAAAAAGACATTTCATGCTCAAAGACCAAAACAGTCAGAAGAGCATCGTGTCACATAGAATCACAAATAGAATAGCTCACATTTTTTTAGGCACACTGAAAATATGTATATAATTACAAAATATAACAAAAATAGATGACAAACAGACAAACACTTTTTCTTTAGAACAATGTTCAGTAGAAAAGGAAATGTCTCACTATGCTTTGCAGAGTATCTAACCCATCTATTAAAACGTACGTATATGTCCCTGACTTTGGATCAACTCAGGGTTGAGAAGTAATTTGTATCTTTCAAATAAAGCTGCAGCAAAACTGGCCTCAAAGGTTACTATGAGACAAAGTGGTCAGTAGATCTAGAGATATATACAGCTGACGTTATAAAAAGCAAGTTTGGCTCTACCCCTTTCCACCTCCTGACCAGGTGATGGGTGACTTTACACATTTACATATAAAGGGTAGGGGCTACGTTTATCTTTTACACAGGGGTCTCCAAACTTTCTAAACAAAGGGCCAATTTACTTTTTTTTCAGTCTTTAGGGGGGCTGGAGTGGCCGGTGGGAATAAAAAATGTCCTAGTGTCAGTGGGAGTAAACAATGTCTTGGGCTTGGAGAAGGAATAGTGATCCATGATTGATATTAGTGGGAGGAATAGTATCCCATTATTGGTATTAGTGGGAGGAATAGTGTTCCATCATTGGTATTAGTGGGAGGAATAGTGTCCCATTATTGGTAGTAGTGGGAGGAATAGTGTCCCATCATTGGTATTAGTGGGAGGAATAGTGTCCCATTATTGGTAGTAGTGGGAGGAATAGTGTCCCATTATTGGTAGTAGTGGGAGGAATAGTGTCCCATTATTGGTAGTAGTGGGAGGAATAGTGTCCCATTATTGGTAGTAGTGGGAGGAATAGTGTCCCATTATTGGTAGTAGTGGGAGGAATAGTGTCCCATTATTGGTAGTAGTGGGAGGAATAGTGTCCCATTATTGGTAGTAGTGGGAGGAATAGTGTCCCATTATTGGTAGTAGTGGGAGGAATAGTGTCCCATTATTGGTAGTAGTGGGAGGAATAGTGTCCCATTATTGATATTAGTGGAAGGAATAGTGTCCCATTATTGGTAGTAGTGGGAGGAATAGTGTCCCATTATTGATATTAGTGGGAGGAATAGTGTCCCATTATTGGTATTAGTGGAAGGAATAGTGTCCCATTATTGGCAGTAGTGGGAGGAATAGTGTCCCATTATTGGTATTAGTGGAAGGAATAGTGTCCCATTATTGGTAATAGTGGGAGGAATAGTGTCCCATTATTGATATTAGTGGGAGGAATAGTGTCCCATTATTGGTATTAGTGGAAGGAATAGTGTCCCATTATTGGTAGTAGTGGGAGGAATAGTGTTCCATTATTGGTAGTAGTGGGAGGAATAGTGTCCCATTATTGATATTAGTGGGAGGAATAGTGTCCCATTATTGGTATTAGTGGAAGGAATAGTGTCCCATTATTGGTAGTAGTGGGAGGAATAGTGTTCCATTATTGGTAGTAGTGGGAGGAATAGTGTCCCATTATTGGTATTAGTGGGAGGAATAGTGTCCCATTATTGGTATTAGTGGAAGGAATAGTGTCCCATTATTGGTAGTAGTGGGAGGAATAGCGTCCCATTATTAGTAGTAGTAGTGGGAGGAATAGCGTCCCATTATTGGTAGTAGTGGGAGGAATAGCGTCCCATTATTGGTAGTAGTGGGAGGAATAGCGTCCCATTATTGGTAGTAGTGGGAGGAATAGCGTCCCATTATTGGTAGTAGTGGGAGGAATAGCGTCCAATTATTGGTAGTAGTGGGAGGAATAGCGTCCCATTATTGGTAGTAGTGGGAGGAATAGCGTCCCATTATTGGTATTAGTGGGTGGAATAGCGTCCCATTATTTGTAGTAGTGGGAGGAATAGCGTCCCATTATTGTTATTAGTGGGAGGAAGAGTGCCCCATGATTGGTATCACTGGAGACAACAGGACCTAATTGTTCATATCAGTGGAAGAAAAAATGCCCCATTGCTGGTGTCATTGGGAGATATGATTCCCTACTGTTGATGTCATTGGAAGGAATAGTGCCTTCTTGCTGGTGTTTATGGGAGAAATAGTGCCCCAAGAGCCAGAAAAAGGCAAACAAAGGGCTGCATTCGGCCCACGGGCTACAGTTTGGAGACCCCTGTTTTAAAGGAAAGGTTAGAGAAAGGGAGAGAAACAAAAACAAAAGTACCACTGAAGCCCCATACACACGTTCCAAATATCAGCCAAAATCAGTACAGCAGATACCGATCGACAATGAAATTACCGTGCGTACCAGGCTTTATGGATCATTACACACATCTTCATGCTAGCCATGCTAAATGCATGTCTTTCCTCCTTGGCCAGGTTTTGCAGCCCTCTACAGAAAATATAACTGCAGTACATTACCTACATTATCCTAGAGAACAATGGAGAAACACAATAATAATAACTAAAATAAAAAATGTTAATTAAGTTAATTTTTAAATAAGGCATTTATGTTAATAGTACAATATAATCCTAACCTCCAGCATTTGTTAAACTATCTCTTTATTTATTAAATAAAGTAAAACAATTGATAGATAAAGCACATCTTCAATTTGCAAAACACTCTCAAATGTTGGTATAATGTGATAATCATACTCACAGCTCTAGACGTGTACACATGAAATGCATTCTGTTGGCATATTTAAAGCTTAAAGCGGAGTTCCACTTACACTGTAAAAAAATAGAAGTCAGCAGCTACAAAAACTGTAGCTGCTGACTTTTAACCTCCCTGGCGGTATTCCCGAGTGTAGCTCGGGGTTAACTTTCAGTACCAAAAGTGGTAACCCCAAGCTAAACTCGGGATTACCCTGCAGCGTTGCTCAGGGATTCCCTCCAGCACTTACCTTGTCCTGTGCTCCTGCGATGTCCCCCCTGCAGCGTGGGAAATTCAAAAATGTTAAAAGTGACATTCACTCAATACACTAAAATCTGATAGTATTACATTACTGTATCAAACCATTTCACATACATTTTGTCCCTACTGCTTTGTCCTGCGCCCTGCCTGCATTTTTACCGTTCTTTCTGCCTGGAAACTGAGAAACGTCCATGGCGTCCAGAAAGCGTCCCTTTAGGTCAAAATTGGTTTTAGACCAGCTAGAGAACAGCGATAGTAAATTAGAAGTACTTGCAGAATTGAGTGATAATGATCCATGCAAAAAAATTTACCGCTTTGAGCACAGAAATACTGACATAATCAGACCATTGGGGAGATTAAAAAACAGCCACTCACCTGCCTCACGATCCTGCGGTGTGCCCGCCACAGCCATTTTACTGGCTGTCCTGTATTCTAGGAGGCCGGCATCTTCAGTGTGGGCACCTGGCTGTGACAGTTTGCGGCTGCACAGCCAGGTGCCCACTGCACATGCACGAATAGTGCTGCGCTTCCTGAATGGCCCCGTAGTCTTCTGGGACCTGTCACATGTCCCACAAGACTACGGGAAGGGAGGGTAGGAGGACAACTTCCGCTCCCCCCCTGCTCCCCAAAGGTGCCAATCCTTAATGGGGAGCGGGGGACCAATCTTTAAAGCAGAACTTCACCTTTTGGGTGGAACTCCACTTTAAAAAAAACTTTAATACTCCCCTATTTTTAGTAATCCAGTGTTCATGTCCTAGATTGTAAGCTCGAAAGAGCAGGGCTCTCGAACCCCTCGTGTATCACATTGTATTGGTATTGTTCTGTCACATGTTCTGTCCCCCTTTGTAATGTACAGCGCTGAGCGAACTATTGGCGCTTTATAAATACTGTATAATAATAATAATAATAATAATAATAATGAGCTCCCGTGCTGGTGCTGACATCTTCCCCCCAGCTTCAATTAGGTTCAGGGTCTTCAGACATCTTGAGTTACTGGGCCAGGGTGACATACCTTTCTGCACAGCAGTTCATTCATCCTGGTGCCGAGAATGTACACTGAGCTGGAGATGTACACAGCTCAGTGTAGTATGTCTCTTCTGCAATAAATAATTTGTGCTCACAAGTTTTTAAATTCAGGGTTGAAGCTCAGTTCACACTACTGTGACCTGAAAGTGACGCAACTTATGGTGCGACTTTGCCAGGCAATTTGCTGGCGACTTAAGTATGACTTTGATGCGACTTGATGTGTTACTTTCATGCCATGCAGCTTTGCATGGGTAATCTTCCTGTAATATCAGATCCCAATCACATCAATATAGATGAGGATCCGACCTGGAGGCAACTTCCATTAAAGTCTATGGGCACAAGTCGGATAGAAGTCGCCTTGAAGTAGTACAGGAACCTTTTCTAAAGTCAAAGTGACTTCATTAGTGCTAATGAAATAATTTCATAAGCAATGCTAATGTGCTAAAGCAGTGCTAATTAAAGTGTTACTAAACCCAGGACCCTGCATTCACTATATCTGGTCTCCCATAGTACACACAACATGGAAGTACAATTATTTAAGTAAATATAAACTGCTAAATACCTTTTCTCATCAGCAGTTAGAGCAGTTTTGTGATTTCTATAAATGTCCAGCCCAGCAGTAGCTAAAGCTGGTAGGAGGAGTTTTCTTTCTGCTCTAGGAGGATGCAAAACCCCTGACCTCTGTCTGATCAGTGCTGATTGACTCTGTGCTGATCACATGCACTCTCCCAAGAAAAAAAAAACCCTCTCTAGCAATACACACAAAACTGAGCATGTGCAAATGCTTACGGTTCAGTCTGTCTTATCAGGAGATAACAGGTGGTCGCTTGAAAAAGGGGAAGAACAGAGAAGAAAGGATCAAACGGCTTTTTTACACAATGCAGAGGATTAACCCCTTTCAGTTCCACAGTGAGTATAACAAGCATGCTTTACTGCATATACAGGCTGATTTTATTGTTGTGGGTTTAGTAACACTTTAAGACAGCTCTCATTGACTAACATGGGATTTCACATGTCATGCGACTTGATTTCAAGTAGCAGTACTGCGAACTGAGCCTAAATAGTTTTTTAAGTCTAATTTGTTTTACAATTTAAAATAACAAACGTGTTATACCCACCTGTTCTGTGCAGTGGTCCCCCGCCGGCGATCTTGGCTCCTCCTGTTCTTCGTGTGTTCCCATAGCAAGCCGCTTGCTATGGGGGCATGCTGTTTCTGCTCACTCCCAGGCTGTGTCTATGTTCATAGCGGGACATAGCCCTGCCCCCCACTTCTTCCTCATAGCATTTGAAGCCGATAGCTTCTGCTGCTGTTCGAGCCCCTGTGTGAAGAGGAAGAAAGGAAAGAATAGATGCAGCTATGCACAGGGCTGGATTTATTCTTCCTTCTCTTCCTCTTCACACAGGGAAGGGGGGGCAGAGAAATAGATTTTTTTTACCCTAATGCATGGAATGCATTAAGATAAAAAAAAAAACATTTTTAGCTTTAGTATCACTTTCTCCACTTCAAATCAACCTACTGTGAGTTAGTAATCCACAGCCACAGTTGTAATTAAAAGCTTTTTATGAGATCCTATAAGGGCTGGTCCACACCACAGAAATGCAGTCCAGATGTGTTCCGAACGTGTTTCTGCATGTGCGTTTACATGCATTTTTGGCACGTTTTTGATGCTTCTGAAACATTTATGATGCATTCCATGATTTATCATGCATTCCAGATGCACCTTTTCCTCTTTTTTTGTATATCCTGCTTTTTTCTGTGTTTTTTTGGGTGAAATGCATTCTGGTATGCTTTATATGCATGTTTATGCGTTCCAGTGTGTTTTTGATGTGTTTTGCCATATTGCATAGTTACATAGTTAATCTGAAAAAAGGCAATCTAGTGCAATCATAAAAGGGAAAAAAAATTAAATCTTATACCCACAGTTGATCATTCCAGTACAGTTTCTTGCAAAAAATTGCAGCATGGTCTATTTTGTAACGCATTGTAATTGCATGAACTTTGCCACTGGAATCCATGTATCCACGTGTTATTGATGTAGGAAAAAAAATGCACTGGACTGCATGTGGTGTGAACCTGCCCTTAAAGAGACAACAGCACATTTAATTGTGATGTTGTATCCAATTGCACATAGTTGCAATTATTAAATTGCAGCTTCTACTGTAAAACATCTAAATTGTTGAAGCACTTTGGGAGTATTTTTGCCCTTTATTATGAAATAAAAAAAGGATTTGCATTAGGGATAATACGTACATAAAGGAAACAGTTGCTGATCAGACAGGTTCTAGTCTAATGTACAAGTATTTCTATAATCTCAGCACAGAAACATGTATGCTTATATAAGGTTCATATAAATTGTTTCTTCCTTCTTCTAGCTCATGCAGGCACAGTATTCCAACCGTAACATTGTGCAGTAAGAATATGTTTTCTCAGGGGAAAATACGGGTAACTCACACATTTTATGTTTTTATTTTTTCTGTTCCACAACCACTAGCTGTTTTCCTATAAATCCTTCATTCTTAGAACTTTTTGATGGGACCTGGAAACATTCATGTACTTCACAATAGGGAATATTGACCATACTTTGGATTGCCTCGTTAGGAATTAGTCAAGATTAATGGAAGGTCCGCATTACTACATGAAGTGTGACGCCTCTTCTGAAAACAGGTAGTACAATTGTGATCAGGTTAGTTATTCTTTCTGCTTTTGCAAAATGTTTTACTTTTTTGAAAGCTGTCAAAAATAAAGAATAAATTACAGTCTCAAAAGTGCATAAACAGTTTATATTTCTAGTGGTAAAAGCAGTCATATGGGTTTAACGTGTTCTTAGACATCTTTTTAGAGTCTAAACAATAGTTATGCAATGTTATGGACAAATTGAATTTCATTGGGTTTTTATTCTGATATTTGACAGATTTATAAGTGCCTATCCATTGTCCAACGTAAGTTGTTCAAAAACTGCTCCACAGTTTCTATCTGAGAAATGTTTAACCTCCATAGTGGTATGATTATTTCAGATTTTTGGTGCTGAAAGCGGTACCATTATTCTGCATGGAAATATGTAGTTTTTTTTATTGTAGACCTGTAATATTTAGGAATAACTCACTGAAATCTGTCCGAACAAGAGTCTATTAAACATCCCGGGTATGATAAAATTTGAAACACAAAATCATAAATTATAATTTAATAAATAATCATAAAAAATAATAATATAATAATACATTTAATTCAATAATATAATCAAACCAAAAACACTGAAATTTGAAATATAGCGCCAAGTTTGCACATTGCTCTGCAAAGTCGCAAAATCGTTTTCAGTGTCTGATGACGAATTTTCCCACGAATCATTATCACTCAATTCTGCAAGTGGTTCTGATTTACTATCGCTGTTCTCTAGCTGATCTAAACCCGCTTTTGACCTAAAGGGACGCTTTTTGGACGCCGTGGACTTTTCTAAGTTTCCAGGCAGAAAGAACATTCAAAATGCAGACGGGACAGGACAAAGCACTAGGGACAAAATGTATGTGAAATGGGTTGAAACAGCAATGTTTTACTATGTAAAATCGTTTTGAAAAAAAATGAAATTTTTTTTAAATTTTCAAATTTCCCGCCGCCGGCGGTGCCCGGAGGAGATGGCCGGGACGCTGCAGGGGACACATCGCTGGAGCGAAGGACAAGGTAAGTGCTGCAGGGACTCCCTATACAGCGCTGCATGGTAAGCCCGAGTGTAGCTCGGGGTTACCGCTTTTGGTACAGACATTTTACCCCGAGCTACACTCGGGAATACTGTTAGGGAGGTTAAAGTAAAACTATAGGCAAAATCAAAAATGGTATATATGATGCTGTCCGTCAGCAGCATTAACAGTATTTCTGAATCCCCTTGCTATATCATTTTTTTTCTGCTGATCCTTCCAGTAAGGATGTTATTTTGCAAATGTAATGGCTTATTGATACTTTAACACACATTAAATTGCTTACCACTTCAACATGCTTTTTTGATGTGTTTTTGATGGTTCTGTGATGCTTTGGTGATGCTTTCACGATACTTTGTGTTTTTTCGTGTTTTTTTGATGCTTTAATGAAGCTTGGCAAATTTTGATTTGTTTTAAAGGGGAGCAGTAGAACCCCAGTTCAGTAGTACCCTCACTCAGAAGATTCCAGCTCATTAGTACCCTTGTTCAGCAGATCATCAGCTTATTGGTACCCTCATTCAGCAGATCCCCTGCTCAGTAGTACCCCAAGCTCTGCTGGTGCCCCACTCAGTAGTACCCCCAGCTTTGCTGATGTCTCGCTCAGTAGTAACCCCCAGCTCTGCTTATTCCCCACTCAGTAGTATGCTCCAGCTCTACCGATGCCCCACTCAGTAGTAACCCTCAGCTCTGCTGATCCCACACTCAGTAGTAACCCCCAGCTCTGCTCAACCTCTGGTTTGCTGATCCTCCTCTCTCTTTGGTCCCTGCACACCTCCTGCTTTATTGTTCCCAAGCCGAGCACCACATGTGAAATTGCTAGTTTCTCCTGCTCCAGTCCCCCAGCTCTGCTGAGCCTTTGCCAGTTCTCTCTCCAGTCCCCACTCACTTTCCACTATAGTGTTCCCATGTTGCACACCATGGGGTAGATTTACTAAAACTGGAGAGTGCACAATCTGGTGCAGCTGTGCATGGCAGTCAATCAGCTTCTAACTTCAGCTTGTTTAATTAAGCTTTGGCAATAAAACCTGGAAACTGATTGGTTTCTATGCAGAACTGCACCAGATTTTGCACCTTGCAGCTTTAGTAAATCAAGCCCCATGTGCGCTAGTTGCTCCACTTAAGTCCAGACCCCACTCAACTTCCTGCTGCTCCACGCTGCACACCAGATGTGACGTTTGCACCAGAATATATACACATGAACCAGAAGTGACTGCTGATGATGTCTTTTCAGTTCACTTTTTTGGTTTCACAGTGCATCCTGGGATATGTCATACCTGCACTACCTACAAAACAAAGTGAAGCTAAAGCTGAACAAAATCTGCAGGTGCTGTAAGTGAGCTTTGTCATAGACTTCTGTGGAGGCTTTGGAGATGCTTTAAAACACCAAGAAAGCGACATGGGGTATAATTTTTGAAGCAAAGCAAAGCCAAAGCAACATGTAAACTGGACCATAAGCTTACCATTTTATTTAGCGACAGGTGCTTTGATTGGCATTCAGAGCACTTAACAAAGTGTGTCCAATGCCACATTTTGAAGCAAGTGTAAACGAGCCCTAACAGATTAAGCTGTCCAGCAAAACTGGCAGTCAGAGGGTTGAGATAAGCTATTTAAAAATGACAGATGTGCCTGCAATGGTAAGCTTTTGTTTGTTTAGGCAATACCTATATCCCCCCTCCCAAAAAAAAAAACTGTTGCTATAATTTCTTAAAAAGTGTTAGCTGTACCATAGTTTTAAATCATTAGCCAATTATATTGGGATCTAAACCTCCTAGTCGCTCTCCACAGGTTGATAATGCTGCTGTCCAAAGGTGTCTATGCTGCTCCCTATTGATACAGTGTAGGGAGTGTTTTACTAGCCTGGATCACTAGGTGAAAATAAAAGGGAAAAAGACAAAAAACAACACAACTGCAGCCACCACGAAGCACTAAGGATTGATAATCTGCAATTTATTATATTTTTGTTCTTAGGTCCAACTATACCTCAATCCCATAACATCTCTAGTCAAAACATTTTGTTTCACTTTTGTACAGTGCAGGGAATACTTATAACCCTGGTTGTTTTTTTATTGCAGTCTGTGCCACAGGGGATATTTCTTTTCACTTCTTGTCCTGGAGACAAAACAGGAATTGAGAGGAAATCTCTCCAAAGTGACACTGGAAGAATTTCCCTTTACTATCTGTTTTGGGACAACATTAAAATGTTGGATTTCCCATCACTTTCTACCCCACTGACAACAGTAATTAGGACAAATAGAGAAGATGAATCTCCTAATCAGGAACAAAGACACTGAAACCATTTAAACCTTCTTTACACAATTCCATTACTGAAAAAGCTTTGTCTTTAGATACACTTTAGCTAAATAGTTATAGAGTTCATGGTGTGATTGAACACATTTAGATGTATGGATCTGTTGTATACTTATTTGGAAAATGTTTACAATGCAGATCATGGTCAGTAGAGTATACCTTAGGTCAGTGGTCTCCAAACTGTGGCCCGGGGGAAAGATGCGGCCGGATGGTTGCCTTTATCTGGCCCTTTGAGCACTATTTCATCCACTGACTCCAGTTATGGGACATACGTCCTCCCAATGACACCAACGAAGGTGCACTATTCCTCCTAATTAAACGAATGATGGGGCACAATTCCTCCCAATTACACTAATGATGGGGCACAATTCCTCCTACTAACATCAATGTTGGGGCACTATTCCTCCCAAAGACAATGATGATGGGGCACAATTCCTCCCAATTACACCGACGATGGGGCACTATTCCTCCATTAATACCAAAGTTGGGACCTTGTTTACTCCCATTGAGGCCAAAACATTTTCTACTCCCACTTGTCCGGCCCCTTAGAGAATAAAGGACAGTAATCTGGCTCTTTGTTTAGGAAGTGTGGAGACTCCTGCCTTAGGTCATCCACCAAAGAAAAATCAAGGTCTTTATCACCACAAAACCTTTGCTAACGAAGAATGTGCTACTGTTTGTTACTATAACTAACTTTTATTCCAAGAAGCATGCGTTGTACTCAGCTTACAAATACAATTCACTTAGTATTGCCAAATAGCATATGCTTACAGCTTAGTACATTTAGAGGTGTTGTTATTCTTCATTTCATATAATATTTTATTACTACAATGGAAAATAGTATTGTCTTTTAAATGACCCTTTACGGATTATAGTTTTATTAGTATTTTTGTCAACTATTTCTAAAACTCAAACATTTCTTGTAACATTTTCTGTGTTTGCTTCTGTAATAATAACATTCACACATTCTGTTTTAAGGAAAGCAAAAGTGTGCTTCTTAACAGAAAACATACTGCTGTTACTAGGGGAAACTAGACATCAAACTGAATTGTCCTATCATGATAGAAAAACTGATCTTTAAAGAGGGGAAATTGTTGGTTCCCACTTAGCTGGTGCCTCTGTGACTAAAGTTGCCAATTTATTTGTCCTGTCGTGAGGTACAGTATCAAAGGTTATGATGGCATACACAGTTTTGGGGAAAATGTCGCCTGTAAGCATAAGTGTACTGGTCGACTTGGTATACTGACCGAAAGTGACAAAAGGACATTGCACAGGACTGTGACACGGAATAAGAAAATAAATGCTTCAAAAGTGACTGCAGAGCTCAATTTCAGTCTTCCAAAGCCCATGTCCACAAAAATTGTGTGGAGGAAACTCCATAAGCAAAACATTAATGGGTAAGCTGCAATTGCCAAACCACTAGTGACCAATATTAATGCTTAGAAGAGGAGAGAGTGGTGCAATACCCATAAATCATGGACTATCAATCAATGAATGACTGTAATATGGTCCGATGAATTGAGCTTCACACTGTTCCCAACCACTGAACGTGTTTACATGTGGCAAACACCATCCCAAGCTTATAACCAGGACTGTCTAGTGTCAACGGGAATACATGGTGGCGGTGCAATCATGGTTGGGGCAGCCATATCTTGGCATTCTGAAGGCCCTATCATCACCTTGAAAGGTAGAGTCACTGCCAGTAACTATGTACAAATTTTGGCCGACCATGTGCACCCCATGGTGCAGATATTGTTTCCCAAAGAAAGCACCATTTACGAAGTTGATAATGTTCGGATTCACACAGCTCGTGTTGTCAAATCATGGATTGACAAGCCTGCAGACAAATTCTCACACCTTCCCCGGGTCGATATAAGTCAATATCATAGAGCCACTGTGATCAATTTTGGAAAACAAGGTTCGGGCTCATTTTCCACATCCGGCATCTCTGTGACAACTGGAATGATTTTTGCAGGAAGAGTGGTATCAGATTCCAATATCCACCATCCAAGACTTATATTTTTCAATTCCCAGGAGAATTCAGGCCGTGTTGGATACCAAAGGCAGTCCAACACCATATTAGGTATTGATTTTGATCTTTTAACTGGTGTCATAATTTTGTCCAACCCCTGTAAATCTCCCTAATGGAGACATAGACAGCAAGAAAAACATGACAATGAGTCTAACTATTCATCACTTGAAAATTAAAAAATTTAAATAAGTTATGTTTACATACAGTTTAACCACTTGACCTCTGGAGAATTTTACCCACTTCATGACCAGGGCATTTTTTTGCTATTCAGCACTGTGCTACTTTAACTGGCAATTGTGCGGTCATGCAACACTTTACTCAAATTTAATTTGTGTGTGCTTCTGGGGCAGGGCAACCCAGAAGAAGGCAGATCACACACATGTACCTGATCATGCCTGTATCTGTTGCCTGCTCTCAATGTAATTACTGTGAATAGTCGGCAGGTGGTTAAAGTAAAAATTTTGAAACACTACGTTTTTACAGTTTTCCATAAGCAGATATTTCCTTGGCAACTTAAAGCATAACAACAGCTATAATAAAAAATAAATAGCTTATGAAAATATAATTTAAAAAAAAAAACAACCAAAAAAAAAAAGCTTCAACCCAGATATGTGCTATTCTGTACTTGTTTCCACCCCCAGGTGTCCTCGGTCTTCCAGGTTAAAAGATGGTCAGTGTCATTCACACCACTTCCCCTGAGCTAAGGCTGTCTTTGTTAGTCTATAGCTGAAGTGTGAAGCAGAAGCAGCACAAAATGAGCTAATTTCTCTGCTATATTATCTCCTCCTATCAGCATGTGGCTTGTTAGTGCATGAACTGATTGGATCCATGCGATGATTGTTCCTCTCTCTCTTCTTCCCTACTGTACAGTGGTTGATACCAGGTAACATTTAGGTACTTACACTGCTTAAATTTTATATTTTATGATATTTAAAGTAAAGGTCCTTAAAAAAAAGAAAAGAAACATGTTATACTTATGTAGCACTACCCCCTTAGGAGTTGCAATAGATTGGGGTCCCCCTATAGTCCTGCACAGACAGGCATCACTCGCATTTTCCATTCAGACTTGCATCCAGGAAACAGTGACCAGTCCTTGAGCTTGGTTTGATGTTTTATTAGGGGATAATAAGACTTGTATTTATTTATTTCAGGTACTTATATAGCGCCGTCAATTTACGCAGCGCTTTACATACTATATATTGTACATTCACATCAGTCCCTAACCCTCAAGGGGTGTACAATCTAAGGTCCCTAACTCACATTCATACATACACATACTAGGGCCAATTTAGACAGGAGCCAACTCACTGTCACGTACCTGGGTAGTGAGCCTGACGTGAAGACCTCTCGTACAACCCTGGCTCGGGAACCGCTGAGAGTGGAACAGCGGTCGCAGGAGCTCGGTGGGGTAAGAGGGCCTGGGATCTGTCCAATGAAGCAGTTGGACTGGTGAGAAGCAGACCAGAACAAGGTGCGGATGGATCCATGCAGGATGGATGGATGAGCAGATCAGAGCAGGATGCGGATGGATCCGTGCAGGATGGATGGGGGTGGGTGCACCGTGCAGCAGAGTCAGAGACAGATCAGACAAGGTCAGCAGGCAGGAGAGTAGTCGGGTCACAGCCCAGGTTCAGCAACAGGAGGTCAATCGATCAGATGCAGGCAGAAGAGTAATCCAGAGACAGGCCAGGGGTCAGGGCAGGAGATGATAAATCAGTAGTCAGGAGCAGGCTGGATTCGACAACAGGGAATAAACACAAGTCAGGAAGCACAAGCAGGGGAAAAGACCATACAGCAACTAGATCACCGCAGCGGCCAGTTTAAATAGCCTGCTTGGCGCCAGCATTAGTGACAGGCGCACCGCCACGTGTGCGAGTGCGCATGCGCAAGCACAGCCGTGCACGCCTCTGTTCAGGCACCCGCACATCTGTTTGTCTTGCCAGAATCCTGCGCATATTCGTGCGCCGTGGCGCTCTTCTTGTATCATTAGATGGCATTCCCTGACACTCACCTACCAGCATGTCTTTGGAGTGTCGGAGGAAACCGGAGTACCCGGAGGAAACCCACGCAGGCACAGGGAGAACATGCAAACTCCAGGCAGGTGGTGCCGTGGTTGGGATTCGAACCAACAACCCTAGTACTGCCAGGCTGAAGTGCTAACCATTTAGCCACTGTGCTGCCTCATATATAGGGTAAGGGGTGTACGGGATGCCCAATGGAACTGGAACTGAGGACAACTTCCTGAAACTATAAAGGCTGTTCTGGCCCTTTCCCAAGCCTCCTGTTGGGGATTGGCCAGGATCCTCTAAGAGTAAAAACCTTAGATCACTGCTTCTAGACCTTTTCCAAAGTTCTAAAGCAGGGGGGAAATCCAGAGGGCTGGTCTGCAGAGCCTCTCAGCTCTGACCCAATTTTTACCCCTTGCTAGCTATTATGCCCAGGCTGCTACTCAGCCCTAGCTAACAATTGGAGTCTAGCTCCCCTAGCTAACTAGGAGGGTGCTACTCTTACCTGATCTGTACAATAGTTTTACAAAGAGCAGCCCCAGTTCTCCTCTTCTGGGGTCCCTAGCCGATGCTCTTTGCTCCTCCTCTTCTTCATGTGCCACCATAGGAATTTGGTTCCTGTGGTGGCACACGTGGGCTTGATCCTCAGCCTCACAGTGTATCTATTGATGCACACAGTGCTTCAGCCCTTCTCCCCACTCCCTTGTCACTGTATTTGATTGACAGCAGCAGGAGCTCCCACTGTACTCCTGCTGCTCCCATATGAGCAGGAGCACCATTGCCCTCAGGCACAGCGCTGGATCGAGATTGGGCTCAGGTAGCTATTTAGTGGGAGCTGGGGGAGGCTGCACATAAAAGGTTTTTTACCTTAATGCAGAGAATGCATTAAAGAAAAAAAAACCTTTAGCCTTTACAACCACTTTAAGGATAGCAAATCTGCTTTCATTTGTACCTTTTTATCTGCCTAAAATGTAGTTTTAAATATGGAGCACCAGTGTCAATTAACACCATGCCATGTTTTGGTATCAAATATATCTGTATTTCAAATTCATTACATTATCACAGTGATAAGAGCATTCACCACAACACTGATATAGTGAAAGGCAGTGCACTAAAAAATACACTTTCTGTATAGTAAAGGCTGTAAAGGCTGAAAATGTCACTGAAGACCTGGACTCCTTTCATCAAAGAACCTCTGAAGATTTAAACTTGCCCCACAGTCATGCACTTTCATACTAAAAATCATGCAAACATGACATCTAACACAAGAAAAAAATGAATTTCAGTGCTTCCACAATCCAATCTGTCACAGATAATGGATGTTTCAAGAACTTTGTCAAGATTTTGATAAATGAGTCTAAGTTTTGTAGGAATTACCATCCCGAGGAATGAACAATGCAAGAATGCATTCCAAAGCAGCTGTACATCTAGCAAGTGGAGTGAATGCTAATAGGGGCCAATACTTCAGTGTAAATGATATGTATGGGATGTTTAGAATTGCATGCCTGGAGAGAAGAAAAGACTATGTGCAAGTCAATAGTAACACTGTCAATTTCCCATAAAACATCTCTGGATAGTTTGGCTTTGTAAATATTTCTGGGTGGGTTTCAGGATAGATTAGTTTTCAAGAAGTGGAAACTCTAGGATGATGTTTTCTATCAGTGTTTAAATGAAATGTGTTTTTATTTCATTCAAATGTACCAAAGTACTATTTTTATTAAATTGAGTCCCATTGCAAAATGACTGGGCCAATGGCTCATTATCCCGTCTAAAGACAGCTTCTTTCATCATACTAAAGCATCATCATACATACTAAACTAACAGTGGAACATATTCATTTTTCACAGCAATCTAGTAATCTAATGGAAGCACCTGAATGGAATATACTTTCAATTTTTTTTATATCAGGAAAATGCATTATTGAAAAATCCCGGTTTTGCAATACACCCAATACTAACAGTATTTCAACACCAGTCATTGACTCACCATAGATCTTAACATTTCAATCTGATATGGGTCATTTCATAACATATGCAGAAACAGACATCTCACTAACAATCCAACTCAACTCAAACACTTTTTTTTTAATAGAAGAAACATGTGTTAGCCTCATAGAAGTCTATTTGTTAGTAGATCGAGAGAGCATATACCTGGAGTATCCAACCATTTACCCCATCATTTTATAAATTTAGCAGTACAGCCCCAATGTCATACCTTCAAGTTTTAGAAAGTATTCCTCAAAAGCTAATACCAAATTAAAAAAGAAAAAAGCGCCACTTACAAAAAACACCAAAATGTCAGCAGCATATCCCACCCAAAAATAAATTTTGCCAACAATAATCCTAAATAAAAAGGTATGCGCTAATAACAAACTTATACAAAGGTGTATATCATCATCCAAAAAACATTAGTGTTTTAAATAAATAATTATAGTGTCCAAACATAAATTAGTGTCCAAAAAATATATATATATCTTCAGTGACTTGAATCAATTGTGAAAAATCCACCACCAAAGGAGATTAAATGAACTCACCAGAGCTAATGGCTGGTCAGATTATAAACCAGCAACAGCGCTTGTGCTCTGGGAGCAATGAACCCGATGTCCAAATAGATATGGTGATGTTTCAGATACTTCCAGATAATAATAATCACAGACAAACAACTCTGCAGCCCAAGCTCTTATGATGAACTTCTCCACTCTTTCTCATACCTCCATGAGAGCATGCAGTACACTCAGGGACAAAAAAGAGAACATAATGGTGCAATACGTTTTTTTCATTTATCTATTTAATAAAAAAGGTATAAGGAAACTCACAAACAAGGTGTCCAACAGACACCACAGATCTCTCCCATACAGCACAGAACAGCAAGGCTCTCTAACGTCCACATCGAGTAGGCTACGCCCAACCGGTTTCATCACACCGACGTCATCAAGGGGCGGTACAAAATCTTTGAAGATGGAGAAACATTGGGTTGGGGACGTGCCAGGAAAGTGTAGAGTATAGCTGCACCAAAGGTGAAATTGTACTCAATAAGTGCTGTATATACATATGAAAGTGTGCTCTCTCTTTTTTTTTTTTGCTTTATTATTATTATTATAATACAAGATTTATATAGTGCCAATATTTTGCACAGTGCTTTACAATATAGGAGGGGCAGTACAGTTACAATACAGTTCAATACAGAAGGAAGTGGAGAGCCCTGTTCATGGAGCTTACAATCTAAAGGGAGGGGGAGGTGGTACAAAAGGTAATAGCTGCAGGGGATCTGATGGAGGTAGAGTAGGCTTCTCTGAATAAATGAGTTTTTAAGGATCGTCTAAAGGCGGACAGGGTAGGAGCTAACCGGACATACTGGGGCAAGGAGTTCTAGAGGATTGGAGAGGCTCTGGAGAAGTTCTGGAGGTGAGCGTGGGAGGAGGTAACAAGGGAACTGGAGAGCAGAAGGTCTTGAGAGGACGGTGTGGGTGGTATCTGCAGATGAGGTTGGTGATGACGCTGGGGGTTATGTTGTGGATGACCTTGTATGTTGTGGTTAGTATTTTGAATTTTATACATTGTGCTAGTGAAAGCCAGTGAAGGGATTGGCAGAGAGGGGCAGCAGTCAGGGATCGGTTAGTAAGGTGTATTAGTAAGGCAGCAGCATTCATAATAGACTGAAGGGGGGATAGCCTATCTAGGGGTAGGCCAGTGAGGAGGAAGCTGCAGTAGTCAAGGTGGGAAATAACCAAGGAGTGACACCTAGACTTTATCTATCTGAAAATATTTTTGGTACCTTGAATAATTGTTAAAAAAATCTATATACTATATATACCTTTGTAATAAACATATAAACTACAATTTATACAAAATCCATAGGGCAGCATACTTATAATACATTTTATAATAAATGCTTTAACTAAAATTATAACAGTTATCAAAGTCATTATAATAAATATTTAAATTTTTCATATGAAACATTTAAATATTTATTTTTAAATGTTCTTACACATAAAATTCACATACATGAACAGAAAAACATCAAATGAATGACTGGTTTACATGAAGATTTGTCATTGATTAACGTCATCTTAATATGGGTGAATTACTCAGACAATATTTCAATTATGCATTTATAGATTACTATCTAAAAGTCAACAGCTAATCATACATAAAATAAACATGAATAAGTTTGAAATGAATGAGAACTGATGTAGATGCAGCTCAAACAAGGAAAGGAAAACAGAGATGGATATCAGTACGCATAGAGCATGGGAGAGGAAATTGACAGTTATGGGAGAGTGCTGCTGTTATATTTGTTTTAGTGAATATGACATTGCTTAGAATATTGCTATGTTCTTATATTCATCACAAATCTTACAGAAGAAGAATCCTTGCTTATGTATAGGTATACTTTAAATAATTTTTTTTGACTAGTAACTGACAAAATATTACATATGCAACACTATTTCACCTTGATTAGACTCCCTTAGTAAGGTTTTTTTTACCCAGAAATGGGACACAAAGAATTATATAGATAACTAAATTGAAATGAGAAAATTATTCTCTGTTCATCCTTGTTTTATTTTCCTGTAATTTTGTAATTTTTTTTCTAGCTTATGTTTTTTTACGTTACCATTGATGTTAACACATCAAGAACAACAAGGAGTTTATAAACTAAAGCAGTAGAGGCTGTTAAAGTAGTTATAAAGCCTAAACATTTTTTACCTTAATGCATTCCTTGTATTGGGGTAAAGAATGTTTAGGCACCGATTTTGGCCCTTCACTACCCCTTATACTTATCTGAGCCCTTATTTAATCCAGCACTGTGCACGTCTGCAGCTCTTCTCTCTCCTCAGTTCCAGGTCTCACTAGCTTTGTTGGGGCACTGGGAGCCATTGGCTCCCAGTGCTGTCAATCAAAGCCAATGATGCGGGAGTAGGGGGCGGGGCTGAGTCCCGCTGTCTGTGCCAATGGACGCAGTAGCGAGGCTAGGGAGTGAGCACGCACTAGTGCCTCCATGGAAAGTGGCTTTCCATGGGGAGACTGAACAGAGAGGAGGAGTCAGGATTGCTGGCAGGGAACACGAGAAGACAATGTTTGGGGGTGCTCTGTGCATTTCCATTGCACAGAGCAGGTAGGTATAGAGATGTTTGTTATTTTTAAAAAAATCCTTTACAATCACATTAACTTGGACAAGCAAATGTATACTTTGCAAGGTGAATTTTATTAAATTAGATGCCCCTGTGCTCACTTTGAATATCCAGTCATGTGTTAGCACAGTTTGGGTTGTGGCCAATCCTTGCTGTGTGTGCCTATGGACACACACAGCCTGGCTCAGGAGCATGCCTGCACAAGGGCCCCCTCAGCACATGGCTTGCAGAGGAGGACTGGAGAGCACCTACACACACACACACACACACTGATTAAAAGTGATTATCTGCTAGGCCCAAGCACTGGAAAAGTGAATATAAAGTGGTTGGGTGGGGTTGGTTTTTACTTTTTATTAAAAGAGAGGAAGGGTTAGATACTGTCTTTTTAAAGCAAGGAATGGCTAGAATTTCTGTCTCCATTTTGGAGTCCCCCCCCACATCCTGTCCAAGTTGTAGGCAGGTGAAGGTTGATCTCCCTAAACAGGTGGGGCTGTCAGCAACCACCATGCTGGGAGAGATGAGGACGTGAGGAACTCATGTTCATCTTATGCCTCCATGCTTATCATCAGGTGAACAGCTGTCTGATTGGACGCTGCTGCCATGGATGACCTCTGTGTCCATCTTTAGTGAGGGCAGTACTTATAAAAAGACTAGCTCACTGCAGTTGGCGCGCATTTTGCGTACGCTTAGGTCAGGGACAGGAACCCGCTGGATAGGGAGAGTGTTCCCAGGGTAGGGAGAGGTTCCAGAGGAGGAGGGACAAAATAGGGACTGTTTGTCAGTTCTGCTGTGTGGCGCCTTGTTACATCACTGCCTGCTAGTCGCCCCCCTGCCAGGTGCTTTTCACCTCCGAGCAGCGCTCTCTGCAAGTGCTGCATAATTATCTCTGAGTGTCTCTGCCAGTTCAGTACTACTGCATAGACTCTGGTATAGTGCAGTTGAAACGTTCTTGAAAATACACTTCCTTGAAATCAAGGACCTCTGTGTGTCTTTCCTTCCCCTATGGGTGCCCACCACCGGGCCCCTCTCCCACCTACAGTGTTACAAAAGAGACCACACAATAGGGAGAATAAAGAGGTTATGCAATTTGATAAACCCAAGTTGACTCTTAACCCTTCCCCACTTTACCAACCAAGGGTTAAGAGTCAACCCAAGTTGACTCTTAACCCTTCCCCACTTTATCGAGTCAACCCAAGTTGACTCTTAACCCTTCCCCACTTTATCGAGTGAGAATGTATAAGAACCTCTGGCTTTAGGATATATTATGTCAGCCAGGGGCAGCATAGTCAGGGGTAACATTGGCAACTATCATCTTGGATTAGGTATTGAGCATTGCACTTCGGCTCTGCATCATCTGAATAACTCTTCTCTATCCCATCACAGGTAAATGCCTGCAAGCAATACCCATCTGTACTATCACCCATGCCATGTATGACTGCTAATTGACACTTCTGTGCTATATGGTAATCTATACTTCTTTCAAAATCCACTTCTATTTGAAGCTGATTCATTACTATCAATGTTCTTATTGGTAATTTTTGCTGCTTCCAAAATCTTTAGCTCTGTCCATATTACTGTGATGCTTATTTTGCACAGACTACAGGTGACCTGTTTCCCCATCCAGCTTTTTCATCTCTTACCCAGTCTGCTTCTTCATCTCACCACATGCACTCCCTACTCCTCCTTCTCACAATTGTATTTTCACTCTTCAAACTCTCTTTCCGTCACCCTTCTTCTCTACCCCACAGCTTATGTATATCACCCTCACTCCTGTCTTCACCTTATTACTGCACTCATCAGCTCCTGCTAATTCTGAACCCACATACTAATAACACCTCCAGGAAACTGGGACCTATATAAATATATTTATGGAACCTCCATATAAATCATGCTCCCATATTACCTCTCTCACCCTTCTGCTTCTCCTAGCATCTGGAGACATTTCCCTAAAGCCTGGGTCGCCATTTTTTTCCTTTGACCAACACACTCGGCACTCCCTATCCTCTAACTGTGGCTGCAATCCACACAATCTGGTTACTATTCCTCTTCTTTCTAGAACCAGCCTCCCCTTTTCCTGTGCTCTTTGGAATGCCCGCTCTGTCTGTAACAAACTCACCTCTGTCCATCACCTTTTTATCACAAACTCCTTTAACCTGCTTGCAATTACGGAAACCTGGCTTAACGAATCTGACTTTACCTCTCCTGCTGCCCTCTCCTATGGTGGTCTCCTCTGGATTCACTTTCCCAGGCCTAGTGGACGGAAAGGAGGTGGAGTTGGAATCCTCCTTTCCCCACAAAGCACTTTTCAGGTCCTTCATTCATCTCCCGCTCTATACCTCTCCTCATTTGAAGCTCACTGTTTTCGTCTATTCTTTCCAGTTTTTTTAAGAATTGCTGTAATCTATTGGCCTCCTGGATTGGTATCAAGCTTCCTTGATGACTTCTCTGCCTGCCTACCTTACTTTCTCTCTTCTGAATTTCCCACAATCATTCTTGGTGACGTCAACATCCCTGTTAATCTTAACACTCCTGCTACTTCTAAATTTCTGTGTCTTACCACTTCTTTTGACACACAAAACAATGGACACATGCTTCTACTCACTCTAAAGGTAACTGCCTCGACCTTGTATTCTCCTACCTATGCACTCCTTGCAGCCTCACCAACTTTCCTTTTCCTCTCTCTGATCACTACCTTATTAGCTTCACTCTCACTCTTCACTTGGCTTCCTCCTCCTTGTCTTCCAACTACCGAACAGTTAAACATAGAAATGTATTAAATACCTTCTTCAGCTCTGTGTATACAAAGGAGCATGGGGGAGCTCTTGTCCATAATGGGCATGGTATTGACACAGCTCCAGATGATCCACATTGGCTCACAACTGATATGATCCAAAAATATTTAGACAGAATAAAGGTGAAAAAAACACCTGGACCAGATGGCATACACCCACGGGTCCTTAAAGAATTGAGCTCTGTTATTTCAAAGCCATTGTTTCTAATTTTTAGGGACTCTTTAATGACTGGCATAGTACCACTGGATTGGTGTAAAGTCAATGTGGTGCCAATATTTAAAAAGGGGTCAAAATCGTTACCAAGTAATTATAGACCTGTTAGTTTAGCTTCTATAGTTGGGAAGATACTGGAGAGTTTAATAAAAGACCACATAGATGAGTTCTTGCTGGGGAAAAAAAACATTTTAAGCAACAGACAGCATGGATTCATGAAAGACAGAAGTTGTCAAACAAATCAGATTTCTTTTTATGAGGAGGTGAGCAAAACCTTGGACAGAGGGGTGGCGGTGGACGTGGAATACTTGGATCTTGCAAAAGTGTTTGACACAGTTCCCCACACACGGCTAATGTGTAAGGTAACGTTTACGGGCTTGGAAAAATCCGTATGTAAATGAATAGAAAACTGGCTAAAAGATCGTATTCAGAGAGTAGTGGTTAATGATTCATACTCTGAATGGTCTAGGGTTGTCAATGGTGTACCCCAAGGTTCAGTGTTGGGACCCTTACTTTTTAATATACTTATAAATGTTATAGGGTCTGGGATTAAGAATACTATTCCAGTCTTTGCAGATGACACCAAGCTGTGCAGTGGAATAACTTCCTTACAGGATGTCTCCAACTTACAAGCTGACCTCAATGCACTGTTTAATTGGGCAACTTTGTGGCAAATGAGGTTTAATGTTAACAAATGTAAGGATAAGCACTTGGGGGCTAAGAATATGCATGGATCATACATACTAGGGGGGGTACAACTGGGGAATCAATGGTGGAGAAGGATCTGGGAGTTCTCGTAGATCACAAGCTTAATAATGGCATGTGATGCCAAGCTGTGAGAGACTCCAGAGAGAGAGAGATATCATATTACCCCTGTACAAATCATTAGTACACCTCATCTGGAATATGCAGTTCAATTTTGGGCACCAAATTCAGAAAAAGAACATTGGGGGACTGGAGAAAGTACAGAGAAGGGCAACCAAACTGATAAGAGGCATGGATGAGATCAGCTATGAGGAAAGATTACAGGAACTGAATGTATTCTCTCTTGAGAAGAGGAGATTAAGGGGGATATGATCAACATGTATAAATACATCAGTGGCTCATATAGTGAACTTGGTGTAAAGCTATTCACCCTGAGGTCATCACAGAGGACAAGGGAGCACTCTTTACATCTGCAGGAAAAGAAATTTAATCTCCAAACATGGAAAGGTTTCTTCACAGTGAGAGCTGGTTCTGGCCAGCTCAGTGGATTGCTTTAACCTCTTCCCATCAGGCCCATTGCCAATAAACAGCTGGATGGGAGCACTGCCGATGTGGGTGGACGTTTCTAAACATCCCCCCACATCCATTGCCTGTGTTCATTCCCTGGGAGTGTGTGGCACCGTGATCGGGGCCCGCTGTGTCCGGGCAGATCGCTGTACGGGACCTCTGTGTGAGGTCCTGATTCATGTGATCACTGATTGGCCAATCAGTGATCACATGAATAGTAGTAAACAAGATGTCACTTCCTGACATCATTGCTTATTACTTATTTATTTCAGGTACTTATATAGCACCATCCATTTACACAGCGCTTTTACATATATATTGTACATTCACATCAGTCCCTAACTAGTCTAGGGCCAATTTAGACAGCAGCCAATTAACCTACCAGCATGTCTTTGGAGTGTGGGAGGAAACCAGTGTACCCGGAGGAAACCCACGCAGGCACAGGGAGAACATGCAAACTCCAGGCAGGAGGTGCCGTGGCTGGGAGTTGAACCACCAACCCCAGAACTGCCAGGCAGAAGTGCTAACCATTTAGCCACTGTGCTCTGTGAATGATCATAGAGGTCACATGGTACAAGGCTATTCACAACAGCTTTGTACCATGTGACAAGCTGTGACCAATCACAGCTCGCACAGTATTTCTCAATGGCTATAGGAATGCAGCCAGAGAGAAGGAGAAATTATTGCTTTTACAGCCTTTATGGGTGTAAAAGCAATCAGTGTAAACAAAATCACCCCCCACAAGTAGTACAGTGTCACTATAGTGACACCATACTGCTAGGGTGACAGTATGTAAAAAAAAATACATAAATAATAATATTAAAAAAATAAATACAAATTTAAAAAACATTTTAAAAAAATTTTAATTTTTGGTTATAAACTAATTTGTTTTTTATTTTTACTGAAAAAGATAGATGAATACATTTTGGCCAAGATTTATTAGGAAAGATTATTTATTTGCAAAATTTTATAAGAAAAACACTTTTAAAAAAAACATTTTTGGTCTTTTTTATTTATATAGCAAAAAAATAAAAATCCCAGTGGTGAATAAATACCACCAAAATAAAGTTTTATCTGTCTAAAAAAATGCTAAAAAATTCATATGGGTACATCGTTGCATGACCGCGCAATTGTCATTCAAAGTGTGATAGCACTGAAAGCTGAAAATTGGCCTGGACAGGAAGGGGGTGAAAGTGTTTGGACTTGAAGTGGTTAATAAAGCCTGGATTCTTTCTTGGATATACAGAATATAACTGGATACTAACATTTATAGGTAAAGGTGATCCAGGGAATATCTGATTGCCTCTCGGGGGATCAGGAAGGAATTTTTCCCCTCCAGGAGCAAATTGGATCATGCTTTGCTGGGGTTTTTTTGCCTTCCTCTGGATCAACTGTGGGTATAGGATTAAAACTTTTTTTTTTTAATGGTTGAACTTGAAATGGATGCACTTTTGTCTTTTTTCAGCCAGACTAACTATGTAACTATGAATACTGCTGCCAGGCTCATCCACCTTACCAACCGTTCAGTTTCCGCTACCCCTCTCTGCCAATCCCCCCACTGGCTTCCACTCGCCCAACAAATAAAATTCAAAATACTAACAACAACTTACAAAGCCATCCACAACTCTGGCCCCAGCTACATCCCCAACCTGGTCTCAAAATATCAATTAAATCGCTCTTTGATCCTTTCAAAACCTTCTGCTCTCTAGTTCGCATGTCACCTTCTCCCATGCTCACCTCCAGGATTTCTCTTGAGCTTCTCCCATCCTATGGAACTCCCTACCCCAATCTGTCAGACTATCTCCTAATATATCCACCTTTAGATGATCCCTGAAAACCTTTCTCTTTAAAGAAGTCTATCCTGCTTCTAACTAGTAAACTGCCATTTATTTCTTCCATCAGCTCATCCCCCACACAGCTATTACCTTTGTATCACTCAACCCTTCCTCCTAGATTGTAAGCTCTAACGAACAGGGCCCTCTGTTTCCTCTTGTACCAAATTGTATTGTAACTGTAATGTCTACCTTCAATTTGTAAAGCGCTGTGTAAACTGTTGGGGCTATATAAATCCTGTATTATAAATATAAATCCTGTATAAAAATAATAATAATGTTTCTCTCTTAGGACAAACAAAACATCAAGGGAACGCCACAGAAAACAAGCCAATCAATTACATGTAAATTTACCTCAGGTTGTATGTACTACTATTGTGCACATCAGGGCTGTCTTTAACGCGGGGCAAAAGGGGCAGCTGCCCTGAGCCCTGTGATTGTTCTGGGGCCCAAAGCAGCTGCCCGCGCTGCCTGTTATTAGTTTCCCTGGTGTATTGGGTGCAGCCGATCCCTCCCCCCCCCCATTGCTCTGAGGGCTGGGTTGATAAAAGCGGCAACACTGTGACAGGAGAGAGGTACAGCTGCGGGCTGCATGTGCTAGAGCCTGCTTCTCCCTTTGTCAGGAGCTGCAGGACCAGAGCGGCTGTGACATGGAGTCAGGGAGAGCAGCTCTCTGTGTTCCCCTGCCCCCACCCTCGCCTGTCAGACGTGTGTAGCACACAGCTGATTGAAGTGTTCTGGCTGTGCATTACCAGGTCTGATAGGCAGAGACTGAAGAGTGTTGGAGAAAGAGCCTGTGCACACCTAACAGAGTGGTGCCTGCTGCACCACTAGGAGGCTTCTATAACCAGGTGAGAGAGAACTGTGGGGGGAAGAGGGAGGGGATCACTTGTGCAGAGAATCAGTTGTGGGGAGGTTGGAGGTGTGGTGCAGAGGTGTCAGCTGGGGGGGGGGGGATTTTGAAGATATGAGAACTGTAAGAAGGAGGGGGGTGAATCTGTGAAGGGGGGGGGGTGGATTTGTGAAAAGAGGTGAAAGCTGTAAAGGGGAGGGGTGGGGGGGACTAAAACTAGTTAACAGTTGCAGATGGCGAGAAGAGTTGAGTTGTTCACAGGGAGTACAAAGGTGAGTTGTGGATTTGGCAAATAGGTAAACCGTGGCAAAAAAAGGTGAGCTGTGATGGGGGGGAAGGGCATTTGAGCTGTTGATGCTGAGGGTACAGAGGGGAGCTGTGTACAGGGAGAGGTACAGAGGTGAAATGTGGATGGGGATGGGGGAGAGTACAGAGGTGAGCTGTGGACAAGGAGGGGTAAAAAGGTGAAGTATGGATGGAGGGTACAGAGGGGAGCTGTGGACAGGGAGAGGTACAGAGGTGAAGTCTGGATGGGGGATGGGGGGAGGGTACAGAGGGGAGCTGTGGACAGGGAGAGGTACAGAGGTGAAGTGTGGATGGGGGATGGGGGGAGGTTACAGAGGTGAGCTGTGGACAAGGAGGGGTAAAAAGGTGAAGTATGGATGGAGGGTACAGAGGTGAGCTGTGGACAGGGAGAGGTACAGAGGTGAAGTGTGGATAGAGGAGAGTACAGAGAGGGGCTGTGGACAGGGAGGGGTAAAAGGGTGAAGTATGAATGGGGGTTACAGAGGGGAGCTGTGGACAGGGAGAGGTACAGAGGTGAAGTGTGGATGGGGGGGGTACAGAAGGGAGCTGTGGATGAGGGGTACAGAGGTGAAGTGTGGATAGGGGGGAGTACAGAGAGGGGCTGTGGACAGGGAGGGGTAAAAGGGTGAAGTATGAATGGGGGGTACAGAGGGGAGCTGTGGACAGGGAGAAGTACAGAGGTGAAGTGTGGATGGGGGGGGTACAGAAGGGAGCTGTGGATGAGGGGTACAGAGGTGAAGTGTGGATAGGTGGGATTACAGAGGGGGGGCTGTGGACAGGGAGGGGTAAAAGGGTGAAGTGTGGATGGGGTGGTACAGAGGTGAGCTGTGGATGAGGGGTACAGAGGTAAGCAAAGAGGTGTGCAGAGGTGAACAATAGATTACTTTGGGAAGGGATATATAAGTACCGTCCCTTGTGCTGATTTTTTCTGTTTCTGTGTGATACAAACATCTTAGCACTGCTTAGTATGCCCTCACAAGCTCTGTGCATTTTGCAATACTGAGTGCTTTACTCTGCGCCTCTTGTACCTTGTGCAACATGTGGATAATTTGGCACTGTTCTACGTCTCACTGCAAGGATTGCCAGGGTTGGGGGATGGGGAGATAGTTAGGGAGGGCGAGTTCCTGCACCTATTCTCTGAGAAAAAAGCCCTGTCTACACGTAATAATTCCAGCTTTACACGTGTGGATTTATTTTGCCTGTAGTGATATTACTCAACTAGGTGTTTCAAAGGGGCTACGGTTCTTTTTGGAGTTGAGGTGCAGAGTAGAGAACCCAAAATTACCAAGCGGCTCCTTCAGGTGTGGTGCTATATCGGCTTATGCTTTCTAGCGCTCACAATTCGCAATGTGTGGACACATAACACATGCAGCCTCCACCCTGGGAGTCTACAGCATCCTGCCTAAGCAGCTGCAGTCTGATAGGAGAAGGACAGGGCAAAGGGCCAGTGAGAACAGTAGCTTGGCTCAGATAGCAGGGTGGCTGCAGCCAGCATTGACAGGGCAGAGGGTGGGACTCTGTAGTGCTACTGTGCACTCCAGAGCTGGCAGTGGGGAAGGAAGGTGATGGCAAAGGAGAGGGAGAGGTGCTGGCTGCCCCTGGACACTTGAAAATGAGCTGCACTGGGAGGACAAACTTTAAGTAAGTCTCAAGTGTCCTGCATGACTTTTCTTTTCCCACCTAGTCCTTCTACTGCAGACAGCATGACTAGTCATTTATTGCTGGCAGCCAATTCTCGGGGATGCTGTTCACATTGGGCTCTGTTCCTACCTGACCTTTATAGCTGTGTGTGCTCTGATCTGCTCATTGCTAAGAGTTTTCTGTCTATTGGTGGGTCCCCTCACCTCTCCAGTCCATGGTGTGCAGGAAGTGAGGAGATGATGTGCTTTAACCTTCAGCAACCAATCAGTGAGTCATAATCATGTTTTGTAACCTCTAGAAATCCAATAAGTAAGTGGTAATGATGCACAGTAACCTATAGCGACCAATCCATGAGCAGTAATAATGTGCAGTAACCTCTAGCAACCAACCAGTGAGCTGTAAGGATGTGCAGTAACCTCTAGCAACCAACCAGTGAGCAATAAGGATGTGCAGTAACCTCTAGCAACCAATCAGTGAGCTTGCACCAATTAGTGAGTGTGGACCAATTCTTTATGCTTACATTATAAAATATGTTTTTAGATAAGTCTATGTGTGTGTTTTTTGGGATGTTGGGGTGGAGGCCAAAATTGTATGGGGGGGGAGTAAATGTTTGCCCAGGGTCCAAACAATGTTAAAGATGGCCCTAGTGCACATACAGTGTACCAGAGGTGGGGGCACAGATATGATTATTAATATTTTACAAGAGCAATGCAACCTGTGATAGAAAACATGCACAGTTTCCTAAGGATGCACTAGATGTTAATGGTCACAAGCCATATGCAATGTTCTGATTATTCAGAGGTAGCTAAAACACCTTCATTTTATTACCATAAAAGTATACTGGCTTTATATATTATACACTAATGATACTTAACTGCTGTTATTTTTACCATTCCATTGGATATATATAGACAAGTACAGCTTTGTGTAAGCTGCTTGGGAACAAAACACTTCATAAAAGTTTTAACACATTTGTGGTATTTCTGAAGAGGTGACACAATCACTTTGGACTTTGTGAAAACATGACAATAATCAACACTTTAGAAGAGGTGTTTTAATAGGCACATCTGGATAAGATCATTAATGGTGTGATGCACAATTCCACATATAGCAGTTCGCATAGATTAAAAAGTATAGTATAAGAAGGTGTGTGCATTAATTACCATATATCAAAGTCATTTTGATTAGGTCTCCTGATAGGTATCTTTGATAACCAATGGATAATTCATGTTTTTTTTTAAAAGACAGAGATTGATATTGGTCACATGTTCTCTGCATTATTTACTATGTAATGCTGTTGGCTACTTGAGTGCCGGAAGAGTTTACCCCTTCATGACCAGGCCATTTTTTGCTATACCTCACTACGCTATTTTTTCACATAAATAGAGCTTTCGTTTGGTGGTATTTTATCACTACTGGATTTTTTTGCTGTATATAGTAAATGAAAACAGACCACAAATTAATAAAAACTAATTTTTTTTTAAATTTCTGCTATAAAACATGTCTAATAAAAAATAAAAAAAAAAATCAAAGCACTTCATACATTTAAAAAATGTATTCTACTTTATGTGATGGATAAAAAAAATTTCAACACGTGTACATTGATTGGTTTGCATGAAAGTTATAGCACCTAGAAACTATGGTATATATATTGAAATTTAAAAAAAACTTTTTTGAATACTACTAATGGTGTTGATCAGCAGCTTATAATGGGATTGTGATATTGCGGTGGGCAATCTGACACTAACTGACGCTGGGGAGAACTGACAAACTACCACTGACTTCACCAGTGACATTAGCACAGTGATCAGTGATAATATTATACACTGTTACTATACTAATGACACTGGCTGGGAAGGGGTTAACATCTAGGGAGATTATGGGGTTAAATGTGTACCTAACTGTGTAATGTGTGTAAAGGGTACTGCTTTTACTAAGAGATCCCCAAGTTTCTCATCAAGGGATGAGAAACAGAGAGATTGTTCTCTCTGTACAGAGCTCTGTGTTGATAGACAACACAGAGCTCTAGGCTGTGATTGTACACAGCTGATCAGCAGGTCCCAGCCATGAATCATTGGCCGGGACTTGATGACCCAAAAGTTCAGCAGCAGGGGCAAGGAATAACCAGGAATGTTTATCTCATGTGCATGATACATCTTCAGAGATCTTTGAGGAAGTCCCGCCTGGTGACATAGATGGGTGGCTTCGCCTCCTAGTGTGACACGCTTGTCTGATCTGTGTCCAGAGTATTCATTTCTGTCCATACAACGACTGTGGATTGTTGTTGAATGCTAAACCTATTTGCTCTGTATGTAAGTTTTTTTTATATAACAAATAATGGGATACCGCTTAGATCAGTTTTGCTCTTTTTTTCTTACCTGCACTCAAGAGAAACATTCCTGACTGGTTGGTGAGCCAAGGCCTTGATAACTATGACAAGTTTAAAGGGGGCATTCTTTAAAGCAATGTTTATCCCAAAACCAAAAATGTAATATATTGCATCTCACCAATTCTTAGATGTGATGGCTGCATTAGATTTCTTTTTAGGCTTTATTTCCTTTATTTTCACCTAGTGGTCCAGCCAGTAAGCCTGTTGTTTTTCAGCAGAACAAGCTGTCCTGCAGATGTAGCAGTTAGAGGGTGGAGACAAATCACTTAACACTGACAGGGGTGCTTACAATGGTCAGATATTATTTATTAAGTAAAACATTTATCCCAAAAAGTATAACAACTCTTGCTGTAACTGGGTAAAACATGTTAGCTGGAGTTTGGTTTCTAAATCTGCTTGTACATCTAACACGCGTCTCCCCCCAGGCTGACAATGCCGCTGTCCATAGGTGTCTCCAAGAGGTGTTGCTCTTTCATCCACAGTGAATGCAATCCACTAGAAGAGGTGTGTTACCGACCAAATCACCAAGTGAAAACAAAGGGGAAAAATGCCTAAAAGTGTTACTAAACCCAGCCCCTGCATTCCCTCTATCTGGTCTCCCACAGTACACAGAACAGGGAAGTGCAATTATTTTAGTAACTATAAACTGCTAAATACCTTTTCTCATCAGCAGTTAGAGCAGTCTTGTGACTTCTATTAATGTCGAGCCGAGCACATGTTAAAGCTTGTAGCAGGAGTTTTCATTCTGCTCTAGGAGGATGCAGAACACCTAACCCTCTGTCTGGACAGTGCTGATTGGCCCTGTGTTGATCACATGCACTCTCCTAAGAAAAAAGAACTCTAGCAATATACACCAAACTGAGCATGCGCAGAGTGACTCCACACAATATGTCTTATCAGGAGATAAGAGGGGGACACTGGAAGAAGGGGAGGATCAGAGAAGACAGGATCAAACAGTTTTTTCACAATGCAGAGAATTATTCCGTTAGGTTCCACAGTGAGTATAGCAAGCATGCTTTACTGTGTATTCAGACTGATTTTACTGTTTTTCTTCTTATAAATCAGTGAGAGAAAAGCACAGCACTTTTTAATTTATAGTTTGGTATAGCACATGTATATGAGTATGTGTTAGTATGGCAGCTTTTCATTTAAATTTTTGGAGTAGAGTTTTGTTGTAGTAGCTGCTCGCAAGATTGTTGATTTATTTCTCCCCCATGCTTTACTGTTGTCTGCAGACACTCATTGTTGTACCATTCTCTAGCCCTTTAGCGAACAAACTGCCTCCTGCTACAGCCAAAGATTTCACATTTTGACTCATCAGTCTTGTGCACCTGCTGCCATTTTTCTGTACCCCGATTCCTATGTTTTCCTACATAGTTGAGTCGCTTAGCCTTGTTTCCATATCGGAGGTATGGCTTTTTTGTCACAATTCTTCAAGAAGAGCACTTCTGGCTAGACTTCTCTGGACAGTAGACAGGTGTACTGGGATCCTATTCATTTCTGCAAGTTCTGTGCTGATGGCACTGCCGGAAATCCTCAGATGTCGAAGAGAAGTAAGCATTATGTATCTTTCATCAGTTACATTTTATGATGCAAGTTTCCTTGACCAACCACTTTGTCTATAGTCCATTTCTTCAAAAGAGCTTGTTGAATTGAATTGACTGGTTTGAAGCCAATGGACAGTCACAGCCATTATTGGTTTGATTTAGATTTGTCTTGTGTTCATTCACTTTGTATTTTGTAAATTGATAAACATAAACAATTAAAATATATATTTTTTTAACATTCTTACTTTATAGCATTTCTTCACACCGTCCTATAACGTTTGCACAATACTGCATACAAGCATACGGAAGAGTGACATAAAAGCCAGGTGCTACCAGCTATTTATTGTGTGTGCTTCTGAAGTAGCAATGTATGTCAAGCTAAGAGACTAAGGAGGGTTCAATGGACTGACCTAGTTTCTCTTCCAAATTCCACTACAATTAGTCTTTCACAAATATATTTAGTGTGGAAGAAAAAGGTTCACAAGCAGCAGGGATGACCGCAGCCTGGAGAGGATTATCAGTTTCACCTGTATATTCTCATTACGATCCAACAAGGACAGGTTGTGACAGGCTAAAGTCTGACAGCCATTTAAAGATAGCTTTGCCCAAAATTATGTCCATCAATTTCCACGGATGACATATTACACAAATATGATTTCTTGCATATATTACTTTTTTGTATCTGTTGTAGACATTTTTCACATATACTGTAGATTGGCAATGTCACAGAAACAACTCACTGTGCTGGTTTGCAATAATTATAAAGCAGGTAAGATCTGAAATCCGTCTCAGCAAGAAATTTGTCCAGAAAAGCCAATTAAATTCTTTGCTTTATTTTCTCAGAAAATAAAATCATTTTTTGCCAGTTTTTGTAACTAAAATGAAAATTGTTAAAACCAGAACAAATATGCTGTCCTTATCTGTGCATATAAAACCAGTAAATATTGGCTCTTAGTAATTAGGTGTTAATAGAAATTGCAACTCTGATGTCCTGTAATCAGTACCTAGCAGAGACACCTTCTGTATGCTGTTTTTATGATTTTTTACAAAAGTTCTATTCTTTTGTAAAGAAGTATACATTGGAGGGGTTAGGCACCTTAACATTTCATGTGGCAGAGGGCTGTGTTTTAGGGAATTGAAAAGTCATGTCAAATGGGGGACTAGGGTTTCATAGAATTTTTTGTAAATAATATGGAGTATCCATCCCAGGCCTGTTCTCTTTCTTGGTTTTGGGGATTTGAGTACTGCTTTCACTTCTAATGAGTCAATGTCCATGTCCAGCACAGAGTGATATTGAGGGAAAAGATAAACACAATAAAAAACATTCAGCTTTAGTTTATAAAAGGAAGAGGTAGCCGTTTATGATTCAGACAGACGGATTGGAAATTCTTGTAGGATCTTCACCAGATTTTTCCAGATAGTATTACATTAAGTTCTAACAGATATTGATGTAAATTTAGGATCAAGGCACTCAAATTTATTTGCTATCATGGTGTAGAGTCTATTAGTTTTGTAGTCAATTTGTGTATGGACCAGCGAAGCTAGCGTCTGGCTTTGTCTGTTGAACAGAGGTTCAGTTTGGTTCTAAAGTTGTGCAGTTTATGATTAAGTTGTGGTGTGTGGTTTTGCTTGACTTCCCAAGTGGTCAGGTCTAGCTCAGTTGCTAGAGCAAATGGCATTTCTCGTGGCCGCAATGATGCTGTGATGCAATTTCAATGAGACAGCCTTGTAGCACTACTTTAAATTTTGCCCAGAACAGAGACAATATTCCATCATTGCTCTCCACTGTATCTGCGTAGGATATAAGGGAGTCATTAGCGGCTATAGGGATGGCTCATTTATTCACAAAAAGAAATGATAAACCAATAGAGTCAGGTCATGGTCTAACAATAAAAAAGCCAGTATTTTAGTGGACAATATCGCTGGAAGGTAGTTCCTTTGCTTAGTTGCAAAGATAGTGAAACAATAAGGAGGCAGAGGGTCACAATGTGGGGCAAGAACCCAACCCTCAGAGGACCTCATGTAATCTGTTAATAGCAATTTGCAGGATATCGTGTCAAAAATGGCCACCTCTGCCACTGTGCAGAAAATCTGAAATGTAAGTGGCAGATAGTAACAGTCAATCACAGAACTATAGATGAACAGAGTTAGTATTCAAAGAAGTGGAGAGAGTCTGTGTGGTGGATTTAAGTCCCAATGCAATCAGGGGGAATGTCCTAAAGCTCAACAGGAGCAATTAGCCTGTGAAAAGTCTGTCGGACTGGCATTGAGCAGGGCAGCTAGAGTCTATTGTGGCAAGAACAAAGTCACAAATGGTAGAGTAGTGTAAAGAAATGTAGCAAAAGTCCACATACAAATTGTGCTGGCCAGGGGACGTTAGGGGTCCTACAGGACCTCTCATGAAACTGAACTCCCACGGGAGGGCATTGAGAGCCATTGAGACTGAACGGAGAGCCAAGATATTGCTGGTTTTGGAAGTAGCATATCAGGCTCTTCATGGGACACTTTCCTGTTCTTGGGTGAAGCTGCAGCTTCAGACAATGGGCTAGAGCCAGAGCCCGATGAAAGCTATAAGCCAGAATTCTCAAGTGTGATCCTGGAAGCAGAGGTTAGTATACTCTTGGGCAACCTTCACCAAATGCTCTCTGGTGCCGTAGTAATATAACTTGACTATAATTTCACTAAGTGGTTCATCAGCTCTCCTACATGTCAAGGCCAAGGCCCAGTGAACTCTATTCATCTGTAGTAGTTCTATGGGAATGTTCCTGGAATAGTACTGTGACTAAACAAGGCAGATCTTCAGTAGTATCAATTATTACAGTGTTCTCATGCTCCTCGAGGATGTCTTTTTGGTGAAAAACAGTTGCCAGGACAACAAGTGAAGTGAAATCTCCAAAGAGTCCTAACAATGAGTCTCCAGTCTATCCATAATCAGAACAAAGGTTTTTGTTGGAGTTCTACTTTAAGCTAATTAAATTCTTTCTTGAGGTCTTCTTAATACTTTTGGCTAGAGTGAGGAGCGATCTTATTAACTGTCAATTTTTGACATGTAGTAAACATTTAAAAAAATATGACATTATTACACTGCTCCTGAGTCAGCTGTTCACATATTTGCATTGTGACAGTCTCATATGAGCCCTAAGTTTAATTGATGCATGTTAAAGTCCTGTTCACATTTGTCTATTTTCTTGTGGTAAAACACGTGAAATATGTTCATATATATGGCTATATCAAACATACATTAGGTATAGAAAATAATCACATTTTGCTGCTTTGCAGCCTGAAATGAAGACAAACACAGTTTTTGTTTTATTCAACTGTATGTAACTTATAACATCCAAGTGAGAGATATAACGCCAACATGTCAGAAATAAAATTAAAAAAATAAAAATAAAAAACAGAATCACTGAGTTTGAAAAAGGATCACCACCTTGTGTCAGTATTTTGTTGAACCACCTTTTGCTTTAATTACAGCCTTTAGGGCTCGTTCACACTTGGCTGTTTTACCAACGCATGCCAAACGCCCCTATAGCATTTGGCAAGCGTTGGTCCGGCGTTTGCGGAGAGTTTTTTAACGCTCGGCAAATGCCGCATGCGCGATTTAGCGGCTGTTGCTAGGCGTTTGCCGAGCGTTAAAAACGGCCCACAAACACCTATAATGCAGTTTGAATGGTGTTACCGCTCAGCAAACGCCCCCCCGTGCATTTGCGTCACAACCGCAAACGCCGGCCGTGCATTTGCAGAGCGGCACCATAGACTAGAATAGGAGGCTTCAACGCCTCCTGACTCGACCAGAGGCGTCCGTTTTGCCGTGACGCAACGCAAACACTCCCGTTAGAACAGCACCATGTACTGTAATGTGCAGAATTGGCAGAGGCGTTTGGGAAGCAGTAAAAACGCTTCCCAAATGCCTCTCTGCCGCCTGCACACAACGCTAGTGTGAACGTAACCTTAGTCTGTTGGAATATGTCTCTACTTACTTTGCACATCTAGACTTTGCCCATTTTTCTTTGCAGAACTGCTTAAGTTCAGTTAAATTTGATGGTGATTGTTTATGGACTGCAGCCTTCCACATTCATTTCACAGATTTTCAATGGGGTTTAAATCTGAGCTTTAACTAGGCCATGCAAGGACATTCACCTTTTTTCTTTCAACCACTGTGTGATCATTTTTGCTGTGTGCTTTGGATCATTGTGATGTTGGAAGGTAAACCCACTTCCCATTGACAACTTTCTGGCAGGGGGCAGCAGATTTTCTTCATTTGACAGTATTTTGCCCCATCCATTTTCCCTTCTATCCTGACAAGTGCTCCAGTCCCTGCTGCAGAGAATGACCCCCATAACAGGATATTACCAAATCCATGCTTTAATGTAGGAATGGTGTTATTTGGATGGTGACCTGTATCAGATTTCCAACAGACATATCATTTAGTGTTGAGGCCAAATATTTAAATTTTAGTCTTATCTGACCAGAACATCTTATTTCCACGTGGAAGAGCTCAGTCGTGACTGCATGTGACCTTTCTTGAGGAGTGGCTTTTTTCTTGCAAGCCTCCCATACAAGCCACATTTGTGGAGAATTTGTGATATTGTTGTCACATGCACACAATGACCACTCTTTGTCATCAATTCTTGCAACTGCTTCAGAGTTGCTGTAGGCCTCTTGGTAACCTTTCTGACCAATTTCCTCCTGGCTCTTTCATCCAGTTTGGAGCGACATCCTGATCCAGGGAGAGTCTGTCTTGTACTGAATACCTTACACTTCTTAATAATAGACTTTGCTGTGATTCTATGCATTGATGAAGCCTTTGAATTTTTTTGTATCCATCTCCTGACTCGTGCCTGTCTACAACTTTATCCCAGAGATCTTTTGACAGTGCCTTACCAGCCATAGTTGATTGTTTTCTTCAGTTGCACTATCAGTGACTGAAATGCTCAAGGAAAGCTCTTCTCGTGCTGAGCTATTCAAAATGACCACAGCTGATCACAGTTGAAAGTCAAATGGCTTTGTGTGTCATTGAGAAGATAATTAGCTACACCTGATTGAGTTTACAACTCATTTTTAGGAGGGAGGGTGATCCTTTTTCCAACTCAGTGATTCTGTTTTTGATTTTTGTATTCTGTTATTAAAAAATAACAGAACATCAAACTACCAAAATGCAAATAGAACACCACTTTCTCCAGTATTACCCCAAATCATAATTAACCTAATAACAACATACTATGAAAACTACAAAAAACCTGGAGCATAAACCAGATTAAATCCTCACATCCAGCATTCACAGAGAAGAATCTGTCACAGATGGTACTCCAGGAACGTATTGTGGAGTGGGTGGGGGAGTTGTCCAAGATTGAATGTACCTTAAACAATATTCTCCTCTCTAACACTATTGACTCCTACTCCAATCCAGCAACATCAGTGTCCTTGCGAATCAGTTTGTTGAGTCTGTTGGTGTCGGCCACCTTAAGCCTGCTTCCCTAGCATGTCACTGTATACATGAGAGCACTGGACACCACAGACTCATAAAACATCTTCAGCATTGTCTGGAAGATGTTAAAAGACTTCATCCTCCTCTAAAAATAAAGGCTGCTCTGGCCCTTCCTATAGAGCACCTCATTGTTCTTGCTCTAGTCCAGCTTATTATCTATGTGCACCCCCAGATACTTGTAATTCTCTACTACATCCACATCCACTCCTCAGATAGAGACAGGGGTCACTTATGCCTTCCTACCTCTCAAATCCACAAGCAGCTCCTTTGTCACATTTAGATACAGATGATTCTCCTCACACCATGTGACAAAGTTCTCCACCACAGTCCTATCCTCAGTCTCTTCCATATCTCTGATACATCCCACTACTGCAGATTCATCAGAAAACTTCTGAAGATGGCAAGACTCTGTTTGGCAACTGAAATCAGTGGTATAGACAGTAAAAAGAAAGGGAGAGAGAACTTTCCCCTGTGGAACCCCAATATTGCTAATCACCCTATCCGGCACACAGTCTTGCAAACACACATACTGCGGTCTTTCTGTCAGGTAGTCTACAATCCATGACACAAGGGAAACATCAACCTATATCGCCACAAGCTTCTCGCCCAAGAGATCCGAGCTGATAGTATCAAAAGCACTAGAGGAGAAAAAAAACATGACCCTCACAGTGCTCGCTGGCTTTTCTAGATGTGCATAAATATGATTTAGCATGAAGCTGATACCGTTCTCAACTCCCAGTCTCGGCTGGTAGGCAAACTGCTAACCATGGGCTGTAACTGGTGTAAAACAAGTCTTTCCAAAGTCTTCATAATGTGGGAGGTCAAAGCCACTGGTCTGTAATCCTTGGAGCCATAAGGACACAGCATCTTCGGCACAAGGACAAGGCAGGACTTCTCTTGGATGTTATAAGTTGCACTAAATAAATACAGCTGGATAAAACAAAAACTGTGTCTGTCTTCATTTCAGACTGCAAAGAAACAAATGTGACTATTATAAAGGGTGGGTGATTCTTTTCTATACCCACTGTATGTTCTGCGGTTTAGTATGTTTAAAGGGAAACTGTAGAAGTCTATTTACACCTACACTGGAATGGGTGCAGGTAGCCTTTAATCCGTCAGTGCTCTTGAGCCTCCTGCCTGCATAAACGTCCACTGTGACTTGCTGATAATAAAATAATAAAAAAGAATGATGAATATAGATACAGTTTAATGTTCCACTACTGTTGCAGATTGAAGTGAATAATAATAATTGATAAGTATAAATACACCAAAAATTTTTTTATATACTATTGTACTTAAACATTTCACAATATGACAGCACAGCTGTACTAAACTTGAAAGAGTCCTGATGTTACACATGAAGCGTGATTAGATATAGCTGAACAAGGGAGTATGTACCTTATAATGACCTAGACATTAGGGTAATCATTGAAGTCTTCAACCTCTGTGGAGTCTTTACTTTATGTATAGATTATGCATAGCAATCATTGCCCCACTTATTATCTACTTTCCAAGTGTTCTTTGGCTGTGCGCACTTCAGAGAATTTCTCACTTTGAATTCTCTGTTTACTTAACTGTTATCACTTGCTTGTCATGTGTTTATATCAAGAACAACTAATGAAGTTCATATTGAAACATAAAAATAAATAATATACTTACATGAACCCTTGAGAAGCTCTTATCTTGTCACTTAGAACAAACTCCCGTTGAAAGTGTTTAATCAACATCTCTTGTCTTCAGAGTAACATAAGAACTCCTGGCACACATCACAAACAGGTGAAGCAATGCTATATCTCTAAAAAAAACTATTCACTTCCAAAACAACCTTCTTTGAAACTCTACTTTCTGATGTTTGAAATAAATTGAAAATAATTTCCTTCCTTTCTGGCCAGTACTTTATCTTACCATTTGTTTACTGAGTTACACAATAAATGTACTGAGCTACTAAGAGTTCCCACTAATGGCTAAGTCAATAAACTAAATAACAAAAACAGGGAAAGCAAGTTTGCTATAGTGTATACACCACACTTTGATATAAAATCACTAATTAAGAGAAAATTATATTTTCCCCTTATTCGGTTCACTTTTGCAGAGCATTTGCCACAAAGAAATTATCTGTTATAAAATGGACCCTTCACCAACTTTCTCACTTTTGTAGTATAGCAGTCACCCTCAGATGAATGTCTTTCCACCTCCACTACTGTCCATGCCTCCAATTGCTGTAAGATACCCCACAAAGTTGGGAAGTTCTAGAAGTACCCAAAGGAGGACATCTGTAGTGGCATGAAGCAGAGCTAGTTGGGAAATTTGTGCCGCCGTATAATACTTTACCACATATGAAGATGATTCTGTTTTGTAGTAAACGTAGATAAAAGAAAGAGACACAAATGGACAAAATTCCCAGATAAAATAAAACTGTAGGGAATATCATCATTTTATCCATATGGGTGTGGCCTATCCACAATAAGGAGGGGAATTACCACGATTGCATGAGGAAGGTAATAGTCCGGAGGAGCAGATAATAGCTGTAAAAAGAGTGAAATAAGGAGTCAATTTGACTCCCAAGTAGTCCGGAGAAGATGTCAACCAATGATAGGGAAAATAGATGTGGATGTAACACAAAAGAGGAAGGTAGGAAAATGTTGAGTGCCGTTGTTTTGTGGAGATTAACCAAAAGGCCAAATAGGTTAGAAAAGTGAGAGAGAAGGTGCTGCAGATTGGGCAAGGTGGTTAAAGGATTGGTTAAAGTAAGGAGCACGTCATCCACAAACAAATTGACTTTATAATGAACACATGCAATATTGTACGCCATAAATATTGGGGTGAGTCCTGAGCGCAATAGCTAGACTTGTTTCTAGAGCTAAGATAAATAAGATAGGGGAAAAGGGACGATCCTGCCTGGTAGACAGGGAAGGTGTTAGACAGGTGGCCAGTATATCTGACATGGGCAGAGGGGGAGGAGTAAAGAATTGTAAGCAATATTTATTAATAAACCACCATTTAAAGTTTTTAATACATGTTGGTTTGTTTGATCAACTTTTAATTTCAAAGGTGATAACCTTAGTGAAAATATATTTTTCTTTAGTCACTGGAATATATGTAATGCTTTAAAGAAATGTGGCATGTAAGGTGAACTTGGGCTCCTTTTTATGTAGTCTGATCTGACTATTTACCTTCAGCTTAAAGAAACAACAGTTGCACTAATAAACAGCAGGCACCATTTTAGTTTTGTTGCACAACAGTACAGGATAAAATAAGGGCTTGTGTTTTCTCTGAATAAATCAAAGTACCCTATTTTAAAATCTGAGTTTATACAGTCTTATGTTTTTGTTAGACAATACCTTGTTGACTTATAAAAGGCTAGTGTGTCAATTTCTTAAACAGGGTAGAATTCAGGTGTTCCAGAAAGCATAAGTCATATCTAACAATGAGACAATACTGCAACGATTAGCATTATGGGGTAAATAACATAGAGCATGGTGTTCAGAGTACAGCTGTATGGAATATGTAATGTACTTCACAGTGTCAAGAATGTGGCAATATGGAGTATGTCACACACAGTACAGTGTACAGAGAGGACACCCCAGCATTTACCCCATTTATGTCTGTCACTTCTCATACCTACCTCAAAGCTCTCATTAGTGCACCATCAGGCTGACACTTTTCAGGTTGTGAGAAGCTCTTCACATCCTGGTCAGCAGAACCTTTCATTTTCCCTTGGCCTCTCTCTGAGAAGTTCCATCCACTTCACTACCCTGCCCCTTCCAAATGGTTCTACTCATGCTAAACTGTCATGTAAGATGATGTGGTGGGAGTCTACCTCTCACTCATTTCTGAGGCTTTTTCTTTAATACACAGTAATTATGGGATGTTCAGAAAAACATCTAAAGACTGTTTCTTGAGTAGCCTTTCTTTATTCTAATGTATATGCAAGTTCACACTTTTTGTGTTCGTGTTTCACGTGTCACGACACTAGTTATTACTGCTGTATAATTGTTTTATTTAGTTAAAATCACTCAAAGAACCCTCCTTGTATTTCTATGTATTGTACTAAACTTAAACCCAATTCTGGACAAAAATAAAATCATATAGTCAATTAAATAACTTTTTCCTGGGTGGGTTCCTAAATCACCTTGTTCTGGAATATAATTGTTTTATTTAGTTAAAATCACTCAAAGAACCCTCCTTGTATTTCTATGTATTGTACTAAACTTAAACCCAATTCTGGACAAAAATAAAATCATATAGTCAATTAAATAACTTTTTCCTGGGTGGGTTCCTAAAACACCTTGTTCTGGAATATAATTAGATGGAGTTTTCAGTACTCACCTCTTCCTTGCTCTGGAAATACCATGTCCTGTCTTGGGGAATTGATAATTTTCGTTCATTATCTTCTTGGGGACTAGTCCCCTCGCAGCCCACTCTAGTTCTGCTGCTTCAAAGCCTCTGTGATAGGATTCCTGCAGCTGGAATGTGCACCTCTATCAATAGGAAATGTCCATTTCATACAGGCAGTGAAGTGGACACACAGAAGAAGGACCCACCCAATATAAAGAATGTGATAGGATTCCTGCAGCTGGAACGTGCACCTCTACCAATAGGAAATGTCCATTTCATACAGACAGTGAAGTGGACACACAGAAGAAGGAACCACCCAATGTAAACAAAAGAGGAGGAGTTTCAGGAACAGAATATCATGTGACTGTGGGCTCAGGTAAGTAAATAGCGTATTTAGAATTTTCTTTTTTATGAAAATGGGAGCGGGGGGGGGGGGGGGGTGCTGAGATGGAGGGTGTTCTTACTTTGCCCAGAGTTGGGATTTATGACACTACAAGAAAACCTACTGGTTCCTTTAAAGAGGGATCTGCTAGGAATCTACGGAGGTACTATCTGAAACTGTCATCTGTAAGTCTTCAGTTACCTTTTATTCAAGTAGTGGAAACATTATGAAGGCAAAAAGGTAACTGCATGCAAGGAATATCAGCAATATGTTACAAGTATGCAATGAGAGAACTTATTAAAGCTGAAGAAAGGCAGTTTTTGCTAATTCATCTTTGAAAACCCTGCATGTTTGTACAGTGACAAGCAGGAGTTTGCAAAATGTTAAATCCTAGTAATAATATTTTGTCATTTGGAAACAATGTTAACAAATTGTGACTACAATTTAAGACAGCTATTCTAATAATTTTGATTATAATCTGACAAATAGTTGATTACGTACCAATTAATGAGAAATTAGCTGTAATAAGCAGTTTAGCCCAATATGTTCCTAATAATTGCCCCTGAGGTCAGTATTTTGCTTGAACTAGGTGAACAGTTTTTGATCTTGTTTTCATTTCTTAGAAGGTTAAAGAGACCTATTATTCATGTCACATTAATTTGTTCACTTGAGTAATGAAAAAATACGCTCCAACATGAAACTAAAGATGCTGTCTAGGCATAAGGAATCTGTTCTTACTCAACCTGTATGATTAATGTGAAAAATATCTGTGTGGAAGTTGTATTTTCTAAAGCCAGTGAGATTTATTATTGTCAAAATTCTGTTAAAGTTGAACTCCAGCCATGTTTTTTAGTTTTGGGTAGAGTAGGAAAGGCAAGAACCCATGTGAGATTTTTATTGCTGTTTATTTGCTGTTCTCCTGAAGGAGAATTTTCCCATCGCTTCCTGTCTGGATGACCACACAGGAAGTAAGATGTGGATTGCAAAAAAACCTGACAGAGCACTTAAACCTTCTCCTCAAAAATCAAACTAAGATGGAAAATTTGGATGCATAAACTATATGTTTTTATACTATTATTGTATAATTTGAAACAGATATGTTGTGAGTTGTACACACATACAATCCAATGAGAGCGCCAAACAAACTTCAGACAAGAGTCCAAGGTGATACAATGTGTTTTAGGGGCCAAACACACTCCCCTTTCATCCAGTGTTAGTAAATGCAGCAAAGCTTTGCTGCATTCACTAACACTGGCGTAATTTGCCCTCCTGAAACTTTCCAAGCAGTAAATCACAGTGCAGTTTTATTCGGTATCTGCTTACCTGAATCTTTTTAAGTACAGTCAGAATTTTTAAGCTCTGATGAATGGAGAGTGTGTTTGGCCCCCAAAATGCATTGGATGGATTCTGCTATGAATCAATCTTATCATTACAATACCTTGGACTCCTGAACAATTGTGTGTGCTCTCACTGGATTGTATGTGTGTGAGTTCTCAACTCCTTTCCCTTTTTTTTCTGATTGTGGTTCCTATTTTTGTGGAGTGCTGTAGAACTGAATGCAATGTCAGCAGTCCCAGCACACTTAGAATTGTCACTCTAGTGACACTTTATAATGGCTATTCTCAACCAGGGTTCTCTGGAATACAGACAAATGGCAGCCATCTCAACCTATAACTGGCCTTTGCAGCAAGGAGCACATGGAAGGGTGAAGCATGTCAAAAAACAACAAACAAAAATTCCCAGCTCTCTTACCAGCCAGCGTGCAACAAACCAAATGAATCATGTCCTAACAGTTCACAATAAAACCAGGGGGTTTAGTTTGCACACATTTGCAAATATATGCTTAAAAACGGCAGCGGCCACGTCATGGCAAACCAATGTACTGCAATCCTAACGCTATACATTTTTGGAGTCTCCTGAGTTGGAGCACATATATATTAATAGATAGATTAAGGGCAGGAATGCCTGGAGGGAGCCCACCCCATCTTAAATGTATAGGGATGCACTGGACACCCAGCAATAGCACAATGGCAGCGAAGGTATCCAGTGCATCCCTTCACCAATTCAACAACAATACAGACAAATAACAACAACCCCAACCTATAATTGGCCTTTGCAGAAAAAAGAAGGGATGCACGGGATACTTTTGCTGCCATTGTTCTTTTGCTGGGTGTCCAATGCGTCGATATACCTTTAAGGAGAAGTGGGCTCCCTCCAGGAATAATTGCCCTAATCTCCGCATTATTATATATGTGCTCCAACTCAGGAGACTCTCAAAATTTATAGTTAGATTTACAATACACTGGGGTGCCGTGACGTGGCCACCGTAGCTTATGCTGCAGTTTTAATGAGAACTGTTGGGCAGGGTTAATTCAGTTTGTTGCAGGCTGGCTGGTAAGTGAGCTAGGAATTTTTGTTTGTTGTTTTTGACAGGGTTCTCTGGAACCATAAGATTCCTCCAGAAGCTGCTAGGGGTTCCTTGAGCTGTGGCCTATTGATAGCGATGGGCCCGAACACCCCCCTGTTTAGTTTGTGGTCAAACATTCGAACAAAAGTTCAACCGTGAACTTCTAACAGAGGGGACAATTCACTAAGCAATATCTTACCGCATCTGAGTATGCACAACTACTAAAATATTGCATGAGTTTTTTATTACATCATGCGGTATTGGGTCAGCAGTGTAGTGTAAAAAATGACAGAAGACAGTCTTTGACAAGTCCTTTATTAAAAACAAAAATAAAAAAAATTTCCCCCAAAGTAAATCCAACGTCCATCATGATGCCCGCCACCACTGCTGACCCCAAAAAAGAAAAAAAACTATCCACTCTCGACGCTGGCTCCCACCATCTGACAGCTGTGCTGGGATGACAGTTCTTAGATACTGTGATGATGTCACAAGGGGTGCAGTCACCACACCCCTTGTGACATCATCATGTGCTGTGATTGTCCAAAGCATTGCACCTGACCTGTAGTCAGGTGCATTGCTTTGGCCAATCACAATGCACTGTCAGGGCGCAGTGCATTGTGTCGTGTGGCAGGTGAACAGCCCACTGAATGCCATTTCCATTTGTGTGTTCACCAAACATACGAACAACCGATTTTTGAGTCAAACTTATGTTCGACTCGAACATCATGCCCATCACTGCTTATTGATCTCCTGTCTAATGGTGGCTGCATAATTCTAGGGCAAGAGCCCCTTGGCAGAGCCAACAGCATTACACCAATTAGCTTTTTAACTGCCTGTGAGAGTGGCATTCTGACCACCACTGCAAGGGGGACATTCTTCCCATCGATCTCCAATAATTTGGATTTAGCAGGGGTTTCCAGAGACCTGGAAATTATTTTAAGGGTTTCCTTGGATAAAAAAACTTGAGAAAGGCTGCTGTATTCCACTTTGCGTCTCCACTGGCTGCTACATAAAAGGTTATGTAGGGAGGAAAGGGGAGGGATCTGTGGAACTGCCAACACAGAAAGATATTAGACACTCGCAGAAGTGGAGAGGGCTATGATGGGCCAGGAGGATGGTGCTAGTTAATTAAATCTTCTGAAGTAGTCAAATTTGCTAGCAAGTTCAAAGGCATCTTGAAGTCAATAAAAAAATCATTTGTGGTTGGTAACAAGGTCTCTTTAGAATACAATAAATCATTTTTTCCAAACCTAGTAATCTTTTTTCTGCACATAAGGATGGAAAATGGCAATGAGAAGAACAACAATAGTATTTTGTTAATACCATAATTTAACTACAAAAATAAACCTGATTCATGTTGATTTTACATGTTTTATTACTTATTATAGGGTTTTGGGGTCATCTGCATTTAAACACATAGTCAGAAGTGCAGAAGATACTGTACATAGATAACTTTTTAAGCATGAGCCTCCAAGCAGTATTTATGTTGTTCTACAGATGTGCTTGAGTGCCCATGCTGGTAATGTTGGTTTAAGTTTAGCTTTTTAATCATAAGCAGAAAGACTCTGGAGTAGGCTGCTGTGTTGGGGCAAACATTTTATGTTATTCTGTATTTGAATTGTTCTGGTTTGTTTCCATATTCTCTATCATGCTAGGTCAGCAATGTGACCAAACACAGCTATACCTCGGGACCACCTACAGCATTGTAACTACATACTAGCATCTGTTTTATTCCTGCTGGGACACTATCAGCTCCCTTCCCAGTAGTTTCTTAATGTTGGCTTTGTTTATCCCCTCTAAATGACAGACTAGTAAGAGCTCTATTCTCACTGACATGTCTGGAATGTGACACGAATGTGCTGATTATGTGATCAGAAAAGAAATGATAGAATAGCATGCATATAATAAGTGAGAAAAAAGATTCATAACTCTCCCTATCACTAATAAGGTGAATGCAAAAAACCCATCCTCATGCGTCATGTTGTGTGCTGCTTGAACTCTCCTTTCATTAAAATGATTTTTACATAAAATAAAAAGTATGTACTAGTCCACTGAGGAACACAAGAAGTCTTAAATTTTCAGGGCTTCCAAAAATAGTCCGGTTTAGGGGTAAGCAACACAACCAAAAACAACAAAAATAAGTACCTACATCTGAATTTGGCTTTAGAAGAGGCAGAAACATCAAACTGGGAAACAGGCTTGATGACAAAATGATCAAGATGCACTCAGCCCTCGTGGAGTGAGCCCTAACTGGAAAGGGGGAAACATGATCTTTAAGATCACAAGCTTGATCAGCTGTCTGCTGCTCACTTACTGTAGAAATAATAAAACAAATAACCAGGGCACCTTCCCTGGGCCCATCCTGGATGAAAAACCTAGAATTTCTCTTATGAAAAGAAGATGTGGCTGAGAGATAAGCTCACAATTCCCATATCACATCCAAACAATGTAGGGTGACCTACTTTTGGCAAAATGGAGTTGGACTCAAGGTTGGAAGGATAATGTCATGGTTATGGTGAAAAGCAGAGAGCACCTAAGGAAGGAAGGCCTAGACACCTACAGTATGTAGGAACAAAAAAGGGTTCCTTGCTGAATAAAACTCCCTATCTAGAGACTCACCTGAATGAGGTGATAGCAACAAGGAAAACCACCTTGTGGGTGAGAGCAGAGAGAGGAATATATCTGATCAAACAGGGACTCGTAAAGCACTGAGAGAACTAAATTCAAATCCCATGGAGGCAAAAGGGAATTTGACTGGGGGAGTCACATGGGAGACACTATGCACAAAAGTCTTCATCAGTCTCTGGAAAAGAATAGAAAGACAGAGTTCTGGCCCTTGATGTGGGTTAAATGATGGTCCAGACCCAACTGCAAGTAAGAAAGAACCATCCCATAGAAAAAGTCCTGGGGCAAAAGCCCCTGGACTCACACCAACAAAGTATGTCTTCTATGTCCATTGATAGACCTTGTGAGAAGTAGACTTCTTAGCCTTAAGCATCATAGGGATAACACTGTCAGACATGCCTCTGTCCCTTAAAAATACGGGCCATGCAGGGTGGTAAACTGCTTTTTGAGATAGCATATTTGGATTGTCTGGTGAAAGCCCACAGTGCATCAGTGAGAAGTCTTACCAGGTCAATGTACCACACGTATTGCATCCAACCTAGGACTATGACAACCACTGGAATGCCTTTCATTGCTATTCTGAAAAGTAATCGATAAAGAAGTTTCAGGGAAGGAGGGGTATAGATCAGATAGTACTGATCCCACAGAGCCACTAGTGTATCTATCTCTTCCGCCAGAGGGTCCCCAGGCCTGGATAATGTCTGTCCAGTTTGTTGTTGAATCTGAAGGCCAGGGGGCCCACATGAGGCATCCCCTACCTGTGGCACAGGTTTGGAACACCTCTGTATGCAGAGACCACTCTCCTGGATCTAGATATTTGCAGCTGGCTTCCTGCCAGTTGTCTATGCCAGGGATGTACTGAGAGAACATGAATGTGTTGTTTTGACAGCAGGTTCATGAAACACTGAATGTGCAGCAAAACTTCCTGAATCTCTGTGATATTGATCTGGAGAAAAGTTTCCAATCTATTCCTGCAACAACAAAGTGCCCAGGACTTCTTCCCAGCCCAAGTGGCTGGTGTCCATCATTGGGACTTTCCAGAATACTTGAAGGAATTACTTCCCCAACATCAAAGTCAGATTCTGAAGCCACCAGGTAGGAGACAGGGGAAAGCTGACTTGAGCAATACAGTATTAGACAAAGCTGAAGGGTCTGAAGCAGTTAAGGCCACGGGCATATCAGTCACTAAGCCTGAAAAGGAAGACACAATAGTGCATTTATATGTTTTTTGTCAACGTCGGAGATTAACTTGGCAATATGCTTCATGAAGTTCTGCATGACTGTAGAAAAAAACTCTTCCGAGAGTGGGTTGGCCGCCGAAACCCCTGACAGAGTCAAGGAGGTCTTCAAGGGGGGAACACACTCCAACACCAGAGGACAACATGAATAGAATGCTATAAATATCACCATTAGTAGGAGACACAAAGCAGGAAGAACAAAACCGATTAGTGGACAATATGATGGGGAAACCTGGTACAAACTCCCAATTACTTAGTAAAATCTGACAAGTACATGGTCTCATATGAATCTTTAAACTCTCAACCAATGAATCTTCCCTAAACTCTCATCCAGCCAAGAGACCCACCTGTTTCCTGAAGTCTGGAGTGTAGTTCAGCTTAGAATGCATAGTGTCCTAATACCCAGAGAACACACTAACCTAAACAAAAAATGCAACATCATTAATGAACCAAAATGTTACAGTCAGATTTACTGCATGTGGTGAAATAAATGAGGCCTTACATATACCTAAAACCTACCTGATTCCCAATGCCCTATCTGGTGGACTGTGAGCTCATTAAAACCCCAGTATCAGGCTTCTGTGACTTAACTGATACAAAAGGACTGCATATTATAATCCCAAGAAGCCAAACTGTTTCATGTAATGCAGGAAAACCACCAAAAAGTTTAAAAACTGGACTAAAGCTAACCCTTCTTCATGCACCAGCAAGAAGCCCTCTCCATTGGATGCTGAGCTTCAAAATGCCAATAGCAGGCCATTGGACAAGTTGTCCAGGCCAACTGAGGTTGAAGCTCAAGGGATAAATCTTGCTGATCAGTAGGATAGTTAGACACAATGCCCCTTTCTTTTAGGAAAACAAAAACATGATGTAAACCACTCTTCTATCTCTGGCTAACTTAAAAAGGCACTCTTCATAATCTGAAATATAAATCCTCGCCATGATCTGAAAGAGCCCTTCTGAAATTTCAACTGTTACTGGACAATGGAAATCTGCTATTGAGCCTGTTCACACTTGCCTTAGCAAAAAATCCATGCTAGCATCAATCTGCAGAATCCTCCTCGCGTACCGACGAGTTGCGTCACGATAAACACGTGACATCCTCAGGGTGTTTATCGTGACGCAATGCGTCGGTACGCGAGGAGGATTCTGAGAGCGTGGTGACGTCATTTCCGGCGTGGACGGCCATATTTGAAACCCCTATATCAAATACCCATGCAAGGCATTCATAGCATGAGGTATAGGAGCCAGATAAAGAAGATTTAAAATGTGAGTGGGCATTTCTTATTATAAATGGATTGAATAAATTGCAGTTTTACACTATGAAAGCTTTCTGTTTATATATGAACTGGGGAGGAAGCTGCTGAAAGAGTGTATAGCTCTGAGGAGGATCCTGTGATACATCAGAGTGGTGTTTTATCCTAAGGCGAGCTGACCCTGTGGGGTCAATGTAAGGAGGTGAGGGGCCACTGTAGCCATTGTTTGAATATACACAGTGTGAACATTTGTCATCACATGTATGAAGATTTCGCTTTTTGTACACTATTTATATATGGACTTATTTTGAGTGGTGATCTATATTTGAGTGATTTTGACAGATTTATTGCTGTGATCACTTTGACACTTTGAATATTCCCGGTGGGAATACACGTCTTGCACTTTATTTAATTTCTATTTGCACATTTGCATGGATTTTTAGATCACTGATTTATATATTTATTGTAATTTTATGTATGTTATATATTTAGGGTTTTGCGCTGCACCTTTTATTATTGATTGTCAACATAATAAAAACCCTCAAAACAACAACCCAAGAGAAGATGACAATTAGGGTGAACTGGCACAGATGAAAAAGGTCAATTCAATATCAGCTTTGGTATGAGACAACCTGAATCCACTTTTTTTTTTGCCTTATCAAAAGAGGCATATATCACTCTACTCAAACTTTCATCAATACCAAAACTCACTGAAGAATCCTTCAGGGATGACAGATAATGAATGAGGTGGAACTTTCCAACCTTTTTTGGGTACAACTCCCAGCAGCAAAACCTAAAGATTGGGAATAGGGGGCAACACAAAAGGTCTCCCCATCCTACCCAAATCCACCACTTTCTCTTTTATTTCTTAAACCACCTATGAGTGCTGTCAATCTGAAACCAAATTATGCCCACCAATCCACTGGCTAATAGAAGAATTAGGAATACCAAAATTAGAAATCTTTCGTACAGCAACGACTGCCCTATCCGCATATTAATTTAGCCAGGGTACCATCTATCTTGGCCTCTCTGCCTTTTCAGACTTAGAGAGGGATCCTCCCTGTTTTCTGAAACACTTTGTGAACAGGTGATTAGATACCCCACAACCTGCAGTGTTCCTCAATAAATTTCCAGCATACACTACTTCCTTGGTGCAGCCCACGAACCAACAGATGCAGCTCCATTGGCTCCAGACTAGAAAGAGCTGATCAGAGGTCCCTTGAACCTGCTAACCTTTTTGACCTGGCATAAGACACATTCACAAACAAATATCTTCATGTGCCCACATTAGACTAGGGTGCACAGACATGCATTCTCTAAATTGCTCATCATAATGGAGTCTTCTGGTGGCCACTGTATGTACGATGAGCTTCCATAATTGATTCCATATAACAGAATAAAACATAACATTGTTCTGAAATCTTCAAGGTAATCTTTTTTTACAGCTACAGGAAGATGAATCATGATTGAAGAGAAAAAAGAAATAAGGCTAAGTCTTAAAACAGTAGAGCCGAGGAAGATGTCTATCTTTCTAGGACACCAAAAAAAGCTGAGTCTTGCTAGTAGTATGAAGGGATATACCCTGGGCTGGCCTACAGTTTTTTGTTTGTCAGTGCTTCAGTACTCCTGTGGGTGGCAGCATACACAGGAAGGTTTACAACTTTCTATGTCCCTCAATGGATGATAGAAAAAAGATCTTAAAACCTATTATTGTTTTTAATTACTTATAATATTAGAAATTAAAAGGTACTCTAGAGCCAAACTAAATATGAGACCATGACATGCATACATGTAGGACTGGTCAAAGTTTCCTCACTTCATTTAGATAATACTATAGTGCTCCACTCCACCAAATCCCTTTTGTTGGTAATCAAGAGATCCTGTAGTGCATCTACTTGTAATGTTGGGACACACAATGCAGGTTCCTTACTGCCTCTCACATACAAAACACCTAATATTAAAAAAAAGTCATACATTTCCCACAGCCTCCAATTAAATTTACACGTGAATGGGATTTGTGATCAGGAAGCAGAGAGAGGAAAAAAATGTTTAAGGGAGTACATGTTTACTCTTTCCATTGATCTTTTGTGAAGCTGTGTACTTGTGGATTACAGAAATCCAACATTCAAATGAAATTCCTTGTACTATTCAGCTGTACATTTAATTTAAAGAGATACTATGCCTTTTAAGGTGCATCCCGAAGGCATGTAAACATGCAGAGGTGTAGCTTTGAAGCTTGTGGGCCCTGATGCAAAAGTTGACCTGGGGCCCCCCATTACCTGTGCCAAGATGCTCCCTCAGCGTGCCAAGATATGATAGCTGTATGGTGGCTGTCTCTCTCTTCTCTCTCTCCTTCTGCCAGCTGCGGTATGTGTTAAGTTTGTATGTAAAAGTTTGTATGTAAAAGAGGAAACTTAGCAGGCCCTCTGACTTCCAGATCAACATAAAAGCCCATCATTTCACCCAGCAGCTCACAGTGTGTCCTTTCCCCAACTTGTGTGCACGTACAGAGCTCAGCAGGGGAGGAAGTATTGTACTAGGCTGGGCATGGGGCTGATCAGAGAGTGTGCCACTGCAGATATCACATCTTTCTTTAAAAGACAAAAAAACTTTCTTTTATACATTATTAAACAGCACCTAGTTACCTTTCTCATAGCCAGGCTGCAGTAATGTGGAGGTGCAGGATATTAGGGAAAATTAACACTGCCTTCCTGGTATTGACAGATAACCCCCTCCTTCAGGAGCCCCCCACTTCAGCTAATCATAATAACCCCCTCCTGATAATGACACATGCCCCCGACCAGGTAATGGCAGATGACCCCTCTCCCCCACCAGGTAATGACAGATGGCCTCCTTCCCCCCACCAGGTATTGACAGATGACCCCCCTCCCCCACCAGGTAATGACAGATGACCCCCCCCCATTATGACAGATAACCCCTCCCCCACCAGGTAATGATAGATGACCCCCTCCCCCACCAGGTAATGACAGATGACCCCCTCCCTTCCACCAGGTAATCAGATGCCCCCCTCCCCCACCAGGTAATGACAGATGACCCCCCCGGTAACGACAGATGACTCCCTCCCAAACCAGGTAATGACTGATGACTCCCCTCTCTCCCACCAGGTAATGACAGATGATCCCTCCTTCCCCACCAGGCAATAAAAGATGACCCCCCCACAAGGGTATGACAGATGACCACCCTCCCCCACCAGGTAATGACAGATGACCCCCTCCTCCACCAGATAAGGACAGATGACCCCCCTCCCCCACCAGGTAATGACAGATGACCCCCCCTCCCCCACCAGGTAATGAAAGATGACCCCCTCTCCCCTACCAGTAATGACAGATGACCCCCTTCCTTCACCAGGGAATGACAGATGACCCCCCCATGAGATAACAGATATCCCCCTTCCCCACCAGGTAATGACAGATCACCCCCGTCTCCAGGTGCCCTCCCCCTAGTAATGACATATGCCCCCCCCCCAGGGAATTGCTGATCCCCCCACCACCATCCTGGTAATGTCACATTATCCCCCTCCTTGCTGACAATGACAGATTCTCCACTCCCCCTTCCCCCTCTGCTCATCCTGCTCAACCTGTCACAGTAAAATCTGCAGACTCTGGAGCCCGAAGTTCCTGGGGGGACCCTCAGGAGTTGTTACGGGATTTTGTGAGAATGTTTGTGTGAATATCAGGAGTTGTGGGGAGGGGCGGGGTGGTGTGTGTCTGATCTCTGCACGGATCCAACCAGTGTTCTATTAGCTCCCTAATGGTGTCTTATTACCTCCCCAATGACAGCAGTACAAGCTCCTGGACGGTGTTCTCTTCCTCCTCCTCCCTTGCTCAGCCTGGTGACAGCTTGGTGTCCATCTCTGCCTGGTTGTCAGCACTGACACTTTCCCGTCCAGCGCTGGCCTCACCCAGTCCTTCATCTGCTACTCTCCAGCTCAAGACTTGAAAATGGAGCCAAAAGCTCAGAGCTTCAGCTTTGCTCCGGATTCCATTTTGCCTGTCATAGTGACAGGGAGACAGCACAGGTTTCCCCATGGAGTATGAACGGTTCGCAATTTCATCCCCCATGACCCCTGATGCTATACCCATGTAAACTTACCCAGTTATGTTTCCTTGATGCCTTCCCACTGCAGCATCCCCACATGTCTAAGCTTTGGTGTTGACTGGTGTCAGAACTTATAGAGGAAGATCCAGATCACAATGTGACAGAAATTGGTCCCTCAGACCACAGCAATGTCACACTGGGAAAAGACATACTGCCTCATACCAGTAAGCCCTGCTCCAATAATGAACACTCCAATGTGGAAATAAATTGAGGATGTGTGGCTTGGTAAGTATACCTGCCTGTGGGGGTGGGCTATGTTCAGAATTTTCATTTTACTCTCTCATTTTGACTTTTTAAATGTGTTTAAAGAAACAGGTTTGCTTAGGCCTGCCCATGTAATGACCAACTGAACAAAAATCTAAACGTTGCACATAAACACCTTAAAGTAAACACAACATATAACCTTGAAATCTAGATATAGTTGGGACTGTCTACCTTTCTGAATCATTATGTTGCTATCTCTGAATTTTTTTAAATGGGCAAGAACATTATGCATTTTAATATACAATGAGCTATGGCTTCTCATATGTCTTTAGAAAAGTACGTAATATCTTCTTTTATAAAACTGATAAAATCACTAAAAACAAATCTAAATCTTGAAGACATTTTCCAGTATTGTATGTGAAAAACCCACTTACAAATGACCAAAGAGTACAATTTTCAAAGTGCAATAACAAAATGTCATCAATCATGTGTCTTGTTTAATATTATAATACAGCTTACCAAAAATTGCATTTCCTATCAAGACTGTTAACGATCAGATCATGGGATAAAATATGAGATGCCAAAAGAGGAGCATTGAAGAACTGATAAAATTAAATTAGATTGTGCTTTTTTTGTAGCCATTATTGGAAATCATTTAATACAGGTACAAGAACCTCAACACACTACTGTTAACACAAATATAGTAGTAAAACAAATAAAGTAAAGCTGCATATTTATGCTATAGGTCTTGTACTAAGTATTCTGTGCTAGGGTAGGCTGACAAGATAGGAAGGTAAGGAGTCATATATTCTTTGTTCCACTCCATGTTTTTAAATTAGGGCTAACACTGATTAAAATAGGTACAAGGGGAAGGATTGAAATAGAAAAAAATTGGTATTATAAAATATCTTTATCAGTGTCAAAGTCAAATCAGAGTCAAAATTTTAACCTTGGGTTATATAAAAGACCAATGGAAATGAAGATGTTGGATCAAGAATAAGAATTTTAGACAGGTATTTCTGACACTCCTGCAGGAATATGGGGGATGTTACTCATGTACACATTAAGGGCCACTTCATGCATACCAGTTCTGCTGGAGTGCATTACCACAAGCACTTTATATTTCTACAATATCTGTTTTCTTAGTATTTAAAGAAATTGTACATCAAAAAAACATGGTATACTTTCATTACAGAGTCAATGTTGTACAGTAATCTGTTACCGTTACATACAATCACTGGCCACTTTATTAGGCACACTTGTTCAATTGCTTGGTAACACTAATCAGCCAATCACATGGCAAAAACTCAATGCATTTAGGCATCTAGACGTGGTGAAGACGACTTTCTGAAGTTCAAATCGAGCATCATACTGGGGAAGAAAGGGGATTTAAGTGACTTTGAACACAGCATGGATGTTGGTGCCAGATGGGCTGGTCTGAGTATTTCAAAAAAATGCTGATCTACTGGGATTTTCACGCACAGCCATGTCTAGGGTTTACAGAGAATGGTCCGAAAAAAGAGAAAATATCTAGTGAGCGGCAGTGGTGTGGATAAAAACGTCTTGTTGATGTCAGAGGTCAGAGCAGAATGGGCAGACTGGTTCAAGATGATAGAAAGGCAACTTGATTGTAAGCTCCAAGGAGCAGGGCCCTCAAATCCCTCTTGTATTGAACTGTACTGTTGCTGTATTTTCTCCCATTATATTGTAAAGTGCTGAGCAAACTGTTGGCGCTATATAAATCCTGTATAATAATAATAAAAATAATAACAATACCTCATTTTAATATGGACCAAAATCTCTGAGGAATGTTTCCAACACCTTGTTGAATCTATGCCACAAAAGAATAAAGTCAGTTCTGAAGGCAAAAGGGGGTCCAACCCCGTACTAGCAAGGTGTACCTAATAAAGTGGACAGTGAGTGTATAGTAGGTGTGGTAAAATATATAGATATATATGGCAAAATCTTTATTCATCATCACAGAACAGTAGCTGATAAGTACCATACTGACGCTATGTGATATTTATCTTGGGGAAAAGGATCTTTGCTATGAAGATATTATACTGTGTATTGCACAGATTATTTTATTCTACTTGACAGAGGTAATGGGAAGGAGAATCGTAGATAAGCAGGCCAGGATTATACCAGGCAAGATGGTTGTTAGTACCTCGTTGCTATGAAATAGTCATTAAACAATGAAAGCTATCAAACATAAAGCTTTGCAGATAGTGAAAAGTATACCTTATGGCACCACTCCAAGCTGAAAGGAAAAGGATCACTCCACCGGCAAGTGAGAAGAGGGGAGCATGAGTCTGAGCGATTCCAGTGTCAGCCAATACAAGTGAAGGGAAGGAAGCTGTCTCCATTGTTGAGGAATGGCCTCAGTCGCCTTACTGGCCACACCCTCTGACGCGTTTCACCCTGCACTCCGGGGCTTGGTCACAGAAGCCTCTGTGACCAAGCCTCAGTGGGCAAGGCAACACACATTTGTGGGCGTGGCCAGTATGGCGGCTGAGGCCACTCCTCAACATTGGACTTCTGGAGTTGGTTGAGCAGTGTCCATCCCTTCACTTATACAGCTTTGCAGGAAATATTGCCATCTGGTTAATATGGTCCAGCACATCTTGCTGGGGAGGATAATCAAGTTTTCGCTAAGGAAGAAGAACATTTTAAAGTTGAAGAAGTGAAAATTAAAGATACAAAAGAAGAAAGTATGTGATAAAAAGTGGTTATTCAAAGTAAGGAGGTATGGGTAGGGAGTAGGGGTTGTAACAGGACAAGGGTAGTTGATCTACAAGGTGACTAGGTGGTCCATTGGTCCATCCAGCAGCCAGCTGAACTGACCGTTAGGTCATGAGTAGTCAATCAGTCAGCCAGGTAGTTAGTTAAATAGGAGGACAGTGCACTAGATAATAGGTTATTTTTAGCATGGAAATACAGTTCTCAGTCTACCAAAGAAATTTGTGTGTTTCAGAGCGTTTGAATAGGAACAATTTTATTCATGTTTTATGGAATCTGGTTACTGTATCCTAAGCTATGGCTTTTGTTTCTTCCAAAGCATATATAATGTCATTAAGGGCTCATTCATACGTGCGACAGCCCTTGCTGTCCCTCTGAAAATTGATTTGCAGTGGATGCTTCTCAGAGCTGTTTGACAGGTGGTGAGGTGGCACTATGTCACATCCTCATCACTTGTTTTAAACTTGTAAATGCCACACCACCATGCTGCAATCATGTGCAATACACGCAGTTGCATGATGATTGTGGCACAGAATGTGTACAGTCCTAGCATCTCCGTGTTCAGGTGGGTAGTCGAGGAAGGGTAAAATTTTCAGATCAACCACCTGCTTTTACTGCCCATGTGAATGACCTCTAAACAATAACATTATTCTCTACTAATGAAAGTAATGAATTAAAAATATGGCACAAAAACCCATAGTTACTCACAGTAAACTGCTGGATGCTAACTTATGACTCTCTGTGCATTGTCAATACAAATGCAATCATCTAGGAAAGTTTAATGGATATAAAGGCAATGACCCTGACTAAAGGGGTAAAGCAACATCACATTTAGGCCTTATGCAGCACACTGAGCGTTTGCTCAGCTCCCCTGAACAGCTTTTCTCCTGGTAGGAGAAAAGCTGCTTAAAAAAGCATCTAAAGCTGTGTTTTGCACAAGCATTTAGACACGTTCAAGCGCATCAAACACCTGAGTGTTAATGGATTTCATTAACCAGAATATTATTTTATTTTGGTCAGTGAAATGAACAAATGCTCAAGCACTAAACACATCTAGCACGTTTATGTTTCTCAATTGTTTTTTTTTGCCCAACAGGTCCTCTTCTGAATACACTGATTTTTTTTTTGCTGCCTGCAAACAGCTATGTGTGCGTGGACTTATAGGCTAACATAGATGAGCATTTACAGGCAGGAAAAAGTCAAAAGCCTGTAAAATTGGCAATTTTCTAAGCCTAGTATGCATGAGCCCCTAAAGGTAATTCTTAACTAAACAAACTGAATTTTCACTTTTGTTCCCTCCTTAATATGAATTAAGGGGAGAACAAAGTGAAAACTATCTTCTTCAACTTCACCTTATTCACTAAACTGAGTGAACATTCCCTATTCAAAGTTAACAAATTAATTAAGTTTAGTGAAAGAGGTGAAGTTGTGTTGAATTCAATAATCCACTCATGTGCGAGCAAAAATCCTAATTCTCTCATTTGTCTTCTACCTGACTGGGTATTTTTTGCAAAGTGAATTTTTACTTTTTTCAACTCACTAAGATAAGTGAAAATTCGCTTTGAAAGTGAACATGCTCTACTCTCTTAGTAAATAAACCTAAATGTCATGACTTCCATTATCACCTACATTGTATTAATTAACTTTCATTAACCACTTCCCGTCCACTCTATAGCACATATACTGCTACAGAGCAGCACGGGTGCGCAAAATCATGTAAAAATATATATACATGATTTTGCATTTCCGGGTAGGGGGCGCGTGAGCGCCCTACCCAAACTACCATTCGCGGCCGTCAATCACCAGGTCCTCGCCGGTGATTACTCGCCAGCAACCGGTGATTGCCGAGCATCTCCAACGGGGGGAGAACTGTTAGTAAACAACAGTTCTCCTCCCTGTCAGCTTGTGCACACTGCTTTGGATGGCACAGCACAGCCATGCAAAACAGTGTGCTTACAGTGAAGCACACAGACACAGCCCATAGTAAAACAGCACACAGATCACCCCAGATGTTAACCCCTTCCTGCCTAGTGTTGTTAGTATAATGGCATTGCTTTTTATTAGCACTGATCATTGTATTGGTGTCACTAGGGATGTCAGTGACACCAAATCAGTTCCCCCAAGTGTCAGAACGGCCGCTGCAGTCCCGCTATAAGTTGCTGATCGCCGTCATTACTAGTAAAAATGTAAAAAATTAAAAAAAATCCCAGTATATATACATCACCATTTGTAAACGCTATAGCTTTCACGTAAACCAATTCATTTACATGTATTGGGATTTTTTTTAGCAAAGACATGTAGCCGAATGCATTTTGGCCTAAATTTTTGACCAAATTTGTTTTATTCTTACTGGATATGTTTAATAGCAAAAAGTCAAAAATACAGTTTTTTTCTCAAAATTATCGCTTTTTTTATAGCGCAAAAAATAAAAAATGCACAGGCGATCAAATACCACCAAAAGAAAGCTCAATTCGTGGGCAAAAAAAGGACATAAATTTAATTTGGGAGCAGCGTTGCATGACCCCGCAATTGTCTGTTAAAGTAACGCAGTGCCGTAACACAAAAAATGGCCTGGTCAGGAAGGGGGGTAAATCCTCTGGAGGGCAAGTGGTTAAACGTGATGTAAAGACAAAATAAAGTAGTTTGGCTTATTTACTAGTTAACAAGATATTTTATGGTTTTGTTTACAAGAAGAAAAATGGACAGTCAGAAAGGTTTTAAACTTTTTATATTTTAAAGATCGATACAAATTCAGTTCAATTAATAACAGGCTTTACAGGAAAATTATAAAATAATTATAATTATACAATATAAACACACATCACCATAAAATGTTTGCAATGTCATAACTGAACTACAAAGTCATTTAATCTAAATATTTTTTGATTGCTTCAAGTATATAATGCCCTATATGTACAGAATGAGGAGGTCACTCTTTAAGCTGCTTTTTTTACAGATCTGTTTAATAGTTGAACAGCAAAAAAAAAAAAAAAATAAGCAATTCATTTTCACTCAGCTATATATCTTCACAAATATGTTTTAAAGATTTTTTAAGATTTGACATACAAATACATTTAGCTTTTCATTGTTCATCAGTATCAGGTCATTAATAGGCAGATTTAACTACATAGTTCTGTAATGAAACACAAGATGGCACAAAAGAGCACATTATTTTCCAAGCATTACACTGTATGAATACATATTTCTATAGCTCATAAATGAAAGGCGAAGGTATAAAGGTGAACTTTCTCACATTAATTTGCACATACAGGGTGAGTCTCTGGCCTTTTCTCCATAAATGTGTCTCTTTGGAAAAAAACTGCAACATGTGTAATTAAATTAAATTATGTGTGTTTATTCTAAAGCAGGACAATAATTGCTGATAAACTTGCACTGTAAGATGTATCAAAGAAAAGTTTAAATCGGTGCTACTATATGCACTTTGGTACATTCTTATGGATCGAGTGTATGACTTTCTGACAAAACGACAGTGCAACTATTTTTCATGTTTTACTCTGCCACAAACACATGAGCCTAAGATAAACCGTGACTTTTTTAAAGACTAGAGAGGCTGTTTTTAGGTAACACTTGAACTATGTACATGAATTCTGTTTGTATTTGTACTGTTTCTAAATTTGGAGTAGTATTATGTTATAGGACTACCTCTAAAAACACATTGGGGTTGATTTACTAAAGTTGGAGAGTGCAAAATCTGGTGCAGCTCTGCATAGTAAACAATCAGCTTCCAGATTTTATTATTGAAGCTTAACCAACTTCCTGCTGCCCTACAGCAGAAATACTGCTACAGGAAGGCAGGGGTGTGCAAAATCACGTATATAAATGTAATTTTGCATTTCCGGGTAGAGGGTGTGCGTGACCCGTATGCGCACCCTACCCGCGCCACCATTGGCGGCTTCCCCTGTCAATCACCGGGTCCCGGCCAGTTATTCCCCGCTGGCACCCGGCGATCGCCGTGTATCACTGACAGGGGAGAGACCTGTAAGTAAACAATACAAATGTCTCCCCTGTCAGCTCTGCATAGCAGATGCATAAAAAGCAGTGTGCTTACAGTGTAAAGCACACACACACACAGCACACAGTTAACCCTTTGATCACCCCAGATGTTAACCCCTTCCTTCCCAGTGTCATTAGTACAGTGTGAGTGCTTTTTATTAGTACTGATCACTGTATTGGTGTCACTGGGGATGTCAGTGACAGTTATCCAGTTCCCCACCAGTGTTGTAAAGCCCGCCGCAGTCCCACTATAGGTTGCTGATTGCCACCATTACTAGTATATATATATATATATATATATATATATATATATATATATATATATATATAAATTCCAGTATCTATACTGCCATTTGTAGAAATTATAACTTTCACGTAAACCAATTAATTTGCACGTTTTGGTATTTTTTCTAGCAAAGACATGTCGCAGAATACATCTTGGCCTAAATTAATGATGAAATTTGATTTTTTAAATTTTTTTACTGGATATGTTTAATAGCAAAAAGTCAAAAATATTGTTTTTTTCTCAAAATTGGCAGTCTTTTTTTTTTTTTTTATAGCGCAAAAAATAAAAACGCAGAGACCAAATGCCACCAAAAGAGAGCTCTATTTGTGGGAAAAAAGGACATCAATTGTCAGTTAAAGTAATGCAGTTGATTGATTACCATGCACCGCTGCACCAGATTGTGTACTCTCCAGTCTAAAGCCCGCCATAGATGATTTGAATCTCAACTGAGATGGAACCATGTATGGGCAGGTTGAATGTACCCAAGTTGATCAATTGATCAACTTGGGTACAACCAGCCTGTCGGATTTGCATGCAATTATTGCTAACACCTATTATAGCCGCTAGCAATAATCACTGTGTTCTTCAGGGAGGAGAACACAATGGCTCCACAAGAGGGATTCCCCCCATCAACTCTGACTGTGAGCGATTTTCTTTCCTGCAACCTATGATTGCAGGAAAGAAAATAAATCCATCTATGGCCAGCTTTAGTAAGTTAACCCCTTTATGTGAAAGAGTGATTGTGAATGTATTTACTTTAAAGATATCTAAACCGAAAAACATTTTCTAACAAGTACAGAAAATACATGTTAATCTTGCTAGAAATAGTGTCTTTGTTTTCTCCAGTGAGATGAACTGGAAGAACAAAGAATATCTCCTAGATTGTAAGCTCCAAGGAGCAGGGCCCTTCTAACCCTCTTGTATTGAACTGTATTGTTATTTCTTTATTTATATTATTTATTTCAGGTGCTTATATAGTGCCGTCAATTTACGCAGCGCTTTACCTATATATTGCATATTCACATCAATATTGTTGCTGTATTGTCTCCCGTTATATTGTAAAGCGCTGAGCAAACTGTTGGCGCTATATAAATCCTGTATAATAATAATAATATTAGTTTCCTTCTGTAAACTTCCAATCCTCATATAAAGATAAACAAAGGCAGACATATTTGAAGTCAAGCCTAGGTGGCAACTATGGCTTTCTCCATAGATACAGTGGATCAGTGAGCATTCCCACCCTGGGACAGGAAGACTGTAGTAAATCACAGGATTGCCAAGTCAAAGTAAAGGAAAAAAGCCTGAAACAAAATGAATGCGGTCACCCTGTCTAAGGATTGGTAGAGTGCAATTTATTACATTCCTGTTTTTGGGTTTAGACACACTTTAAAAGAAGCCTGTCATATGAAAAACATGCATGCTGCCATTTCCTCTTCCTGTTTGCCTTTATGTCATGTATATCCTTTGACTTCAATACTTAGATACTGAGATTCTGTCCAAGAAAAAAATATGTAGACAAGGACCTCTTATATTTCTCCTGATCTAGATACATGTTGTTTCCAGATCAGGATAAATAAAAAGGCACTTAACTGCATTTTTATTTTTGTTATGTTGATCATCTGGCTTTAATGCTTTCTGCTCTGAAGCCAGAGGATCAACATAACGGCCAGGCAACTAGCATTTTAGAAGGAGACAAGCAATGACAGCATCTTTTGTATTTCTCTTAGGTTTACATTACCAATCTCCATAGCTTTATAGAAATTAAGGATATTTCAATGTCTAACTTTAACATTAATGTCATTTGTATTTACAGCCTATTGTTCTCTAACATTTGCATCTAAAAGACAAATGAAAAGGTGTTTAATCAGATGGTCCGGGAATGGTGGTTAAGTATAAAATTAAATCACATTAATATTCATATTTATACAGTGTTGTCCTTCATTAAATGATGGCTTAAAGGGTCTACTTGAAATAGTGTACCTAGTGACATGCATTTCTTAAACACTATGTGTTACAAATAAACAGGACTTGTGCTCCAATCCACCGTGACCACAGACTTCACACTTATCAAGTAAGATTGATTTCTTGTTCTCAAAGAGAGCCAAGTAGCACTTGTTCGTAAACCAATGCATCACCAGATCATCCACTGGAAACCAAGGGCACCATACACCTCTTCACAAGGTCTCAACAGCAACAAGCCACTGGATGGGATTCTAGGGATCCAGGCACCCCTTCTAAAGTAGCTATTACCTCCACCTTTGGTTCTTCCACACCAGCAATGGTCCTCTCAGGTACACCAAAATATTTATGCAGGAATTTATAAACAGAAAGGGAAGCCTCTAAGGGTGCATTCAAATTAGACTGGAAGTGATGAATCATAAGTCCAACCCTACACATTTTGTCATTACCATGCAACGTCCTCAAGAAATCAGGACCATCAGCACTTCCTTAAAGTTATGCAGTGGTTCTAACTCAAGTTATATTTTGTGTAAGTGCAATTTTTTATATTTTTAGGAGCAAATAAATGGTTTTACACTATGGGAGGCTTCCCCTTCTGTTTATACACTCACAAAAAAAAAATATATATATACAGTAGTACATAATTCTTTTTTTGTACAAGGTTTATGGAAACAGAAAAAAAAACAACTACAAAAAATGTGATTTGCAATACTGATAATATTATACCCTTTGGCATGTATGGTATTCTACAAGAATTTTACTTATTAGTACCTTTTTGTTTCAACTGATTTCTGTAAAAAACTTTAAACTGCCATCATGCTTACTTACGAGCTCTGAGAATTAAATTACAGTTTTGTAAAGAAAACAGTCCCTCAGAGTGTATTTCCACTTTTGCAGGCAAATTGGGATAATAATAGTGGTGCACTGAAATAAAAATTCTGGTGATGAAACCAAAACCGAAAATTCAGAATGCACTTGGCCAAAAACCGAACCCGAAATGGACAGTTTTTAAAAATGTATATATTTTTCAAAAGCAATTTTTTTGGAAAAAAATACACTGTAATGAACAAAAGAAAAATGTGTAAAATATGAAAGATGCTGTTACGCCAAGTAAATAGATACCCAGCATGTCATGCTTTAAAATTGTGCACGCTCATGGAATGGAGCCAAACTATGGTACTTAAAAATCTCCATGGGCGACGATTTAAAATTTTCTACAGGTTACCAATTTAAAGTTACAGAGGTCTAGTGCTAGAATTATTGCTCTTGCTCTGAGGTTCGCGGCAATATCTCACAGGTGTGGTTTGAACACCGTTTACATATGTGGGCGTGCCCTACGTCTGCGTTCACCACTGCGCACTTTAAACTTTTTTTTATCATTATTTATTTTATTACACTTTTTTTTTACACTGTCCCTTTCATAAATTTTTTATCACTTTTATTCCTATCACAAGGAGTGCAAACATCCCTCGTGATAGAAATAAGCAGTGACAGGTCCTTTTTATGGAGAGATATGGATCAATAAGACCCCTTCTTTCCTCTACAATGTAAAGCATTATATTAAAAAAATAAAAACTTTGATCTAGTGCGTTAAAAAAAAAGGCCTTGTTTACAAGGTTCCAGAACCGGAAGTGATGTAATGCCGTTGCTCCGCTCCTCCAAGAGCATAGAGATGAGTGGAGGCCATCTTTCCTTCACTGATCTCTACGCCGAGCACCGAGATTCTTGGATGGGTTCTCAGGTAATGCTAAGAACCACTGGGTGGCGGCGGCAGGGCTATTTTCAGCACCTGTATCAGTGCCTATTTTCATATCGGCCAAAGGCCGAAAGGGGTGTTTTCGGCTGAAAAGTTTTGGCCACCGAAATTTCAGTGCATCCCTAGATAATACTTTATATTTATTACATGTTCCCATTCACATAACATAATAGCATAACTTCAAAAATAGACTTTTTTACTTGCTAGTAGAAACTGTGTGCTCACTAACAGGTGTTGGGACAGGGAAGGGGGAGGGGGGATAGGAAGACCCAGAGCTGCAGGGGTGAACAGAAGGTACAGTGAGGCAGAGGATCACAGTAATAACTGGGCAGGTACTGAGAGGTATGGAGCAGGGCTGGGGAAGCGAGGTTATCAGAAGAGCAGCAAACACACAGTTGTTGAAGGAAATGCAAAGGACATTATTATTGTTATAATACAGGATTTATATAGTGACAACAGTTTACGCAGCACTTTACAACATAAGGGAAGACAGTGAAATTACAATACAATTTAATACAGGAGGGATCAGAGGGCCCTGCTTGTTAGAACTTACAATCTAAGAGGGAGGGTCAAGAGATACAAAAGGTGATAACCGTGGGGTGGTGGGCTGATGGAGAAAATACCTGTACAGTGTTTTGGTGGGAGCAGGATAGGCCTCTCTGAAGAAATGAGTTTTCAGGGATTGTCTAAAAGTGGACAGAGTATGAGATAGTCAAACACATTGAGATAGGGAGTTTCAGAAGATGGGAGTGGCTCTGGAGAAGTCCTGGAGGCGAGCATGGGAGGAGGTGGCAAGGGAGCTAGAAAGCAGGAGGTCTTGGGAGGAACGAAAAGAACAAATTGGTTGGTACTTTGAGACTAAGTTAGTGATGTAGCTGGACGCTGAGTTGTTGATGGCTTTGTAAGTTGTTGTAAGTATCTTGAATTTAATTCGTTGGGTGAGCGGAAGCCAGTGACATAAAGACGTAAGGATTACTTAGGCAGCCGGCTAGAAATGCTTAATTTCTGATGTAAGTCTTATATTCATTGGCAGCGAAAGGGTTAAACCAATCTGTCTCTAAAGTTATTCTGAACAATACAAGCTGTCTATAGAGCCCTGCTCAAAAGAAACTAGAAAGTCACATTTTTTTTAACTTATATTTTATGTCAATAATAATGAAAGTGGAGTTCTGACAACTTTAGATAACTTACCAAAATAATTGACCACTCACTTTGCTAAATGAACAGAGAATTCTTTAGTAAATAAACTCCAGTGAGTTCTTTGTATTCTGTCATTTATTGCGCTGCTAAAACACTCACTTCATATTATTAAACCTTAAAGTATCACTGAAGGACAAACTTTTTTTTAATTTATTTGAATAGATTTGGACAGATTGAGGGGTTAGAAATATAAGTTTGTTATTGCTGTTCCTGTTAGGAAGATTAGCTCTCTCTGCTTATCCTTATATTTTGAGTTGCTATCAGAACAAGAATAGGGGTGGGGTAAATCTTCCAGTGGGGGGCCATTGTTACTTGTCTAACAGGGGATTTCCCTCACATTAAAAAGATATCCTCTCACTTCCCATTGAATCTTCATAACAGGAAGTGAAGGGTAATCTCCCTAATGAAACACAGACGGAAAAAAACAACAATGGTTTTAACCCTCCCTACACTATTGAGTGGTGTTCCCAGATTTTTCCCCAGTGGCCCAGGACGTGTGGGAGAGTCAGTGGGGAGTCAGAGAGGATATGTTCCATGGCATTGCTTGCCTAGAATGAGGGGCATCCTAACTGTCCACTGAGGGGAAAACACTAGAAGAGAGCATGAACACACACTAAGGAGCTGTGGACATACACTACTGATTGTGGTTTGAAGTATTTGTGGTGGTGTGACTGGTACATGGGAAGAGATTCAGTGACTGCTCTAAGGCATTCCATTTCTTGTGAGAATGAGGTTTGAGGCATACCTGGCTGTGAGAGGAAGGTAGATGGAGCCATCCATCCATGTGGGATCTGTCATCATTTAAACGTTGATTTGGACCTCTTGAGATGCATGGTCTAATTATCCGGCATTGCATGGTAGTTGGTGCACACTTGATGCATGAAAATAATTTACACTCATGGTGGACTTAATGAATTGAGTGAATACTGGACTTTATTACTGATTTAATTTTTGCACTATAGATTACTTATTGCACTAATTGATTTTGTTTGACAGCGTGACACTACTTTTAAGTTAAGGAAATTACATTTAGCACAGCATGTACAGAATGATCTTGATAAAACAGGGGTTGGGCGACTACAAGGCAGATGGGGTTCATTACTGACTTTGCAATAGCACTTGGGTGCAAAAAATATACAATCAAAATTCACATTAGGAGAGGTTTCCCTGGAAGAATCTGTGATGGGAACTATCTGGCGGTCATTGTAGAACACAGACTTAGCAAAGGCATGCAATGCCAAGCCAAACTTAACTAAGAAAAATACTCACATTCAGTGAAAGAGGCATACATTCTAGAGATAAATCAATAATTTTAAAAACACTGGTTTGGCCTCATCTTGAACATACAGTTCAGTTTTGGTCAACAGTCCTTAGGAAAGACATTGTTGAACTGGAAAGCATTCAGCAAATGGCAACAAACTTGATAAGGGGAATGGGGGAACCTCAGCTATGAGGATAAACTACATAGATTATTTGGAAATATGAATATGGGTATTGAGCAATGTTTTCGTATTTTTTCCTTGACTCTCTGTTTTCTTTTTATATTATTTTGTTAATACAAATGTAATAAAAATAGACTGAATTAAAAAAAAACATAGATTATATCAGTTATTCACTCTGGTGAAGAGGCACTTAAGAGGGTATATAATTACAATATAATTACAATATATTATATAATTACAATGTACTGGGTGACTCCAGTAATTGTAATATACTGTTTCCCCTATGGTCCCTGAAGGGGACACATGGCCACAATTTGAAGTTAGGAGAAAGGAGGTTTAACCTTATATTTTAGAAAAATGTGTAACTCCCACCACCCAGCAAGGGGAACTAGCTGAGAGTGTCAACAACTTCAAAAAAACTTTTAGATGTCTTCCTCAGGAAGCAGAACAAACATGGATATGGAAATTGTTAGGTTGAATAGGATGGTCTTGTGTCATTTATAACCTTAAAAACTATGAAACACTATCAAAAATGGAAACAAAATGGTTTTGGCCTTAGATATACTTTAAGGATAAAAGTGCACAGTTCTTGTTTGCCTTGAGCCTTAAAGTGTTTCTAAGGGCTCAAGGCGTTTTACCTTCATGCACTCTATGCATGAAGGTAAAAAAACCTTCTGTGTGCAGCATCAGCCCCCCTAATACTCACCTAAGCCACCTTTCGATCCAGCGATGTTCACTATCCCGGGACTCCCTCTTCTCAATGGCTGAGACAGAAGTGGGAGCCATTGGCTCCCACTGCTGTCAATCACAGCCAATGAAAAGAGAGAGGGGGCAAGGCCGAGCCATGGCTCTGTGTCTGAATGGACACACAGAGCAGCAGGTGCCCCCATAGCAAGCTTTTTAGACAAAAATAAGCCTTTAGAATCACTTTAAGGGTGATATTCACCTTTATATCAGTGATATTTTATTTGATAAAACTTCACAGTTAAATACACTTTACTAACTGCAAATGCAAGACAAAAGAGGTTTGTGAACCTTCCCGACAGCAGATACCTAACATGATAATAAGTAAATTCCAATTGTGTTGAAATTCCCAAGTTTCTGTTCATATGTACCCAAAGATATTAGACATATTGGTTTTCAATTAACCTCCCTGGCGGTATTCCCGAGTGTAGCTCGGGGTAACATTTCAGTACCAAAAGCGGTAACCCCGAGCTACACTCGGGCTTACCCTGAGGCACTGCTCCGGCAAGTGTTCTTCACTTACCTTACCCTGCGCTCCCACGATGTGTCCCCTGCAGCGTCCCCGGCCATCTCCTCCGGCCGATGCCGGCATCCGGCTTCTGTGTCCTGTCCCTGTGACGTCGGGACGTACGGGCGCCGGCGGCGGGAAATTTAAAAATTTTAAAAAATGTCATTTTTTTTTTTTTACATTTTACCTAGTAAAACATTGCTGTCTCAACCAATTTCACATACATTTTGTCCCTAGTGCTTTGTCCTGTGCCCTGCCTGCATTTTGTCTGTTCTTTCTGCCTGGAAACTGAGAAATGTCCATGGCGTCCAAAAAGTGTCCCTTTAGGTCAAAAGCGGTTTAGATCAGCTAGAGAACAGCGATAGTAAATCAGAACCACTTGCAGAATTGAGTGATAATGATTCGTGGGGGAAATTCGTCATCAGACACTGAAAACGATTTTGCGACTGAGCTCAGCAATGTGCGAACTTGGCGCTCTATTTCACATTTCAGTGTTTTTGGTTTAATTATATTATTGAATTAAATTTTTTATTATTTTTATATTATTTTTATGATTATTTATTAAATTATAATTTATGATTTTGTGTTTCAAATTTTATCATACCCGGGATGTTTACTAGACTCTTGTTCGGACAGATTTCAGTGAGTTTTTCCTAAAAATCACAGCCTACAATAAAAAAAATACATATTTCCATGCAAAAAAATGGTACCGCTTTCAGCACCAAAAATCTGAAATAATCATACCGCCAGGGAGGTTAATGCCAGAAAGACAGCAAACACACAGGACAAGATCACCCACATAATCAAGATTATATCCACCATTTACCATAGCCAACTGAAGCCTGGAATTAATGTACTGCTGTATGTCCAACCTAAGTCAGTTTTGTTCAGTTTAAGATAATGTACTATTCAACATCTAGATAAATCTAAAAAAATAAAACGTGTGCAAAAGGCAATCAAAAATAACATCTGGATAAAAAAGCATTACCATCAAAGTGTTTAACAGACAAACTACATTTTAAGATACTGCAAAGTGTAAACATAGGACAAAAATCTGACATTAGTCCCTTTTGTTGAACAAATGTACCATGAAACACTGAAAAAAGTATAATCTATATATATTATAAAGTGCCATATTATTTTACTCAGCTCCATACATATCCCTTAATTTTGTACTTATAAAACCATGTCCATCTAACTGATATATGTTATAAATAGGTGAGATGAAACAATCCATGTTGTAAACTGTCAACTAAAAATTAACTGTCAGTCTCTCCATGCACATTCTCCATGTGCACCTTGAGGTAGTCATTTCTTGTAAACTTTTTGTGACAAAGTTGGCACTCTGCCATCGGACGATTTGGATTGTGAGTCAATTTATGTCGAATTAACATTTTTTTGAGACTGAAGGACAGGTCACAAACCTAATAAAGCAAAAAAAAAAAAACAACAGTGAAAATATGTAATTTAACACATATCCAATGCAATTGACACAGAAGAAAGATGCAGTCCTGTTTTAAGTGACACACATCAAGTACAAAAGGGGAGTTTGTATACCAGAAGTAAACATCAAGATTTTAAAAACACAGCACCACACAGTATTGTAGAACCTGTGCAGATCATGTTCAGTAAATTTCTCTTGAATATTTAAAATGAAGTGGGAGAAAAAAGGGGATATCTGACATACTGCAAAATCATTTTCTTGGAGTACATCAAGGGACACAGGATGAGCAACTGTGGAACTACTGTAACGGGCCCACAAACATATGTCAAAACTGGGGGCTAGATGGGACTCACAGAGCTGTCTGAAGGACCTTATATCCGAATCTGGCATCAAAAGAGGCCCAATCATCCACCTCATAAAACCTAGAGAACATGAACTGAATACAATGAAAAGGATGAACAAACAACAGAATACAATGAAAAGATGAAAAGGTGCCCAGGACTCCTCTCCAGCCTGTTAGTCTGGCATCTACTCTGAGAACTGTCCAGACAAACAGAAGGAAGGCTTTTTCCAACTCTAGAGCTTGAGATGTGAGTTTGACCCTGGGTGGCAGATGCACCTTCTTGTCCCATGCAGCCAGTATGTTGAGATCTAACAGTTTGGAGTGGAATTGCACATACAGAACTGCCTCAAAAAAGGCAATCATCAAGCCCCAAACACTTATACAAAGGTGGAGGTTTATAGGGCTCCTGGACTTCAGAGTCCCAACATGGGTCTGGAAAAGCAAGAGTTGTCTTGTGGAAGAAAAAACCCTGGAATAAGCAGTACTTAGACAGAAAGCTGGAGATTAAATTCAATGAGTAGGTTCCAGCTCTTATTGATATAGGTTCACAGTCCAACCAAACCTCTGCAGAGTTTGAACAGTTTGTTGAACATTGACATTGAACAAAAGTCTGTGCAGATTGTTTCCACAGTAGAAGGGTGCTCAAGTTTGCCACTATAAGAATGCCCTACAAGCAAAGCAGGACAAGCCTAGGGGCTAGAAACTTAATGAAAACTGGAGATGCAGTGGATGGGTGAAAGGGAAAAGTACACAGTTGTTCCACAGGTTTGAGTAGAAAACCTGAAATATTCTTTATCTAGGACTCCCTGGGCACTCCCTGGGAGCATATAGCGGATACAGAGATTGAAGTTCTTGCTTGGAGTTCTGCATACCATGTCCTTTATCGATGCATCCGAAATTCTTTCTGCCCAGGTGGTCACAAGGCTAACAGGCATCCTCCTACTTGCAGAAGTGAGGGCATCTCCTCATAGTGAGGAAGAGTTACGGCAATTGTAGGTTTCGAAAATTTTGGAGATCAGGGCTTGCAGATGAGTCCAAGGTTCGAACGTAGACTTAAACAACTTTGAGGAATTAAAGGAACTCACTCTAACTTCAGGATTAGAAGGTTTTTCAGCCTGAGGCTTTGCCTGTTCATGCTTAAGAAAAAGGAAGCTATTTCCTTCCATGATAAGGTTGTCTAAGGAGGCTCTAAGGAGGCAAATACCATCAAAATGCATATGCAATACTTGCATTTCAGCCAAAAGTCTCCTCTGCATTTGTAGAGATAGAAGGCCCATTCTAGATATTAGCTGTATGACATCCTACAGAGGACAGGGCAAGAGGCATGAGGACCAAGTGAAAAACTGAATGATTTATAAGGTCTGAGCCAGGATGTTAAAGGTCACCATACATGTTATCTCACTGTACAATTTTTTAACAACTAACTTTAAACTTTTAATTTACCAAACCCATGTAATAGGAGGGTTAATCTAAACTATCCAATCAACATTCTGTATCTAACAAGACAAGCCCTTGTACTACATAGTTTTTAGTAGAACTAAAGAAGATTGTGCAGAAAAATTGTAATGTGTTTGCTGAGCTTTAGACAGATCCCTGGACCATACACCCCAGGTACCTGGCAGATGGACATGAAAGCAATACGAAGTTGCAGGGCAGGGCCTGTCAGGAAGAAGTAGACCTTAGAAGAGATTCCAGTCTATGATCCCAAAAATCATTAAACACTGGGATGTCCTCAAAATGGCTAATGGCAAAAGGAAATGGGCAGTGTTTTGTACAGTGCAGGAAATAGCCAGATCCACACTGGGAATTGTCTGCTTATTAACTAGCTCCTCCACAATAGGGTACTGGTATAGAGAATGCTTGTGACGAGCAAATTGTGTGCTTGGGTCAGACCAGACACCACACAAATCAAGTTGCAGTAACGGGTACACTGAAAACTTTTTACCAGGCTGGGGGCTTTTTTAGGAGCCCAGAATGGCAATGTTAAACGGATTCAGACACAGGCTGCTTCGGTTCTAGACATGTGTACACTGCATCAATAAGGATCAAGATGACATCCTTAGGCTTAGTTGTTATGTCAGCTGAAGAAACTTCCTTAAGTACAACTCATCCAAAAGGGTAGGTACACTCATCATAATCAGTTGAATGTGCAGAAGTGACTCTGGAGTAGAGGGCATAGGAGTATGCTGTGATCCCTGCGTTCTGAGTCGGATACAATGGGCTGAAATCTCTCCATATTATTTCACAGTTGCAGAAATTTCCGCATTGGATAACACAGAGGAGGGGAGCACTCCTGAGGAAGCTATGAAAACTGTAAGGAGTTTAGGGACACAAGCAGAGTATAGTGATCTGGGCTAGTGGTGCTATCACCTGCAGAAGGGACTGAGCTAGCAACCCCAATGCTATTATTAGATTGCAAGCTGCAAAGGTTTGCAGGACCATTTCACCTAGTCCTAAAGTCCATCATACTGTCAGTATGTGAAGTGAAAAAATTCCAAGTAGGGGTACTCACAGACCAACTGCAGAGCAGAAAGGCCCCCATACTAACAGTATGCAAGTGAGGTAGTACCAGGAAGAGTTACTAACGGAGGAACTGCAGAACAGGAGAGATAAATGGTCATTGGTGACCAGGACAGGACCAAAGTCTTGCAAGGAAGCATGAGAAGTTCTCCTCACGAGCAGGAGAGGAATGAGGAGTTTTTGCTGTAAAGTTCTGGCACTGCATGTTAGCGGCTAGGGCACATGCGCAGGCCAGAGTGGTGCAGATATCATAAAGGTATTAAAGACATGTCACAGCCCTTCTATTAGGGTGCACAACTTATTTTAAAGAGGTGTTGTGGCCTGCGCAGTGAATGAATGTGTCACTGCTCACAATGCTTCTGTCAACCCTGAAGGGGAAGGCAAAGGCTTCATAGTATAGGGCAGAGCCCTAGAAACTTATTGCAGCAGTGGTCTGGATCGTCTCTGCAGTAGACAGATGGTACAGTACTGAAAAGTATCAAGCACATACCAGGCAGTCTTCGACTCTCCACAAGGGACACAATTAAACCAGATGGAATTCAGGTCATCACAACCCTGGACCTGTAATGTGTATGCAGCTAACTTACTCAGTAAACTCGGTATCTGGAATTGCGCAAACAGTGCTCAGTGCCTGCAGGTCATGTTACAGGCTGTCTCCCTCAATACAGGGTCAAGGTATGGCCTCCAAGGCTACACTAAGTACTGGCCAATTCAGAAAACAGTAAAATGAACACTCTTGGCTGTACAGTATTAGAAAAAACTTGACTGTAGAAGAATGATTGATAAAAATAGAGAAAAAGTCTATTGAAAAAGGCAATGCTTCTGTCTGAGAAAAGAAGACGTTCAATTGCCTACTAGAACACTAACAGGCCTTCCTTCAATGGTGAGACTTTCCTGTCCAAATTTGCATGATGGGAGTGGGAGGGGCTATATTGCCTATTCAACATTGTTTTTGTTGCCAGTGTCTGATTCTCCTGTAGGACAGCAAAACTCTATGTGTGTATCTGAAATATTAATTCTGTGTCCTTTGATGTACGATTAAGAAATTTTGTTGTATGATGGGGATCATCTTTAAATTAGGGCTCAAATATTTCAAGCACAGCATTTTAAAAGCAAATGTTCTATCTGAGGACAGAGGAAGATGCCTGCTATTAACTTTGTTAGCCAGAAAAGTCTCATTTGTACAACTCCTGCACATGAGTGGGTATTTAAAACAAACACAGCTGCACTTCTTTCAGTGAGCTATGCGAAAATTAACTTTACTAAGTGAACATTCTCTGCTACTTTAGTAAAGCAACCCCATTAAGTCAGTAACCCAAAATAAGTACGCAAATAGGGATTTTTTTTTAGAAGCATGGCTTACAGCTGCTTGATCATCTATACAGCAATACAGCTTTGGCTCGGAAACTTTCAGTGAGTTTCCGGGTTGATGCTGCTCTGTGAAAACACAGAGCAGCACCCTCAGAGCATCTTTAAACTCTAAAAACAGCTGACAGGCAAGAGTTCTTAAAAGGGGATCCCTACCAGGATATATGAGAAAGCGGTAAGAGGAGAGTTCTTCACTTTCTTTTTGCAAGTGGAAAACAATTGTTGGCCAACTTTCTCCTTTTCAGAGTTTCTGGTCATAATGACACACTTTTCATTTGCTTCTCAGCATGTGAACCAGAAACATCTTGAATATTGCAATAACACAAAAGCAAAGCGCTGCTCCACTTACATCACACTGGAACGGTTTTTCCCCGGTGTGAGTCCTCATGTGTTCATCTAGTCCACGTTTCTGGCTGAAGGCCTTATTACATTCTGTACACTGGTACGGCTTCTCCTGTATACAATGATAAAAGAGGAAATTGAGTAGATTCCAGACACTGTATTGTCACATGATTAAAGTTGCCCTGTTGCACCAGGTATTTTGTATCTTTGGTACGAATATAGGCTCGTACATAAGATGTAAAATCAAAGCAATGTGCAGTAACTTAGAGCAAACAGCCAGAAATTAATTTTCAATAGTCCACCCTCTATTAGCAGCAACACGTGGATATTTAATAATTTGCTTTTCAAACTTTGTTCACATTACACAAGCCCAATGATGCGTTCACTAAAAAAAAGTTGCATAAAAACAAATAAATAAATATATATTATTTTTTGTGTGTGTGAAACAAAATCAAATCTCTCCTTTGCTGCAACCAGGGCAACAGTATTGCATTAGTAGACATGGGGATTTCCCAGAATTCATATCCTCTGCTCTTGTATTTTCTCATTTTCTCTCTTAAATGTACAGAAAGATTTAAGATAGACATAGCGGATGATTTACTAAAACTGCACATTGCAAAATTTGGTGCAGCTGTGCATGGTAGCCAATCAACTTATAACTTCAGCTTGTTCAACTAAGCTTTGATGAAAAAAAAACTGGAAGCTGATTGATTTCTATGCAGAGCTGCACCAGATGCACTCTCCAGTTTTAGTAAATTGACCCCATAGTTTATCTCAGTGTCTGAAGCACAGAAGCAAGCAAGCAGATCTTTATCCCTTAGTAGTGTTTTATTTCTTTTTTTTTACAGATAAGTATTGTGTTTTATTTCTCAATGAAAATGTTACCTAATAAAATAGCACAAACTTGTACAAACTGCTCCAATGCAACGGTAAATGCTCTATCAAGCATTCTTACTTTAGCTGCTTCCTCTTTCTTAAGACAAAACTAAGGACAAAAGGTTCTGATATAGACATGTTATCACAGTACAAACACAGATTATCATAATAAAAGTGCAGCAATCCACACCAGTGTCTTGCCACCTCATTTGTCTTCCTTATGTCAGCTCATTGTCCATCATCTCAAAGGAAGTCAAAATATACATAGGAAGCATTTAAAAAAGATTAGAATAATTTCCTGAAACGTGAGGAAAAAGGGAAATAAATATTCTTCTTTATTGAAAACTGAAGGAAAATACAGTTAAATTACATAATCCTACATAGTATGCAGTGTAATTCTATAGCATTATACAAATTCCTAGGAAGGTAGTAAATACATGTAGTAAGTTGTAAGCAAGGATCATTGAGAGATGTGTGTGGAGTGTTATATGGTCTAAGGTGGTGCTGTGTTACTGGTTATCTGCAGTTTGTTAAAAACTGGTCATACACTTTGGAATACAGTGTTCCCTCGCCACTTCGCGCTTCATGTTTTGCGGCTTCAGTACTTCGCGGGTCAGCAGCCACATTGTGGAAAGGAGCGTTGTTTCATGTTGATACGCGAGAGAGAAGGATCCCTGCATGTCAACCAAAGAGATGAGTTGACTCAGAGTACTGTACATACCACGGGCTTTCATAAAGGCGCGTGATTGGTTTCCGGTGTGACATCGACCAATAAGAGTACGAGTGGATTTATCCCTGTGAGTTGATTGTCTGCGCATCATTGCAGCCTCACTTAGCATCTTCCCTTGTTGTATCTTGAGTCTCCGAGTCAAGTGAGAGCCTCTCCTCCACCACCAACACAAGACTCTTCGCCTCTCTCAGAAAGCAATGTTGATTAATGTTTATTACTGTATAAGGTTTTGTAATTAACCCTATTGTAATTAGCACTGACACGTTTAAGTAAATACCATACTGTACAGTACTGTTGTAATTTTTGTCTTAAATGAGTAAAGTATGAATACTGTTTATATATTTAAAACATTCTTGTACAGTACCCGCATACACAAAAATTCCTAGGGGCAAATACTACTTCGCGGTTTTTCAGCTTTCGCGGAAGGTTCTGGTCCCCATTAACAGCGAAAAACGAGGGATCACTGTATAAAACTTCAGAAAGAGAAGAAGGCGAACACTTTTTATATGTGGTGCTCAATTATGATTCGGTGCAAGCTGAGTGATCAACCTATTTCTATGTAAAGGGGAAAATAGCAAAGCTCTACCTTATCTCTTTTGTACTCACAGATCTGAGTGAGATAGGCAAATCTAATCACTTGAGTTTAGCAGATCTTGTCCACCTCCCACTGTTTTAATTATGTGGATCACATCAGATAGGGATGCTGTGAACATTCAGATTCAATATAATTTCCCAAAACAGTATTCTGTACAAAAGTGTGTCCAAAACTGCAAAGAAATGGCAAAAAAAGTGTTTGGCTTTAACATATTTTGGAAACCTGGTGGTATTCTAAGGACTTCTGCATCTACTCTGAGGATTCACTGCATCTACAAATTTGGACTTCCTGTAATTAGAAGTGGCAGGTTCCAGGCAAAAATGATAAATTCCACTCTATGGTATGTTCTATAATTCTGACGAATTAAGTTATAATAGTGTGATCCTACCAGATGCCCGCGTTAGGTTGATCCTAAGCCCTGGTTCACACCGGTGAAACTCTGACTTTCTGGTGCTGCACCATTTAAAAGAAAAAATTACTGTACTACTTTTTGTGACATCAGGTGCGCCTTGCATAGACATCTGTGCATGAACTTACACAGATGTCATCCAAGCCGTACCTGAAATCGCACTGACATGTGAAGTTGCACGATTTCAAAGACGGATCCAGTGTGAACCAAGACCTCAAAACTGTCTGATTCGCCAACCTAGAATTTTACCTTCAGCATCTACAAATTAAAAAAATAAAACCTAAAGGATCATCATGGCTGGAAGAGAACTAGCATTTTAATAAAACTGACTTAATAAAAATAATATTACATATCTGAGTATAATTTACTCCAGCTAGATTCTTATTTTTTTATTAGCACTTTGTTTAAAAGTTTTAGTGAATATGCAAATCTGTATTACAAACACTTCTTGTCAGAATATGTATATTTCATCATCTAAACCTATGATATGTACAGGCTTATTCAGTAAGACACTGTAAATAGCATTGACAATGTGCAAAGTACAGCATCCCACAGCAAATAATTATGGTCTGCATCATTACAATTTCATATTGCTAACTGAATAAACCCATTTTGTGATAAATTGTAAGATACCATGGTTTGAATATTTTCACTTACTACCTCAGTGATTCAGATTTATGCTCATTATTTTTCAGGCATAGTATGCCTCTTCTGGCATTAAATTACGCTATAATATCAATTTAAAAATATGCTTGGTTTGTCTAGGCCCAACAATATTAGACTTACATCTATCATTTTGATGTCAGCATGTAGCATGTAGTATCCTTTTCCATTTTAAATGTATTTAAATGTAACACATTCCCTTACAACTGGTTTATGTTTCCATACTGATCTCTATATCCCTAGAGGGGTTAAAGCTTTTTTCCTCTGCAACACTCTGGACTTATACAGATGGGATGCTGTCCTCTACAATACCACTCTTGACAAGAAAACACCATGAAATATCTGTAAAATATACAGTATCTCACCGAAAAGAGTACACCCCTCACATTTCCAAATTTAACACACCTGCTCCCCATCGCATGACACAGGGGAGGGAAAATGGCTAATTGGGCCTAACTTGGACATTTTCACTTAGGGTTGTACTCACTTTTGTTGCCAGCGGTTTAGACATTAATGGCTGTGTGTTGGGGACAGCAAATTTACACTGTTATACAAGCTGTACACTCACTACTTTACATTGTAGCAAAGTGCCATTTCTTCAGTGTTGTCACATGAAAAGATAGAATAAAATATTTACAAAAATGTGAGGGGTGTACTCACTTCTGTGAGATACTGTATCTTAATAAGGAATAAATATTACAAGTGCTATGCTGCAACTTTCAGAAGATAACACAATCAATTCATGATATCAACTTTTCTGTGGAAAGATGGAATGTAAGAAATTAAACAGAATAAATAGAATTATAATTCTATATAATGCCATATGCAAGCTACCAGTCATTGCTTAATCTATTCATACAATATCTGAGCACTTGATGCTACATTTAAACTTAAGGGAAATCTTTACCAGGCTCACTTTTATTACACAGCTGTCAATATGTAAGTATAAAAAGAAAAAACATCTTCTGATTCCTAGACTCTTCTACCCATAACTGCAAAAAGAGAGGAAGGCAACCTGTAATCCAGTATACAGAGCCCCAAAGCCTGCTTAAGATGAGCAATCCATTACTTGTATTACAAAAATTTTAGTACTTTAATAAAATTAATTACTTTTAAGATAGTCAACTGCTGCAGCCTTATATCATGAAAGTGAACACATTCATATATTTCATTCTGTAAAATACACTAAAATACTGTAACTTTGTACAAAAAAATTTCAACTGCCTGTCTACATGTACATGTCATAGTTCTAAAATGTGTAAAATAACTCTTGGAAAATATACTCTTGATTTATTTAAACCAATGCTATACAATGAGATAGCTGAACATACATGAGTACTGATAGAAGTAATATATACATCAATGAAACTTTGCATAGTTATTTATGTAATCATACAAGCAACAACCATTAAACCTAGATGTTTATAAATCTACAACTATTATATGGACACAGCGTTTTTATCACATGTTTGATGATGACCTTTGCGAAACAATGGTGTTGATTTACTAAAGGCAAATAAGCTGTTTGCAAAGGAATTTTTCCTTAGCTATGGATAAGATGAAGCACTGTTGCCCTCTATCATCCAATCATGTAAAAGCAAAATACTGTTTTTTTATTACCTTTGCATGCAATTGGGTATTCTTTGCAAATTAAATATTCACTATATCTGTTAAGGCAAGCCATATATGATTCAATTTTCTTTCCTGCAACTATGGTGTTGATGGGGGAATCCCTCCTGCAGAGCTATTGTGTTCTCCCGGGGGAGAATTGGGTACAAGCAGCCTGACCATAGATGATTCGAATCTCGACTGGCCCCTGCTGAACCGGCCAAGATTCAAACCATCTATGGCCGGCTTAAGTGAAGGGGGATTCCTTTACAAAGGGAAAGTTCCCTTACAAAGTGAACAGCCTATTTGCCTTTAGTAAATGTTTTACAAGGGTCATCATCAAACAGGTGATAAAAAGGAAGTGTCCGTGTAATAGTAGTAGTAAATCAGCTCCATAATGTTTTGGAATTGATGTCCAAATACTAACATGTTAAGTGTTAATTTGTGTGCATCTTCAATCATGGTCAAGCTGAAAGGAAACCTCCCTTGCCCATAACTGACTGTTGAAGAAGGCACGTGGATTCTTTTTACTTCAGTGATGGTACATTTCCACTTTTACTACACACCTATAGACTGGATTGCTAAGGCAGAATAGCTTGACTTTGTAAAAGTAGGAATGAACCTGCAATGAACTGACTTTCACTTTCTCTCATCAAATAGCAAATTCGGCAGGAAATTTGCCTAAAGTCAACTTTCAAGTCATTCAGATCTGTGCAATTTAACAATTTTCTTGCATACATTTGCATGTATAAAGTATATCAGTCCCATGTCTTATAAATCCCTGAAGCATTACTAGTCAAACTCACTGAATGAATTATTCTATATAAATGAACATATATAGAGTGCATCCAGAAAGTATTCACAGCGCTTAACTTTTGCCATATTTTGTTATGTTACAGCCTTATTCCAAAATGGATTACATTCATTTTTTTCCTCAACATTCTACAAACAATACCCCATAATGACAATGTGAAAGAAGTTAGTTTTGAAATCTTTGCAATTTATTAAAAAAAAAAAAAAAAAAACACATCTACATAAGTATTCACAGCCTTTGCTCAATACTTTGTTGAAGCACCTTTAGCACCAATTACAGCCTCAAGTCATTTTGAGTATGATGCTACAAGCTTGGCACACCTATTTTTGGGCAATTTATCCCATTCTTCTTTGCAGTACCTCTCAAGCTCCATCAGGTTGGATGGAGAGCATTGGTGCACAGCCATTTTCAGATCTCACCAGAGATGTTCAATCGGGTTTAAGTCTGGGCTCTGGCTGGATCACTCCTTTGTTATGTGTGCTGTGTGCTTAGGGTCGTTGTCCTGTTGAAAGATGAACCGTCACCCCAGTCTAAGGTCCAGAGCGCTCTGGAACAGGTTTTCATCAAGGATGCCTCTGTACATTGCTGCATTCATCTTTCCTTCGATCCCAACTAGTCTCCCAGTTCCTGCCGCTGAAAAACATCCCCACAACATGATGCTGCCACCACCATGCTTCACTGTAGGGATAGTATTGACCAGGTGGTGAGCGGTGCCTGGTTTCCTCCAGACATGACGCTTAGCATTCAGGCCAAAGAGTTCGATCTTTGTTTCATCAGACCAGAGAGTTTTGTTTCTCATGGTCTGAGAGTCCCTCAGGTGCCATTTGGAAAACTCCAGGCGGGCTGCCATTTGCCTTTTACTGAGGAGTGGTTTCTGTCTGGCCATTCTGCCATACAGGCCTGATTGGTGGAGTGCTGCAGAGATGGTTGTTATTCTGGAAAGTTCTCCTCTCTCCACAGAGAAACGCTGGAGCTCTTTCAGAGTGACCATCGGGTGCTTGGTTACCTCCCTGGCTAAGGCCCTTCTTCCTCGATTGCTCATTTTGGCTGGAGGCCCGCTACAGGAGGATTCCTGGTGGTTCCAAACGTTTTACATTTACGGATGATTGAGGCCATTGTGCTCGAAGGGACCTTCAATGCTGCAGACATTTTTCTCTACCCTTCCCCAGATCTGTGCCTCAATACAATCCTGTCTCAGAGGTCTACGGACAATTCCTTGGACTTCTTGGCTTGGTTTGTGCTATGACATGCACTGTTAATTGTGGGACCTTATTTAGACAGGTTTATGCCTTTGCTAATCATGTTCAATCAACTGAATTTCCCACAGGTGGACTTCAATCAAGTTGTGGAAACATCTCAAGGATGATCAGTGGGAACAGGATGCACCAGAGCTCAATTTTGAGTGTCACAGGAAAGGCTGTGAATTCTTATGTGCATGTGTTTTTTTTATTTTTAATAAAGTGCAAAGAATTCAAAACAAACTTCTTCACATTGTCATTATGGGGTATTGTTTGTAGAATGTTGAGGAAAAAAATGAATTGAATCCATTTTTTCTCTGTCCACATTGAAGAAATTTCCCTTTTTTCTCCATTCAGGATCAGGATCCTGAAGAAGCCACGTCATATCGTGGAGTAACGTGTAGAGCGCGGGGACTTATTTCCGGTTACGCACTTCCGGTAGACGCCATCTTTGGACACCCAGGGACCTGCAGTACACCCACAGTACATGGGAAAAATGCCAGATTGTACCTGCACAAATGTGAGTGTCCCTTTTTGCTGATTTATCCACTATATGAATAAAATCATATTACACTATGGAGGATTTTTTTGTCTACCTTTCTATGGCCTTATAAACATCCTGTCATTGTGACTGTCATCTGAGGGGAATCGATCTGTCAGTGGATGCTGAGGTGGAACCATGGGAGATGAGATCTTCAGTGCTGTTGAGCACTTATTACTCAAAGTGTTGTGGCCCTTAAGGGTCGCCTCAAGGAGGTGAGGAGCCACTCTAGCCACTTGGGGATAGTGATACACTAGTGTGTCACACAAGCACGCATTGATTTTGGAGTGGAGAATTGAAGCACCATTATTGTTTTTTTGTACATTGTTTTTGCACGATTGTCTGCACATATTGTGGACTTTTTTCATCACATTGCTTATATACCTCTGTATATTCAGCACTTGGCACTATGATGTAGTGTGCGGTATTTAGCACTATATTTATAGTTACTTATGTTCATTGTATTTGCAGCACCTATCACATTCGGATTAGTGTGACATTTTTATTTATTGTCATTCTTATTTATTGTCACTTTAATAAGAGTTTTTATTGACACTACTCAGATCATAGATCTTAGGTCACCATAGGACCTACTTATTTGCACTTTACCGCTTATTTTTATTAGTGAGCACTAATTAGAATATCAGTATATTTGTGGTATATGATTTATGTTATTTCATGTGAGATATTGGATTTTGGTTAGCGCTTCACCATTTACACATTCATATTGGGTATCTTTGGGTATAGATAGAGGTGGTAGCAGCTTTCATTACACGTATATTGTTTATATTAGCACCAGTGGAGCGCAGGTGGATCATTATTTGTATCTTCAGTGTGCTGGTTCTCCTTTTACTATCCAGTCAGTGTAGAGAAGGGACCTGTATGTGAAAGTAAATCTGCAGCTGAGAAACATCAGGTCCCCAGCTATGTTTGACATGGCTGTGCTGTGGGACAGAGCTGTGTAAATCTCAGGACAGGATGGACAAGAAAACACATTCTCTGAAATATAAAACAGCTCTCATAAATGTATTTAGCTATTTACCTTTACTCAGCCTTTTTGCTGACCTAGCACTACATGCTGTTTAACTTTGCTACCCCTTACTGAAACACTATAAATGAAGTTATGAAAAATACCTGTAGGTGGAAAAAAGATATTAAACTCACCTTTCCTTCAGCTCCTGTGGTGAAGTCAGCATTATCTGATGAGATCTAAAGGAATGCTAAGTACTCCAAATCTCATCAGAAGATGCTGCAGCACACTGCTGGGAGAATCTTCACAGCGAGATATAGAGTACTCTACCTTTCCTAAATCTTGCTGGAAGGAGGGTGATGTCATCAGACAGAAGCAGGGGAAATATAAGTACACATCTCATTTTCTTTGGTTTTTTTTTTTAAACTTTTTGTACAGCAAAGAGGAGGGGCAGGTGTAAAAAGCACACCTAACTTTAATGATGGTCCACATCAAAAACGTGTGAAGTGCTTTAGTAAATAAAAAGAAGAAATAAAAACAAACATTTGCAATTCACCAATCACAAATTGGACTGACTATAGCAGACAGATTAATTGATATTTACCTATAATGGCTATATATTTTAAAATTTTGAAAATGTAACTTCTACATTCAAAAAACACATAAGATGACTTTTCATGAATAGTAAGAAGGAGCCAAAAAGGGGCAATGAAATGAGTCATAGCTGGGGAGAGCCTGAGGGGCAGCAAAAAGTGCACAACTTAACATACTAATATAACTAAACAGAAAAACTTAAACATCCCTAAAGTTCAAAAACACCCTACCCAATCACTGAGCAGTGTAAAGAACTATTGGCATGTGAAGGCCTTGTCCCAAAACAAAAACTATGGAGCACAGATCCAAAAGAGTGTAACTATAGGAACAGATTGCTGCGTGGAAACTCCTGACAGTTGAGTGTACCTTTGTCCCAGGCACAAGTGGCCAAGATACAGTAGGTCACAAAAGAGAGAGAAAAAAAGAGGGCAAACACTACAAAGAGAAAAAAAAGGCCAAATTAAATACTCAGAGTGGTTTAGAAAGCAATGTTGTAGAGCAGGATACAGTCGGTGGAAATTAACCGGACTCCGCCTGGAACGTAAAAATGTAAGGAAGTTGAACTACTTGCTGTGAAGAAGATCCGGACAGGACCGGCTTAAGCCATTGGATGAAGAATAGGGAAAACAAGTCAACGGCTGTCTAACCAGCTTACAGCTGGAGCGCCAAAGATATGAACAAGGTCTCTATCCAGGAATCACAGCTGACTGGGAAACATTAGGCTATATTTAAGCCCTTGGTCATGGAGAGGTTTGTGGATTTCATTGGAGTGTCTGTGTTGTTGCATTTCTGAAGAATAATCTGGAAATAAGGAGATCTTAGCATTTTCATAAGCTCCTGTGAATCCCTAGCAGTTTCTAGAATCATGTCACGGTCTCTATAGTTTGCCAGTGCCCTCAGCGTTATTTCTCCATTTCATGTCTATTGAAGATTATGTCAGTTTATAGGGAGTTATTCTTGATGGTAAGAGTCTCTTTGCAGGAGATAATGGCTGCCAGGAGGCCTGCCAATGATGTTCCAGCTTCCACCATGCCTCCAGGGAGTGCTTGTGTTCTGGCTGACACTGCCAGACAGGGAGACCGCGTGTCCAAGATGGCCACTGCTAGAGAGGAGTGGGGGATACTCACTGAAGACCGAACAGCTTTACACTTACTGGACAATATGAAGATGAGTCAAGCATATCAGGCTGCCAGCACAGATTTCACCGCTCGGCAGGCTATTGAGATGCAGGATGGAAGAAGGTAGGGATTGGAGCAGAGCTCAACTCACATCCTGGCCCCCACAATATTGATGTTTAATTTCTTTTTTTCTTACAATGCCTGTAAAATCTTTTATGTATAAATATTTAATACAGACATCTTCCATAACACATAATTGATACAGCATTATGGGTTTTCTGAAGAGAAAGCAGGGCACAAGCTGCCTCCTTTCTCAGACTGAAACTCGGCATAGTCCTGTTGGAACACAGTATGCAGAGAAGAGAAAACAGGGGGTTGACATTCTGCCCTGACTTTAGGTTACGTGCCTAAAGTTAAAGTGATAATAAAGTCTTGGTCCTGCTGCTGCCTCAGGTAAGTATTGGAGGAGCTACACACTACAATGCATGAAGGTAAAAAATCCTGAGCCTTTAGAACCACTTTAAGGTTAAAGAGGAATTTCATTCCCCTTTACATTTTTTCTTTCCTTCTTACCTTGACTGCCCAGCAAATCCAGTATTGTTTGGTGTAACCCACTGCTCCACAGACATTCGCTAGGGGTCCCACAATGCCATCTTCTCCTCTGATGTTATCAGGGGGCTTGCCATCTCTTCCCTTGCAGGCAGCTCCTGAAAACCCATGGCAGTGCATGTGCTCGAGATTGCCGGGCAAATGCCCAATTTTCAGGAGATGTCATGAAGCCTCCTGGATTATATGATATCAGTATACCATGAAGCTATGGGCTGGAGCGATGTTATTCTCACTTAAGCAGAAAGCTGGAAGTGTTGGGCTGGGTCCTGTTAAAAAGGTATTTAGGGGAAAAACTATTTCAATGCTTGATTATGTAACAGGAGGGGAAGATGGTAAATATATAAATGGAAGCCTGGAGCTCCATCAGATGGCTGTATATGTCGGTATGCAATATTTCAGATTTACCTAGATAAAAAGAAGAAAAATTGTATTTTGCACAAAGCAAAACTGTTATTTTTAAGTGCTTCTTCAGCACTAGCTCAATCCACTTTTTTCTGCCCAGAAATTTTATATCGTCATTAGCTTTAGCAAAAGAGTCAGATGTTATAATTCACTGAATTAACCCCATGGAATACATCTAAATAAAAATCCATTAAGAATCCATCAATGTGTGTTGTGGCAGAATTTCAAATAAACAACAAATGCTGATAAGAAAAAAAAAGATGCTTCCCTTATTTATGAATACTGTGAACAAGGACCTGTACTGAATATTCTGTACTGTAACGAAAACACTTTCAAAATCCCAAACATTTTTGCATAGATAAGACATCTATTAAAATAACAGCAGCACACAGCTGAGATTTAGTGTTGATATGAGTGGTGAAAGGTGTGGAATATACTCTTGCAAATGCACTTCCTAAGTAAACATTCACATAGCTTATTCAGTTAGCTATTTACCTCAGCCGACAAACCAGATATTTAAGTATGTATTAATTTATATTTTTTTTAACACAAAGTAGATGGAACATTTCCTTCTGTTGCCAGAATCTTGGAAACCTAAGCGTTATTTACAAAATCCCTAATATGTATTCATCACTACCTTTCAAGTCTCTGTGCAGCAAACATCAAAACACAGAACACTTTGTTAGTGCTACATAAATGAAACACTTTACAATATTTAGACAACTATAGACACAGTTGAAGTAAGAACCACGAATGGAGCTGTAGGGGTAGCAATTGAGTGCAATCTTGCTGGGCCCACAGGCTTGATTAAAACCAAGTTGCAACCCTGCTGTCCAAAACTAGTTGCTTTGCATGTTACTTTTCTATACATAAAAAGGCTTTAGGTGCAAACTGATGATCCATGATGTGCTTTGAAAGCCTCCACAGCTATAACAACCATGTATGGGAGCTTCCTTTAGGGTGCCCTCAGGAAGGTTGGTAGATCCAAGATCCTTATGACTATATTCCTGGCTGGGTTTTGAGAGCTGTTAGTGACTGTCTATAGATTTTTTTTTTGTTCATTACTATAAAAAACAGAGGTATCTGCATTTTAAATTTCCAGATGTGCAGGCCCGAATTTTCAACTGCCATGCCTTACGGAAACCTGAGTTCATCATAAAGATGAATGCTGTTGTCAAATTAAGGATGAAGAGCAAACTTGGTGATGAAGTGCAAGTACGAAGACCTTCCATCCTGTGTAAGGGCAACACTATGTGTGCCATTATATATCAATAAGATAATCAAGTTTTTTTTTGTTTCAACATTTTTATTAATAACGCTACTTAAATTAGAACTTTTGGATAAACTAAAAGAGAAAATCTTGCAAAAACATAGTAAATAGCAGTCTACTTACTTAAAGAGTAACTCCACTTTTGTGAAAAAAAAAAACATTCCCCTCTGGGTGATCTATGTACATTGCAAGGATTTTTTTAAACAAACTTTGTTGCAGATATCTACTGTTTATTATTCTGAAGAAATAGTTGTTTGTCTGTCAGTGTACACATGCAGAGTGAACCTGCATGGAAGTGCTTTTATAATTATCAATTAGCTGCTGCATTTGCAGGACTCTAGTTAGGAAATTGGTAGGGTTGGCATCGCTTTAGATGTGATTTCCCTTTAGTAGTATTTCACCAAAAATTAAATTTTTGTTGCAGGGGATGTCACTTGTATCTTAGTGCAGACTTCTGGGAAAATCAGTAAGCCAATCACACAAGCAGGAATAGACATTTTTTGGGGGCGTTCTGTGCATCGTCTGTGTACAGAAAGCCTTCAGATTGCCATATTGCATTGCATTCCATGGAAAATTACTGCTTCAGATTGAAAAGGTTAATTTTTAATAACATTCAATTACAATATGACTTGTGTCACAATTGTACATGCTATATTATTTTTTTTTTATTTGCCTTTTTCCCCATGAAAGTGGAGTTACCCTTTAAGCCATCTTACAGCCAAGTAACTAGAAATTAATCAGGAAAATTTGCTAGAAAACCATTAGGTATGGCACTCCTGCCAATGAGAAACAATATAAAATCATGGAGGATGACATGTATTATAGCATTACCAATCATAAAGGAATCCAGGCGATCATGATTAACTACATTTATACTGGAAGGGACAAGTCTGCTGAATATAGTTTCGGCCAATAAAAAACATTCAAGATTTACTGAATTTGTTAATTGAACTGCTTATACCTATTCTCGTTGTTAGACCCATGGTATTCCTTGAAAAATGTACGGGGCAGCACAGTGGCTGCCTGGCCTGCCTCCAGGCACCACCTGCCTGGAGTTTGCATGTTCTCCCTGCCCTGTGCCTGCGTGGGCTTTTGCCAGGCATGCTGGTTTCCTCCCACACTTCAAAGACATGCTGGTAGGTAAATGGCTTCTGTCTAAATTGGTCCTAGTATGTGCATGTATGAATGTAAGTTGGGGACCTTAGATTGTACACCCCTTGAGGGTTAGGGACTGATGTGAATGTACAATATATATGTAAAGCGCTGAATAAATTGACAGCGCTATATAAGTACCTGAAATAAATAAATACTGTATGATACAGAGGAAAAAGAAGACATAATACAACAGGTATGCAAAGTAGCCTACATTTGAGCTTTTTAATGGCATCCTATGCCATTAACTCCCCTTAACAGAGGAGGAACTCTAGTCAGGATAAACATTACCAGTAATCTAGCATAACATAAGCCTGTACATTTCAGGCTTTTACTGTGCCTTCCTGTAATCAGCAGACATAAACAGGGAAGGATTCTGTGTGAAATCGAAATGCAGTGTGATTAAAAAATACTATGTTCCCTGGAACAAACAAAAGAAGGGTGCTGGCTTACTCAACTGTATAGTGGGATAACAAAGAGCAGACTTGGCAAATCGTTTTTTCCTTTAAAGGTTGCTGAAATTAGTGTTTTGCTATAAGGTCCTTTACAGACCTACTTATGTACATACACATTGAATTAACACTTTTAAGTATGGAGTGTGCACACAGGTGGTAAAAGTACACAGTTACCAGCAACAGGATGTACTTATGTAGATATACTGTATAATCTGAATCTGTCATTTTTTTCTTTCCTTTATGGGTAATGTCAAACAACTGCAGTACCAGGTATTTTAGAAAAATTACATTAAGACATTAAACTATTCATATGACAAACCCATACCTGCCACTGTTCAACAGGTAAAAAGTTTTGGGCATAAAATTAGCTAATCTTACATAATTTTGGGGTGCTGAAAACGAAAATGACCCTAAAAAATGTTGATTGGCTCTAGTTTCCATGATATATTCACCCATCTAATGACGTAAGCCATTCAAAATTATGATGCAACTTCAGCTGCATATTGCGCACTTGATACTGGTGACCAATAGAAAATTGCATGTATACTGAGATGATGCAATATTAGCCTTTAATTGCATCACTTCACTGCATAAAAGCTGCAGTATCTGTAGCTGATTGTAGTTCGACAGCGTCTTTACATTTCGTTTTATGCTTATATAGGCTACTCAGTAATGCCTCGAACTTGTGTGAATAAAGCAGATAATTTCTGCTATATCTGCGGTGAAATAACTTTTATCTCACAAAAAAGGAGGATAACAGGAATGATTAAGAAAGCCTACAACTTGTATTTTGGCTGCAAGATAGGAGACCAGGACAAGAGCTGGGCACCACATATATGCTGCAATTCTTGTGGGACGGCACTGGAGCAATGGTTGAATGGAAAAAAGGCATCTATGCCTTTCGCTGTGCCAATGATTTGGAGAGAGCCAACAGATCATGTTAGTAATTGTTACTTTTGTATGGTGCCTCCAATTGTAAAAGGGCTAAATAAGAAGAAAAAGTTATCTGTGCACTATCCAAATATTCCATCGGCAATACGTCCAGTTCCTCATGGAGAGGGGCTACCAATTCCTAAAGCACCAGAATCCTTCGTGGTTGAGTCAAGTGAGGAAGAACCTGAAGCGTGTAGTCACGTGCAGTTGTAAGAGATAGCCCTTTCCTCGAATACAAGAGAAAAGCCAAGAGAAGCAAAACCGACACAAACTGAAGACAAAACTAGTGAGAATCCTAAGTATTAAAATGATTCAACTTAGCTTATGGCTATAATTTTTCTTGGTAATCCTATGCAATATATTATGCCATTTAGGCTTTGTTATGTAGTCAATATCACTTGCTTTATATTTGTGGAAAGACATCTATCTATATAATTATTGTGCATTATGTAGTCATTACGCCTATAGTAGAAAACTTTCCGTTTACAGAAAAACTAGAGCCAATTGACAAATTTCATTGTTATATTTGAACTCAGAATGTGAAATTCATTAAGAAATGGATCCTTTTGTTTACAAAACTGGCAAAAAATAAAAATTTGTTGAACAGTGATCAGTGGGCATCTGGCCATATGCATTGTTATGCCTGACAGAAAATAACAAAGAAATGCCTAAGTTAGCCAGTGCTGCTTTCTATTAACACTGCACAGTAGGTGAGACAACCCCTGCTGGTACCTGTGAGTAAGTGCTACAGATCATAGTTTCTAGAAGTTAATGGGGGTCACATTTTTATAGGTATGTGTGAAAAGTATTAAATGCACAAACAAGACTCCCTTTCTGCTTATTAAACTCTGATGTCCCGGGAGAACCACTGACTCATTAATTGCTTCAAGAGATCTCATGTCTAAATTAATGATAGGCACACTTTTAAAAATACAATGAGAGTACTATTCACAATACACTAAATATTAGAAACAAATCCAAATTTATCAATCCACCAAGTTCAGAATTCAATCTGATTAATAGCTATTTTTGATTTAAAAAAAAAAAAGTAAAACACCAAGGTACTACTGTTCCTTCTTCCTAGAGATTCTAGACAGCAACAGCAGAATTATCTAGCTGGTGATCCTATAGATAGAGGCGACTAGCATGTATGCTCCCTACCGTACTAATAGCTGCCTCAGGATAGTACTCCGGGTTCCAGAGTTATGGAGAACTCGCAACAAATCCATTGGGCTAGTATCTTTAGTGGGGAAAACTATTTTTTTTCATTTTCATTTACTATAAAAACTGTTCAAGAAAGCAGAAAGATACACAAAAAACAGGATACTATCATAGCAAATACTATCATATTAAACCTGGTATATCATATCATGGTCATATTGGGCATATTGCCAGGACATATGATTTTTTTTTATATTATTCACATATCTCTGTTAGGCTCTTCCCTTTCTCTACTAAGCTCTTCATTTTCATACTACTTTACAGGTTAAAATTAGAATGGACCATAACACATTGCAGTTATCAATTTACATTTGGCATTATCTATAATATTTTCAGGTGGGTATTATTCAGCTCAGGAATGATAACTCAAAACTGCACTAATGACTAATTACTATATCCTATTATGATCTCAACTTAAGCATAAATACTTGCTCCTGGAGCGTTTGTGCATCCCACTTGAAAATCCCAGTGAAAAACATATATCATTGCACTGGGTGAGTCCAAAAGCCTTCCAATAAGCTAACATAAGTTATATACCATTTGCAGTAGTATGGCACCAATTTTGAAATCTATTGTCAAAAGCAGGATTTATGATAAATATAAATCAGTCTAAATGTAAACATATTTTAAATAATTTAAAACAGAGAAATTAGGCACTTTAAGGCTTTAACCTCCCTAGCGGTCTGATTATGTCCATATTTCTGTGCCCAAAGCGGTACATTTTTTTGCATGGAAATATGTATTTTTTTTATTGTAAGCCTGTAATTTTTAGGAATAACTCTCTGAAATCTGTCCGAACAAGAGTCTAGTAAAGATCCCGGGTATGTTAAAATTTGAAACACGAAATCATAAATTATAATTTAATATACAATCATAAAAAATAATAATACATTTAATTCAATAATATAATCAAACCAAAAACACTGAAATTTGAAATATAGCGCCAAGTTCGCACATCACTGAGCAAAGTCGCAAAATTGTTTTCAGTGTCTGATGACGAATTTCCCCACGAATCATTATCACTCAATTCTGCAAGTAGTTCTAATTTACTACCGCTGTTCTCTAGCTGGTCTAAAACCGATTTTGACATAAAGGGATGTTTTTTGGACGCCGTGGACATTTCTCAGTTTCCAGGTAGAAAGAACAGCAAAATGCAGGCAGGGCACAGGACACAGCACTAGGGACAAAATGTATGTGAAATGGTTTGATACAGTAATGTTTTACTATGTTATTTTAGTGAATTTAGTGAATGTCACTTTTTGTCATTTTCAAATTTCCCGCCGTTCCATCCCCGTACGTCCCGACGTCGCAGGGGACGAAACCCAGAAGACAGATGCCGGCATCCGCCAGAGGACATTAAAGGGGACACTGCAGGAGGGACATCGCGGGAGTGCAGGACAAGGTAAGAGAAGAACAGATCCTGGAGCATGGTAAGCCCGAGTGTAGCTCAGGGTTACCGCTTTTGGTACTGAAACTGTACCCCGAGCTACACTCAGGAATACCGCCAGGGAGGTTAAGCAATTGAAGTTTAGATGAGCCGAAAGGTTTAACTAGTGGGCATACAACATTGTAAAAGTGTAATGGGAGAATGTTATATACTTTGAGGTTGCTTTACTAAAACCGGAGAGTGCAAAATCTGGTGCAGCTCTACATAGAAACCAATCAGCATCTAGTTTTTTGGGGTTTTTTTTTGCCTCAAAGCTTAACCATTAGCCACCCGGCCAATGGCTGAATGGCATCGTGCAAAATCCCTTAGAGTTCCGGGCCCCATTGCCGATACCATGTGACCTGCTGTGACCAATCACAGCAGGTCACATGACAGTTGTATACAATGCATGGCTTCATTCATGCCATCCATTGTATACTAGTGTGTGTAGCTGTGATTGGTCACAGCGATCACGTGCACAAGCTGGGCTAATCACAGCCCAGCTGTGTCATGTGATTAGCTGTGGCCAAATCACAGCTAAGCACAAAAAAACAAAAAAACAACCCCTGAATGAATCGATGTCATTCAGGTAAATGCTTGCTTATAGCAAAGTAATTCTTTTGCTATAAGCAAATTGTGTAAAAAAAAAAAACAAATACTGATCACTTCCCCAAAGTAGTACAATGTTACTATGGTAACATTGTACTACTTTGGTCATAGTAAAATATATGAAAAAAAAAATCGTAAAAAAAATTTTATAAAAAATTTAAAATAATAAAAAAAAATTTAAAAAAATTATATATTTTTTTTCATACTGTCACCAGTCAGTGTCCCTGATCACCGCCATGCCAGTTATATGATGATGCTGTACTGCACTGGTGACAGTATGTAAAAAAAAAATAGTGAAAATAATTTTTTTAATTTTTTCATTTTCCGAAAAATTTTGACAAAAAAATACAACTTAAAAAAACTCGCCATGCCTCTTATGAAGTATGTCGGACTGTCTACTTTGCAAAAAGGGGTCATTTGGGGGATATCTGTACTGTTCTGACATTCTTGGACCTCAAGAAATTAGATTGGCTGTCAGAACTTCAGGATTGATCAATATTCAGATATATACCATAGTTTGTGAACTCTATAACTTTCCTACAAACTAAAAAATACATCCTAATTTGGGTTTTTTTCACCAAAGACATGTAGTAGAATACATCTTGGCCTAAATTTATGAAGAACAATTATTTATTTGCAAAGGTTTATAACAGAAACAAAGAAAAACGTGTTTTTTTTTTCAAAATTTTCGGCCTTTTTTTGTTAATTTAGCAAAAAATAAAAACCCCAGTGGTGATTAAATACCACCAAAAGAAAGCTCTAGTTGTGTGAAGAAAATGATAAAATTTTAATTTGGGTACAATGTTGTATGACCGCGCAATTGTCATTCAAAGTGTGAGAGCGCTGAAACCTGAAAAATGGCCTGGGCAGGAAGGGGGTAAAAGTGCCCGGTATGGAAACGGTTAACTGAACAAACTGAAGTCAGAAGCTGATTGGCTACCATGCACAGCTGCAACAGATTTTGCACTCTCCAGTTTTAGTAAATCAACCCATTCAGCCAAATCAACCATTTACTGACAGCACTCAACACTAGTATCAGTGAAGATGTACTAAGCCACTGTTTTCTAAAGAACATAGTATCAAGTATTTATCTGGCTGTATGAACAATACAAATACAATTCTGTAAACTGATAAAATATGTCTGTGGATTGATATGCTAGCTATAAATCTGTCTAAAAATAGCAGATATAAAACAGGTGTCTGGTAGTTTCGCAACAGCTGGAGGGCCGCCAGTTTAACACCCCTGCTGTACATGCATCATCTGTCCTTCATTGTATCATATGAGCATATATTCCTATGCATTGTGCAGACTATCCCAGCATCAGTGTTATTGCAGGGTAACAATTACCCAGCCAATCAAGGTGTCTGTTATAGGATGTGATTGTGCTAATAGATGTAAAGCTACAATTGGTTATAATCTTATTTATGTGTGAATACCTTAAAGTGGTTGTAAAGATAAAAGGTTTTTCACCTCAAGGCCTGATTCTCACCAATGCATTGTGCTTTTTGTCTGTTTTGCAGTGTGTTTTACCGAGTTTTGCGGTTTTCCATTTTTGTGCTGTTAAAGGGGAATTTTTTTTTTGCTGGGCAGTATAAGTACACAAAACATGGCATAAATGCACTACATGCATTTCAGCAGAGTCTCCATTGAACTCTACTGTAGCAAAAAAACCCACTGCTGTTTGTGTTTAAAAAGTCCCTGACCCTTTCCAAAAATGCAGTAGCTCAAATAATCATAGAGGTGAACCTGTCCCATAGGAAACCATGTTAAATGGACTGTAATGTGTCCTTTCAAAAAGCACTAAAAACACATTGGTGTGAACCGAGTCTTATGTATTCTCTGCATTAAAGGTAAAAAACCTTTTACATGCAGCTTCCCCCTCAGCCACCCTTACTCACCTGAGCCCGATCTCGATCCAGAGCTGTGCACATCTGCAGCAGGATCTCTCCCAGCTTTCACAGGCGTGGCTGAGATCATTGGTTCTTGCTGCTGGCAGTCAAAACCTGTGAGCACTGAGCAGCAGAGCGGGGGTTGGGGCCCGAGCTGGGCTGTGTGTCTGAATAGATGCAAACAGCCTGGCTTGCGAGCAAGAGGCTTCTTATGGTGGGTTCTTGGTGGAGGGGAGGAGCCAGGAGCGCCAGCAGGGGATCCCAGAAGAGGATTATTGGGACTTCTCTGTGCAAAACCATTGCACAGAGCAGGTAAGTATAACATGTTTGTTATTTTGCTGGAAAAAGGGAAGGTTTACAATGGCTTTAATATTATAAATTAGCAGTTTAATAGATTTTTCTGGCAAAGCACAGAAGAAAAAAAAATGAGTAAAATTTTAAACACTTGCCTGCCGGGCACTTATACCACCTTCTGCCCAGGCCAATTTTCAGCTTTCAGTGCTGTTGCACTTTGAATAGCAATTGTGCGGTCATGCAACACTGCAACCATATGACATTTTTGTCAATTTTTTCACACAAATAGAGTTTTCTTTTGGTAGTATTTAATCACAGCTGGGTGTTTTATTTTTTGCACTATAAACAAAAAAAGAGTAAAAATTAAAAAAAAAAAGTATTTCTCTGTTTCTGTTACAAAATTTTGGAAAGAGGTCATTTTTCCCCTTCACTGATGTGCATTGATGAGGCTGCACTGATAGACAGCACTGCTGGACACTGACTGACGGCACTGCTGGGCAGCACTGCTGGGTGGCACTGCTGGGGGCACCCCTGGGCAGAGGTGAGTGGCACTGCTGGACACAGATGGGTGGCACTGCTGGGTGCAGGTGGGTAGCACTGCTAGGCGCAGGTGGGTGGCACTGATGGGCACTGATCAGTACAGGTGGCTGGCACTGATGGGCACAGGTGGACAGCACTGCTGGGCACAGGTGGACGACACCTCTGAGCACTGATCAACAGAGCACTGATCAGCAGTGCCCTGATGATCAATGCCAATCTGTTCGCTGACAATTGCAGGTTCTCGGCAGTACTTTCCTCACACTGTGACAGCGTGAGGAAAGTGCAGCCCATAACCGGCAACTGTATTTACCTGGTGATCTGCTGCGTCACTGGACACAGCTGATCACAAGGTAAAAGACCACTGTGATTGGCCTTTTACCACATCACGTGATCAGCTGTGTCTGTAGGACACATCAATCACGGAGACTGCTGGGTGTGCGCCCCTGGGGGCGCGCGGGAGAGTGCGTTCTGAGAGGACGTCATATGATGCCCTCCCAGAACTGGACAACTGCACTGTAGCCGTCATTCAACTAGCGTGGTTGACAAGTGGTTAATCTACAACACCTATATCAATAAAGTTGGGACACTGTGTAAAATCTACATAAAAACAGAATGCAATGATTTGTAAATCTCATAAACTCATACTTTATTCACAGTAGAAAATAGAAAACATATCAAATGTTTAAACTTAGAAAATGTACCATTTTAAGAAAAAAATAAGGTAATTTTAAAATTGATGGCAGCAACACATCTCAAAAAAGTTGGGACAGGGAAACAAAAAGCTGGCAGAGTACAACCCACAAAAGTTGAGACAGGGGCACATTTACCTTGGTGTAGTATCTACACTTCTTTTATCAACACTCTGTAAATATCTAGGAACTGAGGAGACCAGTTGCTGGAGTTTTTGGAGAGGAATGTTGTCCCATTCTTGCTTGAGCATATGCTCCTCTAAAAGCAGGATATTTCTTTTAGCATTGATAGTGCCTTTGCAGATGTGCAAGCTGCCCATTCCATAGTCACTAGATGCACAAGCTGCCCATTCCATAGGCAGAAACTATACCATAAGAGATGCAGGTATTTGAACTACACGCTGATAAGAAGCAGTGTGGTTCCTCTCCCCATTATTCCGAAGGATATGGTGCCCAATATTGCCAAAAAGAAAGTAAAATTTTGATTCGTCTGACCACAGAACAGTTTTCCACTTTGCAACAGACCATTTTAAATGAGCTTTGGCTCAGAGAACACATCAGTTTAGATATGGCTTCTTTGCATGACAGAGCTTTAACTTGCATTTTTGGATGGAAAGACGAACTGTGTTTATGGCCTGTGATTTTTATAAGTATTTCTCAGCCCATGCAGTGATGTACATCATAGAATCATGCCTGTGTTTAATGCAGTGCCATCAGAGGACCCGAAGATCATAAGCATCCAATATTGTGTTTGAGCCTTTTCCTTTCGCACAGTGATTTCCCAGATTCTCAGAATCCTTTGAAGATATTATGTGCTGAAGATATGCTTAAAGTCTTTGCAATTTTATGTTGAGGAGCATTATTCTGAAATTGACAATTTTTAGACGCAGCTTTTCACAGCTTGGTGAACCTCTTTATTTTTGAGACACTCTGATTCTCTAAGATGCTGTTTTTATACCCAATCATGTTACTGACCTGTTGCCACTTAACCTAATTAGTAGCAAAATGTCCTTCCAGCTCTTCCTTGTTAGTACCTCTTACTTTGACAGCTTTTTGTTTCCCTGTCCCAATTTTTTTGAGATGTGTTGCTGCCATCAATTTTAAATCTACCTTATTTTTTTTCCTAAAATGGGACATTTTTTCACTATAAACATAGGGCCCTCTTACCCCTTGTGTGCTGTTTGATGTTACTGTACTGTTTCATGTATTGTCCCCCCTCTATTGTACAGCGCTGAGCAAACCCTTTGGCGCTATATAAACTCTATAAATAAATAAATAAATGTTTACTATTTTCTATTGTTAATATAATATGGGTTTATGGAAATCATTGAATTCTGTTATTATGTAGATTTTACAGTGCCCCAACATTTTTGGAATTGGTGATGTATACAGGTTCTTGAGATCAACAAGATAATATAATAAAAAAAGATAAAAAATATAATTGCTTTAGGATTAGCAGTATAATTGTTTTCTTTCCTGTCCACCCCTGGTATATGGTGAAATGAAAGGGCCCACTGATTTGAAATTAATCACAATGTTTTCAGTTTTAAAATGTTTTTATTCTGAAAAATATTTATTTAACCCCTTGGCGCTGCACCTCCTGCCCCTTTAAGGAGGTGGGGTATATGATCATGTGACCATCATGATTGGCTGTCACAGTGGTCACATGATCAGAAAACACCCGATTGCAATAGGTGCCAATAACTGTGACGGGAGTGTGCAGGGCGCGCGCTCTCGGCACATTTGTTTACATCTGGTACATAAATATGCGGCCTCCCGGCATCAAGACCCACCTGCCAAGAGACCACATATTTGTGTATGGTCGGTGCCAAGAGGTTAAAGAAGTACTGTATTTATGGAAGAATCAACACAGCCTGAAAATCATCCCTGAATCCCCCATGGGACAAAGTGCCTGTAGAACTTGGTCCTACTCTGATCTGTAGCCCACTTGTGCTTTAAAAGCATATTTTTATTTCTGTGCTGTAATGTAGCTCTATCCCAAGCTAAAGCCCAATTTATGGTATTCCTACGGGGGAGCTACAGCACTACGCACCTCCTCCTCACTGTACATTCTGTCTAAATTTTAACTGTGTGCATGCTCGTTGTGTTCAGCCCTGCAGTGCTGGCTGTTCATTTGCCAATTAAACAGTAAATGATTAGTCAATGCTGGCAGGGCTTTGTGATTCATCTGCCAATGCAGTGTATATTTACTAGCAGCTGGAAATTTATCACACTTACCTCAGCGCTGACTGATCACTTGCTATGTGAATGAACAGTCAGCACTGTGGGGCTGTATGATAAATCTGCCAGATGCTAGTCCTGTAATGTTAATTAATCATTTACTATTGTGAAAGTTAGTGCTGGTGGGCTGTGTTGTCTATCTGCCAGTGCTGTGTATGTTTACTAGCAGCTGGCAGATCCATTACACAGCGTCAAAGTGCTTGCAGTTCATTCACAAATTCAGTAGTAAATGATCAGTCTGCGGAGCTGCGCAATCTAACTGCAGGCCACCTGTAAACATCCCCTGCATTGACAGATAGATTATGTAGCCATTCAGCTTTCTTACTGATTTTTAAATAGTGCCTTGTGTTTAAAATGTAGTTCACTACACTCCCTGTTTTATTGAATAACTGTTCCTGTCTCCAGTGTGTGCTTGCTGTCAGAGACAAGCGATGTAAGCGCTCAATATATATTTGTCTCCTTGCTTACAGTGTGGTCATACAGCAGTAGGGAAGGGAGGGTAAGCTGACCAAAATGTCCCACAACCATAGGTTGGGTCAGAACAGGACAAAGTACTACATGCACTTGGTCCCCTGGGGAATTTAATAAACATTGTAAAGATGTAGCAATACTCCTTTTTTAAACGTATCTTATAGTTCTTCTGGGATTTTACTGCATGTAGCTGGTAATAATCTTTCTTTTTTAACATTTTATTTTAATTCTTAGAGCAATGCAATCCCACTAATAGTCCAAGAAAACCAGTTAAGAAAGGTGTAATAAATGCTTACACAGCTTTTAACTGATTAATAAATTACTTAAAGACTATGTAAACCCAACATTTCATATTCCTGATATGTGCCTGCTGTACTATGTACAGTGGGGCAAAAAAGTATTTAGTCAGCCACCAATTGTGCAAGTTCTCCCACTTAAAAAGATGAGAGAGGCCTGTAATTGGCATCACAGGTAGACCTCAACTATGAGAGACAAAATGAGAAAAAAAAATCCAGACAATCACATTGGCTGATTTGGAAAGAATTTATTTGCAAATTATGGTGGAAAATAAGTATTTGGTCACCTACAAACAAGCAAGATTTCTGGCTCTCACAGACCTGTACCTTCTTCTTTAAGAGGCTCCTCTGTCCTGCACTCATTACCTGTATCAATGGCACCTGTTTGAACTTGTTATCAGTATAAAAGACACCTGTCCACAACCTCAAACAGTCACACTCCAAACGCCACTATGGTGAAGACCAAAGAGCTGTCGAAGGACACCAGAAACAAAATTGTAGACCTGCACCAGGCTGGGAAGACTGAATCTGCAATAGGCAAGCAGCTTGGTGTGAACAAATCAACTGTGGGAGCAATAATTAGAAAATGGAAGACATCCAAGCAAAATCTCACCCCGTGGGGTCAAAATGATCACAAGAACGGTGAGCAAAAATCCCAGGACCACATGGGGGGACCTAGTGAATGACCTGCAGAGAGCTGGGACCAACGTAACAAAAGCTACCATCAGTAACACACTACGCCGCCAGGGACTCAGATCCTGCAGTGCCAGACGTGTCCGCCTGCTTAAGCCAGTACATGTCCGGGCTGTCTGAAGTTTGCTAGAGAGCATGTGGATGATCCAGAAGAGGATTGGGAGAATGTCATATGGTCAGATGACACCAAAATAGAACTGTTTGGTAGAAACACAACTTGTCATGTTTGGAGGAGAGAGAATGCTGAGTTGCATCCAAAAAACACCATACCTACTGTGAAGCATGGGGTGGCAACATCATGCTTTGGGGCTGTTTCTCCGCAAAGGGACCAGGACGACTGATCCATGTACAGGACAGAATGAATGGGGCCATGTATCGTGAGATTTTGAGTGCAAACCTCCTTCCATCAGCAAGAGCATTGAAGATGAAACGTGGCTGGGTCTTCCAACATGACAATGATCCCAAACATACCGCCCGGGCAACGAAGGAGTGGCTTCGTAAGAAGAATTTCAAGGTCCTGGAGTGGCCTAGCCAGTCTCCAGATCTCAACCCCATAGAAAACCTTTGGAGGGACTTGAAAGTCCGTGTTGCCCAGCGACAGCCCCACAACATCACTGCTCTAGAGGAGATCTGCATGGAGGAATGGGCCAACATACCAGCAGCAGTGTGTGCCAACCTTGTGAAGACTTACAGGAAACGTTTGACCTCTGTCATTGCCAACAAAGGATATATAACAAAGTATTGAGATGAACTTTTGATATTGACCAAATACTTATTTTCCACCATAATTTGCAAATAAATTCTTTCCAAATCAGCCAATGTGATTGTCTGGATTTTTCTTCTCATTTTGTCTCTCATAGTTGAGGTCTACCTATGATGCCAATTACAGGCCTCTCTCACCTTTGTAAGTGGGTGAACCTGCACAATTGGTGGCTGACTAAATACTTTTTTGCCCCACTGTGCTTGTATTAAAAATCCTGTTCTCTTTGCATTGCTACCTTCGCGTGGAGTCCTTGGTGTTCCTGCCAATTCCTCTGCTTTCCTATGAAAAACTGACCACAGTAGGCAAGACAGCACAATGTGGTCGGTTTCTAGGTGTTCTGGAACTGAGCCTGCTCTCCTCCAATGATCAGATGTCTGCTGACATGCCCTCCTCCCCCTTTCACTGTTCTGCTGTTTCTCCTCCCTAAGCTCCTTATGCAGCTGAGAACAGAGGTATGTGATTGCTAATAAGCAAAGTTTTTTTGATCATGTTTTTTATATGTATACACAAATCTTTTGCTTTTAATTTCAGTTTAACTGAATGGGTTTTTTTACAAGGTGAGGGTTTACATATACTTTAAATGTTGGTTTCCATTGTATACCATGTTCATTCTTCTTTTCCAAAGACTAATGAAGACAAGCCACACTCTTACACATACAGAACACACATGTGCTTAAAACTTTTACTAGAATTTATGATCTGAGCAAATATCAAGTTATAAGAGTTTCTGGATTTGTGTGCACCTTTAGCAGCCAAACTAGAAAGCCTGTGACAGGCATAGATGAACACATTTATCTTCTGCAGAATACGTTGGTACAAATGCATTACCTGTACACTTTTTTGATATATTACGTACCCGGATATTGAAAATTACCAGCAAACCCAAGGTATCAGAATAACTGCATTTGTTGTATAAAAATGCTACAGATGTATATTAAAGAAACTCACTAAGCCCCCAGTCACATCAAGTCCAATTTTGAAATCGTGCAACTTACAGTGAAGTCGTACGATTTCAAAGTTGGGTGAGTTGCAGATTTCAGGTGCGATTTACAAGGCATCTGACAGATGTCTATGCAATCGTACCAAAAGTAGTGCATGCACTACTGTGGAAATCGTTGCGGCTCTGACCAAGTCAGAACCGCACTGATCTGACCGCTCTAATAGAGGACAATAGGGTGCGGGTTGGCATACAGTCTGCAAGTTGCATGGCATACAAATCGCATGTCAAGTCAAACCTGATGTGACCGGGGTGTAAAGGCCCAGAATCACATTTGTATCTTAAATATAGGCACATTTGTTCAATTTTGTGTTGATTTTCTGAAGGTGTTCTGGTTTTCTTTGACAATCAATAACCCTGGTAGGTTAATCGGATTCCACCTAATGACACCTGTGTTTATGGCTATATAACTGTAGCAGGACTCTCAGGATGAAGCACACACAGAGTTGTCAATTTTAATAAGATATTTCTCACACGCAGCTTGGTCATACTTAAAATTACACCCCAAAACACATTCTGCTACTCCTCCCAAGCAAATGTGAGAGAACTTTTCACTATCTTGACTGATTATTGGGGTAGATTTACTAAAACTGGAGCACTCAAAATCTGGTACAGCTGTGCATGGTAGCCAATCAGCTTATAAATTAGGCTTGTTCAATTAAGCTGTGGCAGTAAAACCTTGAAGCTGATTGGTTTCTATGCAGAGCTGCAACAGATTTTACACATCCCTGTTTTAGTAAATAAAACCCATTGCATTTTGTGTATCACATAAATTAACCAATTGTGTCAAAACCAATGTACTGTAATGGTCACCTCTATACGAGTGGTCAGGGAATATAGTGTAGCATCACCTATAGCAGTCCCAATTCCTATAAGGTGTGACAGTGATTAGGGACATTGTAACTGGTGTGCTGATGGACACTGGGGGCTGGTGTGGTGCTGATCAGTACATTGAACCCTATAACTGGTGTGTCAGTGATTAGGGATGATGTGATTGTTGTGGCAGTGACCAGGGACAATATGACTGGTGCAACATTGATTAGGGACACTGTGGGTGGCTGGCGGTGACTGAGAACACTGAGTGGGTGGCAGTGAAGAGGGACCCTGACTGGTGTGGAGGTGATTCTGGACACTATATGGGTGGCAGTGATTAGGGACACTCTGAGTAGACTGCAGTGTTTAGGGACACTGTGTGTGGACTGCAGTGATTAGGGACACTGTGAGTGGGTGGCGGTGATAAGGGACACTGACTGGTGCAGCGTTGATTAGGGATACTGACTGGCAGCACTGGTCTAGTGACATTGTAATGCTGTGGCGGTGATCAGAGATAATGGCTGCCAGTACCGACATACAGGGATATCAGAGCAGCCAGCCATTGTACACGATCGCCACCACAGTGGGGACACTGCACTTGTTCTGTAGATAGTATGTACAAAAAGAAAATATATATAAACATCAGGTAGAAAAACTAAATCGTTACCTAATATGGTGTTGGACCACCTTTGGCATCCAAGACGGCCCACATTCTTCTGGGAATTGACAAATATAAGTCTTGGATGGTGGATAATGAAATCTGATACCACTCTTCATGCACAAATTGAGCCTGAACCTTGTTCTCCAAAATTGACCACAGTGGCTCTGTAATATTGAGGTCCAGAGACTGCGGCACCCAGGGAAGGTACGAGACTTCGTCTGCAAACTCATCAAACCATGATTTGATAACACCAGCTGAGTGAATTGAAGCATTGTCATCTTGGTAAATGGTGCTGTCTTTGGGAAACAATGTCTGCACCATGGGGTGCACATCGTTGCCCAAAATTTGTACACAGTCGCTGGCAGTGACTACCTTTCAAGGTGATGATGGAGCCTACAGAATACCAAGATATGGTTGCCCAAACCAAGACTGTGCCACTGCCATGCTTTACTGTTGGCAAAAGACAGTTCTGGTCGTAAGCTTGGGACGGTGTTTGCCACACGAAAACAAGTCCAGTGGTTGAGAACAGTATGAAGCTCGATTCAATGACAACATTACAGTCTTTCATTAATCGATAGTCCACAATTTATGGGTGTTGCACCACTCTATTTTCTGAGCAATAATATCAGAGTTCCCTCTGCACGAGCTTTGGAAGACTGAGGCTGAGCTCTGTAGTCACTTTTGCAGCATCATAATATCCTTTTATCTCTTTCTGTCAGTTGACCATGTCCATTGCACTTGTGCTTATCAGACGATGTTTTCCCAGAAACTGTATATGCCATTATAACCTTTGATACATTACCTTGTGACACGGTATATATATTGGCAACTTTAGTCACAGAGGCACCAGCTAAGCGGGCACCAATTGTGTACACAGAGAATGATGAAAATGAGGCTTCCCACCTATTAGCTAGGTATATCATCACACAAAGGAGTAAAAAAAGTGTTACATCACTTCTGCTTTCAAAGCAAAACATGTTGTCTCTTTCACACCCTTGCAGCAGCCCAGTACCATGAATGGTGATCTGCTGTGTCCAGTGGGCACATTGGTCACAGATCGCACTCGTGTGCATCCCAGGTGCACTTCTGGGAGGACATCCTCAGGTAAGTCATCTCGGAACTAGAGCGGTAGTTTATGTACATTGCTGGAAAGAAAGTGGTCAATGTTAGCTGTCTATTTTGTATTCCTGAGATTTCTCCATGTTTTTGTGCTTCCAGAATATCAATAGAACATTTCAGAATAGCATAAACACTAAGAAAAGATGAAAGATTTTGTAATTAATCAGTAGATTATGTTATTAACTGTTGTTATCCACAGACTAAACAAAACACTGGCAGACTCATTATAGTGTGAAGCTACTATTATTCACAAGCTCTGTCCAGATTTGCAAGGGTCAGAGCACTGAACACCTCGTGCTGAGCGGAAACCAAAAAGAGCTATGGGGTCATGACACTGCATATCACTTTCATGAAATCACACATGGAATATTCCAAGTGCTCTGGTTTTTATGTTACTGCTACATTGCTTTTATATATCGATTGGCATGTGTGTAATTACAATAGTGAAATCATTGGCAATGATACCCCTGTTTTCCAAGGGTGGTCCTCCATCAACACTTCTTTTTCCTCTTTGAGCTAAGCCATCCAAATCTACATAGGGTTCCCTACTGTGTGCACTCTTGGCAGCTGTTAGTCAAACATTGGAATTCCTTTTCAGCAGTGCTTAGTAAATGCTAATTTATTTAGCGCTCAAGCTAGCATAAGGATTGAGTTGACACACATGATATCAGTGAAAGCTAGGTTTTGTCTACATGTAGTTTAAATTCTTTAATGCCATATAAACTATGAAAGAGGTGAGGAGAACTCAAAGACAGAAGAATGTTCAATTTATCAAATATTTTACAATGAAACTCCTTACAGTAATGACCTATTGTTTTATGTCTCTATGAAAACAACAACAGACCATCATCAACAAGCTATGATAGGTTTCTATCATGCTGCAATAACTCTTTGAGCAAATATATACACTTCAACCAAACATAACTGTTGATAATCACACAGAAATAGAAATAGAAACAGAATAGAAACAAATATGCTCCAAATGCTTGTACTGCTGTTTAATAATAAACCTTAAATTATCCATACACAATACAGTGTGCTATACCTACTGGATCTATGAACTTGATAATGCAAACACCTAACATTGAATGTATTGTTTAGGTAGGCCATCACTCTAAATAGCTGTAGGTAAATATAGGAGATTGTACAGTCAGACTGCGTGGCCATCATAAGATATTGACTTGGGACCTGATTTACTAAGCAGGAAGCAATGAGAAGTGCAGTAGCATAAAGTGAACCTGTGCACCTTCAGAAATTCTTTTCAGTGAATTTCCTATAATTTCTAAGGGCTGATTCACACTACTGCATTCCGGATACATTTTTGCATGCGTTTTTTATGCACTCCAGTGCGTTTTTGATGCTTTCTGGAACATTTTTTCCCCTCTTTTTTTTTTCTTCATCCTGAGGACATGTGTGTTCTGGTACTTTTTGATGCATTTTGCCACATTCCAGATGAATTCCATACAGAAAAAAATACAACATGTTCTACTTTGTTGACTGCACTTGACTACACTGCACTAGTGTGAGTTAGGGCCATACGAATGCATATAAAACACTGTCCATGCGTTTCTCATGCAGAATAAAAATGCACTGGACTGCATCTGGTTTAAACTGTAAAACAGTTGAAACTTGGGAGGTCAAATTATAGGCATACCTGAAAGCTTTGAATCTTAAACAAGATCTTTAAGCTCATGTACCCCATGAAAGTGCCACAATTTCCTGCTCTTGTTCCTCACAAAAGCACCATTTTAAAACATTATCATCCTGCAGATCATCATAGAGTCTCAAAATTAGTAAAATGTATTAAATCAAAAGTTTTCTTTTATTAAAGTGAATAATAATTTTGTATCTCATTTATAACTGACAACAAATGTGTTTAATTGGAGCTTCGCTTCTTCATGTACTAAGCCATAGAGCAGGGGTGCTCAACCTGTGATCTCAAACCAGGGAAGCACACTTCTATTATATCCTGCAGGTTTAGTACACTTCTTAAAGCACACCAAAACTCCTGAATGCAGGAGTTTTGGTGTGTTTCAGAAAGTGCACCACACCCAGAAGATATAATAGAAGTCTATAGCAAAGCGCTGCTAACCTGCAGGAAAGCCGCAGGTGCACTGCGCTGCACCTGTGGTGTTGGTAAACTGCAGCACATCAAGTGTGAAAGCAGCCTTATAGGGGGCTCAGGACAGTAAGGGCTCATTTATATTTGTGGTTTGGGGGATGGTAAAACCTTGTAGTTGGGGCATGTTTTCACGACACCCCCCAACCACCGGTAGAGCATCAGGGGTTGCAAGAGTGACCCCACCCCATGCTCCATGCGGCCTCCCTGTCAGATCATTTGGCCTCCCTGTCAGATCATTTTTTACACTTGGACAGGAGGGGTGGCAGCATATACAGGAACCAATCCTCTCCATTTTCCTCCTGCAACTGCTGAAAGCTGGCCTCTCCTCCTCTTCCTCCCGCCTGCATTTTCTGGCTGCAGGAGGAACATGTTCATTATGCTATTCAAAAAAAAATTCTACATTTTGAACCATTTTATTGTGGTCTGTGACTGGTTATTAAATCACTTATGTGGCCTTCGCTCTTAAAAAGATTGAGCACCCCCGCTATAGAGAGCCCACACAGAGTGCAAGGTCTGTGTGCTGTCATTCTGGGGATCGTAAGAATGACTATTGAGATGCATTAGTAAAGGCTGTACATGGTGGTGCATCAGGATTTACGTAAAGCATCAGCATGCACATGGATCTATGCCCCAAATGCACACTATTTGTGTTCTGAGCATACTTCAGTGCACATGCAAGGGCTTTATGCAACCTCCGGCGCATGACTGAATAAAGCTGCTTCTTCTAACGCATCTCAGCATGAGGCTGTACGCAGCAGCAGTGGGTCTCAGGAATGACAATCTACAGCACCTGTATGACTGTGTGTATAAGGCCTAAAAAATATTTTAAGAGACATATTTTTTTGTGCTTAAATATTGATTTTGTGCCCTGGAATAAAAAAGGTCAAAATCTACTGCATTTAACAAAGCACTGTACAGGCACGGAATAGTTTTGCTAACTTAACGCGTCTATTTTCAAGTCATGCTAATTCTTACAAATTAAAAAAAAAATTAACAATTACATTTATAATCAATATAATTATATTATAATTCATAGTCAATTTTCCAACTTGAAAAAAATTAAACAAATCATTTAAAGATTTTGTTAATATTAACACCCAACTGATACGAGATTTCTCCTTCTGACATGGTTCTCAGAAATGACTAAACTGTTCTAGAATGTGTTTCTGATCATGTAAACAGAAGAGAAAAAATGTTGATGCAGAAGATAATTAGATTTAGTCCTCTATTTCCCAGGGCACAAAGTACAAATATGCTTGTTTTTAAACAAGCCAAGCCTTTGTGTTACAAGGAAAAAGAAAGGAAATAACTTATCTAAGAGGTCCATCAGAAACGTCTTTTCCCCCTTCAGTCAGGAACTATGAGACCTCCTCAGCATCAAACAGATTGGGGGTCATCCAGAATGGGCAAACCTACAGGTTAAAATGCATATCTGGATACAGGGAAAGGTCCTTCGGAAGCTTCATATTAGGCAAAATTAATACAGATTGTGGTTTCAGAGGATGTGCTTCTCTCTGCCCTTTGACATAATAATCGAATACTAAGGAAGTCAAAAGAAACTGGATCAAATTCCAAGGAAAAAACAGCTAGGTGCGTAATTAATGAAGATTATATATATATATAGAGAGAGAGAGAGAGGGTTCCAAAGGTAGCAACGGCACTCTATGTCTGAGCTAAATGCCCAGGTGCTCACCCACAAAGAGATCCATATAAATCCAAAACTGGTTTAGAGGCACTAACGGGTCTTGCAGGGGAGGAAGAGCAAAAATAGCAGTTTTTTTATTGTCAATGTTTCAATGAAGCTCAGTCCATCTCAGTCCTGAGAAAGATGGCTGAGCTTCATTGAAACATTGACAAAGTTGCCTTTAGGAGATTGAACACAGTCAAACAAGAGATGTTTGGAAGCTCTGGATAACCCCTCCTGCTCCCAGCATGCCTCATGCCATGCCAAACAGATTACAGAGCTTCTTGAAGAACCTTACAGACAAAACCAGCATGAGCTAAGGCCTGGACACCCACCTGCTAAAACTTAGCAAATGGATGAAAAGAAGACAAAGTGTCAGCCGTGAAAAAGCCCAAGAGGCCTTAAACAGCCTGGTGGAGTGAGCCCTAACAGGAAAAAGAGGAAAGTTTTTCCTTAGAGAATAGGCTTGAATGATAATGTGTCAAATGCACCTAGCAATGGTAGAATGGAGAGAGATAGCAGAGAGGTAAACTAGAACAGCGCATAACACATGAAGACATTGGAGGATAAACTCCTTAGGATGTTTAAGAGCCGGACAAAGAGATGGGAGGACAGTGTCTTGATTAAATTGCATGGAATAAACTACCTTGGAAAGAAAAGATGCTTTGAGCCTAAAAACAACCTTGCCTATTTTTATCACAAGAAAGGGTTCCTTACAGCATAAGGCTTCCAATTCAAAAATTATCCATGTGAAAGTGATGTCATCGAGAAAGGAAACCTTGCAAGTAAGGTTATAAAGAGAAATATTCCCAATAGGTTAAAAGGTTGGGGGTTTGAAGAACTGCCAGAACCAGATAGATATGCCACAAAGTCACTGAGGATTGCACATGAGGAACAAAGTGAGCAACACCCTGTATGAAGGCCATCGCTTAGGAGCAAGAGGCAAGCATCCTCTGAAAAAGAACCACTAAGCCTGATAATTGATCATTAATGGTACTTAATGGAAAACACTGATCCAGATCAGAATAGAAAAAAGTCAGGACCTTACATTTACCTCACAGAGGTCTTGCACACAAGTCATCGCCAGAACTGCCAGTCACTCGTGCAACTGCAGGCTTTCTTGCCTCCTGTTACTTTACCAGGGGTACCGAGCCGAAGGTGTAAGAGATCGCCTTCCTCTCCATGTCAGGCTCCATCACCAGGTATGTGACAGAAGCCTCTAACTGAGCCATTTTATGAGGGATGAGCATACTCTCTGACTCTTGTGTTTTTAAATTTCAGCTTAAGAGAAGCATGGGATTTATAAGACAAAAAAACCCACACATCATACTCACCTAGGTGGATGCAGCATTGGTTCAATGCTACATCTGCCCCCCACCATCTCTACACTAAGAACTGAGTGATCAAACATCACTGATCGCTCAGTTTTCCCCCTCTGCTCTGACTAGAGTGCTACTCTGTCCTGCTAGTGCTCACAAGAGCACTGGGCTGGGGGGTTAGGGAGTGGCTTGCTCAGTCTCCCAGCAAAGCAGCTGAGAGGCTGAGCAAGCTGCCAGTTCAGGCCTCTGTGTTGATCCCGACCATATGGTCGGGATCTTTTCAGAGCCTACACTGGCTCTGTGACGTCAGGCAACAGCGGGCTTTAGGCCACTGCTTACTGAAAATGGGTCAGAGGAGTGCAAAATGAACTTCACTCATGTGATCAAAAGGAGAGGTATAGCCAAAAAAGCTATTTAAGATATTGAGATCTGTAAACAACTGGCTTTTATAAAGCAAACCAGCTAGGGGGACAGAGGACAAAATGTGAAAAAGAGGCTAGAGCTCCACCTGTTGGTTGAATATAATTATATTCAAAATTTCTACATTAAACACTTGGTAACTGCGCTATAGCTAAATGACAGCTATAGCACAGTTACTGAATTCTGGGAGGGCGTCATAAGGCGTCCTCACAGAACGCGTCTCCCGTGCGCCCCCAGGGGTGCGCACCCGGCGATCTCCTACTGACACAGCTGATCACGTGATGAGGTAAAAGGCCAATCACAGTAGCCTTTTACCATGTGATCAGCTGTGTCCAATGACACAGCAGATCACGGAGTAAATGCAGTTGCCTGTTATCCGCAGCACTTTCCTCACGCTGTCACAGCATGAGGAAAATGCTGCCGATAACCTGCAGCTGTCACAGAGCAGATCGGCACTGATGATCAGTGCCGCCCAGCAGTGCCACCCACCAGTGTCCAGCAGTGCCTGCCACCAGTGCCAGGCATCAGTGCCCAGCAGTGTCACCCATCATTGCCCCCCCAGCAGTGCCCCTCATCAGTGCTGCCCAGCAGTTGCACCCATCAGTGCCCATCAGTGCCGCCAGTCAGTGCTACCAGTCAAGGCTGTCGGTCAGTGCTGCCTATCAGTGACCATCATTGCTGCATATCAGTTCAGCATCATCAGTGCCTCATCAATGCTCAAGTGGTGCCAACTCATCAGTGCAGCCTATCAGTGCCCACCACTGCTGCCTCATCAGTGCACCCTATTCGTGCCACCTCATCAGTGCCCATCAGTGTTGCCTATCAGTGCAGCCTCATCAATGCACATCAGTGAAGGAGAAAAATTACCTGTTTGCAAAATTTTATAATAGAAACAAAAATTTTTTTTTCAAAATGTTTTGTTCTTTTTTTGCTTATAGTGCAAAAAATAAAAAACCCAGTGGCGAATAACCACTTCCCATCTGCCCTATAGCAGATATACTGCTACAGGGCAGCACGGGTGCATGGGTGCATTCCAGGTAGAGGGCACGAGAACAGCACAGCCATCCAAAGCAGTGTGGTTACAGTGAAGCACACTGAGACAGCCCCCTAGTAAAACACTCCCAGCACAGTTAACCTTTTGCTCGCCCCTCATGTTAACCCCTTCCTGCCCAGTGCCGTTAGTACAGTGTCAGTGCTTTTTTTTTTAGCACTGATCACTGTATTGGCGTCACTGGGGATGTCAGTGACACTAAGTCAATTCCCCCCAGTGTCATAATGTCTGCCGCAGTCCCACTATAATCCCGCTGATCGCCACCATCTCTAGTAAAAAAATTTTTAAAATTCCAGTATCTATACCGCCATTTGTAAACGCTAAAACTTTCACATAAACCATTTATTTACACGTATTAGGATTTGTTTTAGCAAAGACATGTAGCAGAATACATTTTGGCCTAAATTTATGATGAATTTTTATTTTGATGTTTTACATTTTTTACGGACATATTTTAATAACAAAAAGTCAAAATGTAGTTTTTTTCTCAAAATTTTTAGTCTTTTTTTATAGCGCAAAAAAATAAAAACCGCACAGGCGATCAAATACCATAAAAAAAAGCCTAATTCGTGGGGAAAAAAGGACGTAAATTAAATTTGGGTGCAGCGTTGCATGACCGTGCAATTGTCAGTCAAAGTAACGTAGCGCCATAACGCAAAAAATGGCCTGGTCAGAAAGGGGGGTAAATCCTCAGGAGGGCAAGTGGTTAAATACCACCAAAAGAAAGCTTTGTGCGAAAAAAATGATAAAAATTGCATATAGGTACAATGTTGCCTGACTGCGCTATTGTCATTCAAAGTACGACAGCACTGAAAGCTGAAAATTGGCCTGGGCACAAAGGGGGTATAAGTGCCCAGTAGGTAAGTGGTTAAATGAAAGAAAGAATATATTAAAATGGTATTTTTTTGTTAGTTTTCAATACAACAAAGTAAATGTATATAAAACTTGGACATATTCCTTTTAAGCACTGAAAATAATGATTTGTTCTTCATAATATACACAGAGGCTAATCAGGACAACATTGCAGAATTATCCATTTACATAGTACTTTTCTCACAGGAAAACAGACTGTATCCTATTCCGTGGGAAAAATTATCTTACATTTCTATCTATTTCTAAAAAATAAACGCCACTGTAGTCTATTGGGAAACCTGAAGCTGCAAATAATGGATAAATTATCTGTATTCTAAGGGAAACCTAAAATTTTGCTAAAATTAAACATCTCACACATTAAGTGAGTAAACAATTTGAGTAAATAATGATATACAAAAAGGTTCCCAATATATCTTCCATAACACTGCCTAGCTTTATGGGCATCCACTACAGCAACTTCAGGCAGGAGGATACATTTCACCTGAAATAAACCCTTCAGCGTTTTAAAGGTTTTAAAATTCATGACCAAAGCAGTCACTGCAGTTACCTATTACTGCCTTTAGGGTTTATGTTGATGAGTGCACTAATCAAACACTGCATTTTGCAATCAAAATTCATGCAACTGGGTTCAAATGGAAAACACAGCAAGGAAAAGCAACATTTAACCTGGTTGCCTGCAGTTTCCTTAGTGCACGCCATACATTGGTCGAATTCTGAACAAATTTTCTTTAGAAAATCGAACATTTCGTAAAATTTGTAATCCGATGAATCTGTTCGTATTTAAAAAAAATTCCAACATGTCCGATCACTCAACTTTGATGGCTGCACAAAAACGTCCACTACTGGTGCGAAATTCGAACGGAAATTCTTAGTTACAATTTTCGAAAGAAAATTAGTTTGGTTTTCGACCCATATACAGTTGTGTTCAAAATAATAGCAGTCAGACATCACTAACCTGATCAATCACTGTTTTTGGTAGAAATTATATTTCTACATGGCAAATAATTTACTAGCAGGTGTAGTAGAGTAATAGAAATCCAACAGACCCAACAGTCATGACATGCATGCTGCTGATTCTGTGTAATTGAATCACTAATTGAAAGAGGCATGTTCAAAATAATAGCAGTGTGAAGTTCTATTAGTGAAGTTATTCATTCTTTGAAAAACAGGTGGCAATTATTGCCCTTATTTAAGGAAGGAAGGCAGCAAATGTTGTACATGCTGGTTACAGTGCATTTCTCTCTGAAATTCTGAGGAAAATGGGTCGTTCCAGACATTGTTCAGAAGAACAGCGTACCTTGATTAAAAAGTTGATTGGGGAGGGGAAAACATAAAGAAGTGCAGAAAATGATAGGCTACTCAGCTAAAATGATCGCAAATGCTTTAAAATGGCAACCAAAACCTGAAAGACGTGGAAGAAAGCGAAAAACTACCATTCAAATGGATAGAAGAATAGCCAAAATGGCAAGGACTCAGCCAACAATCAGCTCCAGGAAGATCAAAGAAGGTCTAAAGTTACCTGTGAGTACTCTTACAATTAGAAGACGCCTATGTGAAACCAAACTATCTGCAAGAAGCCCCCGCAAAGTCCCACTGTTGAAAAAAAGACATGTGCTGAAGAGGTTACAATATGCCAAAGAGCACATTGACTGGCCTAAAGAGAAATGGCGTAACATTTTGCGGACTGATGAAAGTAAGATTGTTTTTTTTGGGTCTAGTGGCCGGAGACAGTTTGTCAGACAACCCCCAAACACTGAATTCAAGCCACAGTACACTGTGAAGACAGTGAAGCATGGTTGAGCAAGCATCATGATATGGGGATGTTTCTCATACTTCGGTGTTGGGCGTATTTATTGCATAGCAGGGATCATGGATCAGTTTGAATACATCAGAATACTTGAAGAGGTCACGCTGCCTTATGCTGAAGAGGAAATGCCCTTGAAATGGGTGTTCCAACAAGACAACGACCCCAAACACACCAGTAAACGTGCAACATCTTGGTTCCAGACCAACAAGATTGACGTTATGGAGTGGCCAGCCCAATCCCCGGATCTTAATCCAATAGAAAACTTGTGGGGTGACATCAAAAATGCAGTTTCTGAGGCAAAACCAAGAAATAGAGAAGAACTGTGGAATGTAGTCCAATCATCCTGGGCTGGAATACCTGTTCACAGGTGCCAGAAGTTGGTTGACTCCAATTAAGTGATTTAAAGGAAAGCAAAATCTTCAAACAGTTTTCAGTTTATATAGTGAATGTTTGAGTTTGTAAAGAAGAATACAAACACTGCTATTTTTTTGAACAGTCTAATATTCACTTTTCTTAATTTTTTTATTGAAGAATGTCTCAAAGTGCCATTTGACCTCCAAATATGGTGTGTATTATGGCATCCAAAGAGTTCAATTTTGGTCTCATCTGACCAGACTATATTCTCCCAGTATCAGAAGCTTGTTTAAATGTTGCGCGGCGGGGGTGTGGCTTGGTGCATGGAGTGAGAGCAGTGGCACTGCACAGCTCCCGACCCGGACCTCCGCTGCAGGTTCCCTCTCTCCCTCACGGGCTTGCTATCATAAACCCCATGGGGAGGAATCAGCACAGGAACCCTCGGAGAGCAATGGGGAGCTGGTCCGTTGGTGACATGAGCCAGTTCATGACCCGATCCTCGGCCAAGGCCTCGGGCGCCCCAGCCTCCAAGATGGTGCCGGCACCTCTCCCCTCTTCGTCTCCTGTGGTTACAGGGCTTCGTTATAAAGAAGGGCAGGTAAGCTCTCGGGGCTCTCTCTCTTTCTATCCTCCTGGGGACCCTGATCTGCAGGCACAGCACACACAGGGCACACAGAGATCACGCAGCCCCTCCCCAGCATCTCTCTGCTCTGAGGATCGCTGGGATCTGCAGTCCCACATGCGGTCCCTGCACTCCTACATGAAATCCCTTCCTACAAAGGCGGATTTTAAGCTTTATGTGAAACTTATTGAAAGCACATACAAGCAGGAAATTTCTGATCTTAAACAAGATATTTGTGGGCGTATGCAAGAGATTGAAAATACCGCCAACAGTTTGTGTAACGCTTTACAAACTCACGAAGAGACCCTTAACTCCCATACGGTTCTTATACAACAGCTCATGTACCAACAAGATGACATTGAGAACAGGAACCGCCGTAACAATATTCGGATCAGGGGCATCCCAGAAACCATTGAATCTAAAGATTTGGCCGCAGCGGTTACCACCATCTTCAATCAACTGCTCCAGCAACCTAAAGACACCTCTATTGAGTTGGACCGCGTACATCGCACGCTGGACCCCAGGAATCCTGACCCATCTTTTGTCCATGATACCCTGCGCAGGGTCCACTACTTTAAGGTCAAAGACGCAATTATGTGTGCGGCTAGCACGCAGGACAACAACCAATTTAACAAAGTGCCAGTGATGCTCCTCCCTGACCTTTCCCGCCAGACTCTAGCTATGCGCAGGGCTCTGCGCGCTCTCACTCAGATGTTGCAGGAGAGGTATATCCGCTACCAGTTGCGGTTTCCGTTTCAACTTTACGCCTCCCAGAATGGTAAAACTGCTCAATTCCGCACCCTTGGGGACTTGCCTAAATTTCTCGGTGTGTTCGAGCTACCTCAGGTGTCCCTCCCGGATTGGCCCTTTCAACTACCGACCCCTGGCCTTCCATTCCCCTCTTCCTGGCAGTGGTCTGATCGCAAGAAGAAGAAGCATTCCAGATCTTCCTCCCAAAAGATCACAGAGGGGTGACACCCTATCTGCGTGAATTGGGAGGTTTTTCCCTTTCCTTCTCTTCCTACAGTTTTTGCACATGAGGTTGGTTACTTCTGTTAGATCTTTGCCTTACATTTGTACCTGTTGTTTTTTTTTAGGTTCTGGGGCTGTGGCCTGCAGCTGGTCCCTGGGTTCCGCCACTGCCATTTGCCGTGACAGGCAGGGATGCCTTCGGCAATAGTCTCAGGGGCTTTAGGCCCTTCCTTTATTTATCTCATCCTCACCCCGTCATTACCATGCTCTGCTTATGTTTATTTGTTGGGGACGGGGGCCTATTTGTTCATGCCTGTTTGAGGGATTATTGAATACATTTTGTAGAGGGGGTTGCCCTCCCTCAAGTTATCATTTGCCTGTGGGAGGCCTGGGTCGGGATCGGATACATGCGACTTTGACGTTCCCCACCTAGGCCTTCGGTGTATTACGCAGTATCACACTGTATGTTATTTTGACAGTTTGCCTGTCTACTAGTTCTCTTTCTCATTTATCTCGATTTTTTTGCTCTTCCTTCCTTGGCCCTTTTTTTTTTCTCCTATTTGTTCTCCCACAACCAACTATGCCTCCGATTATATTTTCCTCTATTAATTGTAGGGGCTTTAACACTCCAGAGAGGCAGAGACAGATGCTCTACCATTTCCATAAATGTGGAACGCAGATCTTGCTACTCCAGGAGACTCATTTTCTCTCTGATGGTATCCCAGCCCTCCACAATCGTTACTATACTCAGTGGTATCATAGTAGTAATCCGCAGGCTAGGTCTAGGGGGGTGTCGGTGGTCTTTCATTATACCTTCGGCCCAGAGGTCCTGGACTCCCTAATCGATCCAACTGGTCGCTCTACCTCTTTCTTAAATTGAAATACCAAGATTTTCTTTTTACAGTGGCGAATATTTACGCTCCCAATATAGATCAAGCTCCGTTTCTGGCGTCGGTCCTTTCTAGGCTGTCCGCTTTTGGGGGTCCCTGTTTCATCGTCGGAGGGGACTTGAACGTAGCTCTTTCTCCAGACTTGGACACTTCAGCGGGTAAATCTTCTCTCTCCTTATCGGCCTTATCTCAACTTAAGTCGCGTTTGCATGACTAACACCTAGTGGATGTCTGGCGCATCCAACATCCTTTGGAGTGAGACTAGTTATTACTCTGCAGCTCACGCATTATACAGTCGTATAGACTATTTCTATGTTTCACAGTCTTTTCTAGATTGTCCTATTTCATCCTCTCTCGGTCATTTCTTATGGTCAGACCACGCCCCAGTCCATCTTATAATTCAGGACCGACCGTCCTCTTTGCGTCACTTTTCGTGGCGCTTGAACGATACCCTACTCAAAGATTTTGTGAAGACTATCCAGCATTTTTTTCTGGACCACACATTGGACACTACCGGCCCTCTTAACCAATGGGAAGCCCTCAAATGTGTTCTTAGAGGGATTCTTATTAAGCATGGCTCTTGCTTAAAAAAAGCCCGTACAACAGAGATGCGTCCCTTATTTTCACTCATTGCACGCCTCATACAACAGAGATGCGTCCCTTATTTTCACTCATTGCACGCCTCGAATCGTCACAGCAACGTACTTTGGACCCGGTGCTTGTGGTGGACCTCTCCAACTACTAGATTCCTCCTCCCTTGTTGGAGGAGAGAAAGCACGCAACACTCATTACTCTCTAGCTAACAAATGTGGTCAGCACCTGGCACGTGTACTCCACCCTCGACCGTCCCGTCATCCAATCCAACACATGAAGGCGCCTGACGATACTAAAATCTATCACAATAAGGGCATCTGTTCTGCGTTTGAGCGCTACTATTCTCAACTCTATAATCTCTCCGCAGCGAATGTTGATGCTCCTCCCGTTTCCTCCCTGCCGGCTATGTCCCAATATATTAGGGAGGCGGCGTTACCTGTTCTAGATCCCCAAGATGCATTGGATCTGGAGGAGCCCTTCTGGATTATAGAAGTTCTTGGGGCAATTAAGGCCCTGAATATTGGTAAGTGCCCAGGTCCGGATGGATTCACCCCACGCTTTTACAAAACATTCACCACCCAATTAGCCCCGCTTCTGGCCCAAGCATTTAATGTTATCGATGATTTGAACATACCTTCATCACGTACCTTCATCAGCTTTTTTGTCTGCCACTATTTCGGTTATTCTTAAGCCTGGTAAAGACCCTTCTCATTGCAGTAGTTATCGCCCAATTTCTTTACTTAACCTGGACGTTAAGCTTTTTGCTAAACTTTTAGCGAACCATCTTTCCCCTTTCCTACCAACCTTGATCCACCACGACCAGGTTGGCTTTGTCCCGGGTCATGAAGCTAGGGATAATACTTTTAAAACAATCCATCTCATCTCTTATATCAACTAGATTGTAAGCTCGAAAGAGCAGGGCCCTTGACCCCCTCATGTTTTGCTGTGTTACTGTATTGTCTCATGTTCTGTCCCCCACTATAATGTACAGCACTGAGCAAACCTTTTAGCGCTATATAAATACTGTATAATAATAATAATATCAAGCAACACGGCTTAAAGGCTTGCCTACATTCATTTGACGTTGAGAAGGCGTTCGATCGCGACGACTGGCGCTTTCTCCGTCTTACCTTGGAACAGATCGGTTTGGGTTCGCGGTTCCTTGCTCGGATTATGTCCCTTTATTCTCATCCTTCGGCGTCTGTCCTGGTCAACGCTATGGTTTCTTCGCCCTTTCCCATATCGAATGGGACCAGACAAGGTTGTCCCCTTTCACCCCTTCTCTTTGTTTTAATAATGGAACATCTTGTGAGAGCCATATGAGCTAACGACTCAATCTTGGGCATCCACACTCACTCCACACATCATAAATTTTCCTTATACGCCAATGACCTTCCAGTTTACTTTCAACAGCCACTTATTTCCCTCCCCAGTCTTTTCTTTTCGAATTCCATAGATTTGGTTCCTTCAGCAACTTTAAACTTAATATGGAAGCCCTCAATATTTCTTTACCTCCCCATGTACTGACGAACCTTCGGCCTAACTTTGCATTTCAATGGAGTCCGAAGGCTATCACTTACTTGGGGATCCAGATTTCGGCCAATCTTGATGCTCTATTTTCCCTTAATTATTTACCCTTACTTTTGCGTATCCGAAGGGATTTCGCTTCATGGGGCGCTTCAGCCCTGCCCTGGTTCGGCCGCATCAACACCCTCAAGATAGATACTTTGCCTAAGCTTCTATATGTTTTTCAGACCGTACCAATCACTGTTCCTAGGAGTTTTTTCCTATCATTACCCTCCCTTTTGATTAGATTCATTTTGCACCGTGGGTTTTCCAGGTTAAAACACAGGTTACTTACTTATCCGAAACTCGAGGGTGGAGCGGGTTTACCGGACTTTGAGCTTTACTAGAGAGCCACGATACTAGCCCGGATGCTTGATTGGTTTCCTAGACCCCTCCATAAAGCCTCTTGTATGATTGAACAAGATCTTTCTCAGGTTGATCTTCGGGCATTACCATGGGGGTATGATCGGGAATATCTGCGTTTTCCCGGCTTGTCCCCTTTGACTTTAGCTGTTATATGGTTGTGGTATAAACGAGGCATAATTACTCTTTTATCCTCTGATCCCTCTCCCTTATCACCACTATTTGATATACCCACTCTTCCTCAGGAGTTGAACTCTTCCATTATTGGACCCTTCACACGCACTTCCTGGCCCGTGGCTCGGGACTTTATCTGCCCCCAGTCGGGTCTTCCGCTCCTTCAGGGTGGGTCTAGTGATTGGTTAACCACTCTACATCTATCCTCTTTTGCAAGCACTTGCACCCTTCCTCCAACATTCATCGCCCACTTTCTGAGATTGAACGGCTGTGTTCCCTCTCTGAACCGCCGAGACACATCATGGCTTCTCTCTACAAAGTGCTCCACAATGCTCTTCACTCTGAACTCCCTCTGTACACTAAGGCGTGGGCTCCAGACCGAGGTAAGGACATTTCGGGGGAAGATTGGTCCACGTCGTTCCACTTTACTCATAAATCGTCTAATTCTTGCTACTAACAAGAAAAGGATTTTAAGCTTCTTTCTCGATGGTACAGGGATTCCCTCTCCTTGTACAAAATCTTTCCTTCTACACCTGATCTTTGTTGGCGCGGTACTAGAGCTGTTGGTACATCTGGTGGGATTGTGATCAAATACAACCCTTCTGGTGACAAGTCTTTGCTGTTTATAACTGGGTCTACAGTGAGACCTTGGCCCCTTCACTGGAAATTGCCCTTCTATCTATACTACCGGGCTCACGGGCAGTACAGAAGAAAAGTCTGTTGAGCTTCTTTCTGTCTGCGGCCTGCCAATTGATACCCCTCTTTTGGAAAATGGCCACCCCCCCTCCTTTCCCGATGTGGGTCTCCGTGCTTAATGATACCATGCGTAGGGAGGAAATGCTGGCATTTACAAATGATACCTATGATAAACATAAGTTGCTGTGGTCGATCTGGCTCCATTTCTCCTCTGCGACTCTCAGAGATATGTGTTCCCCTGTTGCACTCTAGTTGAGCCTTGCTCCCACGACTAATTTTCATTTTGGCTTATCCGACGATTTGACCCTACGTTCTGTGCAGGCAGCGGAGTCGCTTAGGTGAGATTCGGTTGAGGAACCACCCTACTGTGGGTTTCTAATGTCCCCGTCTCCCAACCCACTCTCTTCTCCTCTTTTGCTTTCCTTTCCGCTAGCTTTTTTCTTTCCTCCCTTCCTTTTTTTTTCTCTCTCTCTTTTTTTTTTAATTTACATTTTTGGTTGTATGGAGTTCTCTCATATTGTTTCAGACATTTCGCCCGGGGATACCCCCCTGATACTTTATTATGTTATACCTCCGTAATATAAGATATTGATCCTTTCCTCTGGCAATTTTACTGCATCATTTTCTCTCATCTGTGATGTTATTTTTGCGGTTTATCTACTTGTACATGTTCTTTATACTTCTCATACTATGTCTGTTAAATTTATGCAAAATAATAAAGACAAATTTGCCTTTAAATGTCGTATAAACGAGCTTCAACATGCTTTTTCTTCAGCAATGGAGTCTTGCGTGGTGAGCGTGCATACAGGCCTTGGCGGTTGAGTGCATTATTTATTGTTTTCTTTGAAACAATTGTACCTGCTAATTTCAGGTCTTTCTGAAGCTCTCAAGTGGTCATTGGCTCTTGGATAGCTCTTCTGATAATTCTTTTCACTCCTCTGTCAGAAATCTTGCAAGGAGCACCTAGTCATGACTGGTTTATGGTAAAATGATGTTCTTCCAACTTCTGAATTATGGCCCCAACAGTGCTCACTGGAGCATTCAGAAGTTTAGAAATCCTTCTGTAACCAATGCCATCAGTATGTTTTGCAACAATAAGGTTGTGAAGGTCTTGAGAGAGCTCTTTTCTTTTACCCACCCTGAGGTGTATCTTGTGTGACACCTTGGTAATGAGACACCTTGGAAATAGGCCATCATTTGAGACTGAACCAGTTGATATTAATTTACACTGACAAGGGGTAGAATTGTTTTCTAATTACTGATAGATTTCAGCTGGTGTCTTGGCTTTTTGTGCCTTTTTGCACCTCCCTTTCTTCATGTGTTCAATACTTTTTCCCTATGTCATTCAATTTTATTTCACATATCTTAATTTCTGAACGTATTTGTTTTGGTTTCTTTTTATCTATGGATTGCATGGGTTATTACTGATATGTAGTCAATAGCACCTTAAGAAATACAGTAGATTTACTTAGAAAATTGGTAATGTGTTCAATACTTATTTTACCCACTGTATGTTCACGAAAATTTTGTAGCATGTAAAGTTTAAATTTTATGCATTTTAATTTTGGTAAATTCGTAAAAAAACAGTAATATATATATACCCGCTTTGCAATAAAAAAATGAAGAAACATAACTAGGGGTCAATTCACTAAGAGATAAATACCACATTAATTTATGAGTTAAAATAACTCATGTGGAATTTATTTTTAAAGTAGTCAATTCACTAAAAAAAGTGTTATTTACCAAATGCATTAAATATTTATATTTTGCGATATTTAGCACTTAAATATTGTGTTATTTTTGGTGTTTTTTCACAATTTTTTTTTGCAGGCTAACATTCCTCCAGAATGCACACAGCAATACTGTGAAACTATAAAAACATTGTAGTGTGCTTTTATTCACAAACTGATCTCCCTCTAATGAAATGTTACAATTTATTTTCATTCCTGAGCTCAGAGGAGAAAATGTTTACACTGATACATTGTATACTTTTCACTTTCTGGCCAGTGCAGAGTTCCTCTAATTGTTATTTTGTACATTTCTAAAATACCACCAGCAAAAACCTGGAGATAAATAACGAATGTCTTTAAATGAATTGACTTTAATGATTTATTCTCATGTTTTTTTGCAGTATTTATCTCACTATTTTAACAAATGTGTATTTACCTCACATTCAATATTTTATTTTGATGAATTGACTCTTTTATTATTTCATGCAATATTTCTGAAAAATGAGTCACGTGACCTTCATTTCACCTTTAGTGAATTGACACCCTAGTATTTTTGTTTTAAGTTGTTGAGACAAAGTACTTGATATATAAATATCTTATAAATGTATATATTAATAATCAATATATATATTAATTAAAAATATGTAAACCCAACATTTCATATTCTTGATATGTGCTTGCTGTACCATGTACTTGTACGAAAAGGTATCCTGTTCTCTTTGTATTGTTTCCTTTGTGTGAAATCTCTGGTGTTCCGGCCAGTCCCTCTGCTTTCCTAAAAAAAACTAAATACAATGCAGGAGAGCACAATCTTGTCAGTTCTCTAGCCTGCCCTCCTCCAATGATCAGACTTGTAATGACACCTCCCCATGCACAGCCTTTCACTTCAATGTTATGCTGTTTCTCCTCTCCCCACTCTTATGCAGCTGAGAACAAAGGGTATGTGATCACTTATAAAAAGGTGAAATAAAGGTATTTATCATTTTTAAAAAATCTATACACAAATGTTTTGCCTTTCATTTCTATTTTAAATTGAATGGGATGTTTTACAAGGTAAAGGTCATACAACGAAACATGTAGAGCGGGGCTCGATAGGCTACACTTGTCCTCTGAGAAGGAATTGCTTTTTGCTGAGATTTAAAGTGCCATACACATGGTTTTTATGTAAGTGCAATTTTAATTTTTTTTTACCTAATAAATATGGTGTTACCCTATGGAAGTTTCCCTTTGATGTTTTTAAGGTGGTGGAGGAGTACTGTGGATGTTCTGGTAGAGTTTTGTCGCAAACAATTGATCTAGAGGTGTTTCCACTATGGAATCTGTCATCAGTGTATAGAGGTGTCAAGGCCACACAGATGGCCAACTTTCCTGCAGGAGAGCGCTGCAACATCTTATGAGATATTTGACCTACCATTCCAGGTGGTCAATTATCTGTGGTGGGTGGGGCTCTGGAGGGGGAGCACTACACACAGAGAATTGCTATGGATAAGAAGATTTACTATTGTATCACTTAATATTCACACCGAATGCGGATAGGGGTTTCTTTGGGGGGTTTTTTGAACTTTCAATTTTTTTTTTAACTTTTATGTTTGCACAATTATTGCGACTTTAATATATATCTCAGCCAATGATGAAGGAGAGCCCCTGGAGAGTCGAGTCTCTCATGAACAATGCTGGATCGCAATGGGGCTCTGGTATTAGGGGGGCTGCTTCATACAGAAGGTTTTTTACTTTCATGCATAGAATGCATGAAGGTAAAAATTTGAGCAACCAAGACCTGGTAGGCCTAAAGGAATGGGGGCTGCTATATACTGTACGAGGCTATACTTGCAGCCTATGGTCCCTGACCTTCAGTGCTGAAGCAAGCTTTACATTCTGATGATACTGCTAGTCAACACATTTTTTAAATTATAGGAAGTTTAGTCACACCTAGTTTTGTTTCATACTCTCTAACTCATATATTTGGTTGGGGACAACAAAAAATTTAAAGTCTTTGGGCTGTTGATTTTTTTTAAACTCTGTCCTCCTCCCTGGAGTTCCTCTTTGAACCAAGTGAAAAAGTTTAAACCTCTGTTTATTCCTCTACTGTGGAGATGTCCATTCGCTTCCTCTCAATTCGAAGGGTGTTAGAAAAAACTGGGAGTTAACACAAATCTTCCTAATATGCTAATACAGATGCAGACAGATTTACAGTGAGAAAATGACAGAACTTCTTTCAGGTTTTCACTGCTTTTTGTGTTTTTATTGGGGAGATTTCCTCCCACGTTGCAGGCAATGAGAGCAAGACAAAACAGTGTGAGAAATCTCCCTAGGAGGGATGCAGAAATAAAAGCCTGGCAGAAGTTCCAGCCCAGTTTTGGCTGTAGTCAGACTTTAAGATACAGTCAGGTCCATAAATATTGGGACATCGACACAATTCTAACATTTTTGGCTCTATACTCCACCACAATGGATTTGAAATGAAACAAACAAGATGTGCTTTAACTGCAGACTGTCAGCTTTAATTTGAGGGTACAGTTGTGACCAAAATTATTCAACCCCCAATGCTGTAAAGGGGTTTAGGGACTATAGTGTACATTTGGAATTGTATTCAGAATCAAATCCTACAAGGACGTTGTAACTACCCAAATGCAACTAAAATGACATCAATTGTTTATGTAATACAGTAGTAAATGGTTCTTATGTGGTTTCTTCATTGCCACAATTATTCAACCCCTTAAAGACTACCACTCTGAAGAACAGAGGTTCATACAGGTGCTTTCCATCAGGTATTGAAAACACCTGTGGATGTCACCGAGCAGCAATCAAGCATAATAAGCACCAATTAGGCAGCTTTAAAATGACTGTGATACTCAGCTCCTTCTAGACATTTACTGGTGTGGTTACAAACATGGTGAAGGCAAGAGAATGGTCCAGGAAGACAAGAGAAGAGGTGATTTCTCTTCACAGGAAGGGCAATGGCTATAAGAAGATTGCAAAGATGTTAAACATACCAAGAGACACCTTAGGAAGCATCATTCGCAAATTCAAGGCAAAGGGCACTGTTGAAACGCTACCTGGTCGTGGCAGAAAGAAGATGCTGACTTCGACTGCTGTGCGCTACCTGAAGCGTAGAGTGGAGAGAAGTCCCCGTGTGACTGCTGAGGAACTGAGAAAAGATTTGTCAGATGTGGGTACAGAAGTTTCAGCCCAGACAATAAGACGCACACTGCGTAATGAAGGCCTCCGTGCCAGAACTCCCAGGCGTACCCCCTTGCTGTCTCCAAAGAATAAGAAGAGTCGACTGCAGTATGCCAAAAGCCATGTGGACAAACCACAAAAGTTGTGGGATAGTGTTCTGTGGACTGATGAAACAAAATTAGAACTGTTTGGGCCCATGGATCAACGCTATGTTTGGAGGAGGAAGAACAAGGCCTATGATGAAAAGAACACCTTGCCTACTGTGAAGCATGGTGGAGGGTCAATCATGCTTTGGGGCTGTTTTGCTTCTGCAGGTACAGGGAAGCTTCAGCGTGTGCAAGGTACCATGAATTCTCTTCAGTACCAGGAGATATTGGATGGAAACGTGATGCAGTCCGTCACACACCTGAGGCTTGGGAGACGTTGGACCTTTCAACAGGACAATGATCCCAAGCATACCTCCAAGTCCACTAGAGCATGGTTGCAGAGGAAAGGCTGGAACATTTTGGAGTGGCCATCGCAGTCACCAGACTTAAATCCGATTGAGAACCTCTGGTGGGACTTAAAGAAAGCAGTTGCAGTGCGCAAGCCTAAGAATGTGACTGAACTGGAGGCCTTTGCCCATGAAGAATGGGCGAAGATACCCGTAGATCGCTGCAAGACACTTGTGTCAAGCTATGCTTCACGTTTAAAAGCTGTTATAACTGTAAAAGGATGCTGTACTAAGTACTAAGATTGAATGTCACTTGGGGGTTGAATAAAACTGATAATGCTGTGAGCACAGAAAAGACATTTGTGGTTATTTCATTATAACTGTTATGTTATATTTGTCTGACCTACAAGTGCCTCTTTAATGTAAATGTAAGCAAGATGACTGAATGATCAAAAGCAATGTCAAACTGGCCAAAACACTCAATTTCAGTGGGGGTTGAATAATTTTGGTCACAACTGTATTTGTTTTTGCTATCTCTCTGATGGGTTTGTTTTGTTTTTTCAGCCTAATAACGGCTTGCTTCACTGATAGTGACAGCTTTTTGGATCTCATCTTGAGAGTTGACAGCAACAGATTCCAAATGCAAATAGCACACTTGAAATGAACTCTGGACCTTTTATCTGCTCATTGTAATTGGGATGAGGGAATAACACACACCTGGCCATGGAACAGCTGAGAAGCCAATTGTCCCATTACTTTTGGTCCCTTAACAAGTGGGAGGCAAATATGCAAACTGTTGTAATTCCCACACCGTTCACCTGATTTGGATGTAAATACCCTCAAATTAAAGCTGACAGTCTGCAGTTAAAGCACATCTTGTTCGTTTAATTCCAAATCCATTGTGGTGGTGTATAGAGCCAAAAATGTTAGAATTGTGTTGATGTCCTAATATTTATGGACCTGACTGTATCTAAACAACATGATATGCTTGTGTTTTAGATATTACACTATATACTCATTCTAGATATGAACTTTGGTTTTAATTTGTACAAATAACAAACCAGTTAACATGACACATTCTACAACATAATCTAATGTGGACAAATAAAAACAAGCCTGTTTATCCAAAACACATCCCTTCCTG